>NC_041384.1:571808583-571820011 GCF_002162155.2 Triticum dicoccoides | reverse complement strand
AAAAAACAAAAGAAAATGAGAAAATCTTCAAAAAATAAAATCCTTCGAGATGTAGTTATATTACTACATCTACTAGTTAGGAAAATTTAAAAACTTAAATTTGGACATGTTTTGCAAAAAAACTGTTATGAGAAAGTAAAACGGCTACAACTTTTGCGTACAATGTCGCAAAAAAGTATAATATATCAAAATGTTCAGCACGAAAATCCGGTTCCAATTTCGACGGCCATAGGCCATTTTGCAAATTTCTAGAATCCTCAAATTCTGAAAGGAAAAAGTTATCCTCAAATTTTAGTTTTTTTTGAATTTTTGGTCAAACTCTCGTCAAACTACTTATTCAAGAAATATCAGTGTTACTAATTAATTATTGTTTTTTAGAATAATAGTTTCAAACTCAAACGGTTCTTCGTGCTCAAGTTCAACTCCTAAGGGTTAATAGGATTGACTGCTTACTATTGTCAGGAAAACAACAAGTGCAGACTTGGAAACGAGGGGGAACAGAACTCGAAAGTTAAGCGTGCTCAGGTTAGAGTAGCGAGAGGATGGGTGAGGGGTGATTAGAGATTAAATTGTCAAAAAATTCAGAAATGTGAAAATCGAAAAAAAATCAATTTTTTTCCAAAAAAAGTCAAAAAAAATTCAAAAAATTTCCTTTAGTCCCGTTTGGTGTTATCAACCGGGACTAAAGGTGGAGCTCCAGACAGAGGCCACGTGGAGCCCCTTTAGTCCCGGTTCATAAGTGAACCGGGACTAAAGGTTTAGGTCTTTAGTCCCGACCCTTTAATCCCGATTTCAGAACCGGGACTAAAGGCCCATTTGGAACCGGGACTAAAGGTCCATTTTCTACTAGTGGTAGCATCCATCGGTTGTGAACTTCCACCGAATGCCATCTTTGGAACGATATTATTCGAACATTTACTGCATTGGGGTGTCGAATAGGGCATTTGCCTCCTAATTTTCTTTAGTGCATTGTCGGTATGTTCCATCTGACCATCTCTATTTTTGCAAGCTATCGACTTCTCATCTCACAACTAAATTTATTTAATTACAAATCCATTTTTTGTATCGCAGTTCCTTCTAGGCTGATTGTATGTCTTTCTGTTGGCAAAAAATGAACAAGTGAGAGATGCTTTTGACCGTGCTGGAAGAAATTGCACGGTCACATCTAGTGATATATGGTATGCATGGTTGGCTATGTATCATTTGTTGTCATGTACCAACTTTATTTGTTTTATAAAGCGGATATTGAATATTAGCTCACTTTAAATGAAATTTTGTGCGACTATTATGGTTATGTTTTCACTTCATTATTAAAGCGGATTTGTGAATCCGAAGCTTGGTGGTATATTACATGTTGTGCATTCGAATACTCGATTTGATTTCTAAATTATACGCTTAGACTTAATTTGCCTAGGCTCCACAAAAGTTCTGGCTCCGCCACTGCTTTGTATCTGGGACAAGCTGAATCCCAATGGACTTGCGCATGAAAGGGCAAAAAATTGCTGGATGAGGGTAACCAAGAGGACGCCTTGTAGAATGATGTGTCAGACCCAATCATTATTATTCAACACCTTGGCGACACAACTATTGGTGCGTTTGGAGAGGGCGAAGATGCCCGGAGCGTTGTCGTTGTGCACATGACTTTCCACCAGCCCATCCATGTTGTTCTGTTTTTAGATTCAGATCCTGCAACTGGGGCTGCAATGCCAAAAGTTGCACATATGCTTCTTGGGATAGAGGAGGATGATAGTTGTCATTAAGATCATTTTTTCGCAAGAACTTGCCCAGAGAGGAATTAGCGGAGTTCGTAAAGTAGCAACACAATTCAATACTGCATAGAGTCGCAAAAAAAAAAAAACTGCATCAACTTGGTCCATATATGCACCCTGGGGGTTTAATTTTCTTTGTCAGGACTACCTTGAAATGCTGAAAGAGACACATCGTCCAAAGCTGCACGGGTCATGTTTGCCCCTGAATTACGCCAGAACAGTGCTTGCCGAAGAAGCGGCCCTCTTAAATTGATTAAGTTTGGGGATTAAGCAGCCTCTACAGTCTACAGTTACATATTGCTCACGATCAAAGGTCAAGACCTTCGAGTTCCAAGGTGAGGTTGCCGGAGCTTCCTTGGAAATACTTTAACATTTTGGCCAGAGGTCAATCAGGTTGCACTTTTGAAACAGTCGGGTATCTTGCTTGTGCATACCTCAGCTATATATCCTGCAGGATTAAGGTGTAGTAATAAACGCAGGGCATGTTTGAACTGATCCAGATCACGAATCTTGGATTCCCAGTTCGCAATTACCCGTTCATACGCATAGGACCACGACCGTTGTCCTGCCAATCGAAACATCTTCTATCTCGCTCGTCAAAGAGATTCTGTCAGCGCGTAGTTCATACAGACATCACGCAGGCGTGCAGGTTTTCTCGGTGTTTTGCAGGGAATGATGACCCGAGATGATCTGAAGATGCATAGCATCGGAAGATGCATGCTGCACTTGTTGGACAAAGTAAAATCTGACAAGTAAAGCTTGCTCATCAACTCAGTAAACTTTTTCTTGAAAGAAAGCTTATCCAGCAGTATATATTTACCACGACACGTCACCACACATGGTAATTTTCTAAGCAGGGACATCTTATCCTTTCAGCTTTTTGAAGCTTCTGATCCATTCAGCCTAGAATTTTACTGACCTCATCTATACTATCTGATCCGCGGTTTAAGCACGGCAGTCGTCGGCAATACCTTCTTACACGAAAGCTCGCGGGAGTGGCCGCTCGATAGATTCGCCTCCGAGCCCATTCACACACCAGGCAGCGGCCCAAGACCAGCTGAAGCAGCAACCTGCCCCAAGAGCTACGCAGTCGCGTGTTTCGCCAAAAACAAAACAAAAACGCGGCTCGTCGCGTGCCCCGAGCGAGACCAGGCAATTCACTCTCGTGTTTCCCGAAATTTGCTCGCCTTGTGTCCTAAAAAAAACAATTTATTCGATTATCCACAAAGAAGTACTAATTTAGTGGCGTGCCTACGCAGCCGCACCGGGAGTCTACGACACTGTCGCCCGGCTTCTAGCTCCAGGAGCCCTGCCGGCGGAGGATGTCAGGATGAGATCCTCTGACCGGGTTCATGACCGGCACGCCACGTCGGACCCGGACTTCGCCTCCCTCTCCCGTGCCTCTGACATCACGGGCTAGACGACCAACGCCTAATCCGCGCGTGCGGAGAATGACCCAGCGCCTCCAACTATAAATACACACAGCAGCCTATCTTCGTCACATTGCATCTTGTCTACCCGTTCATCTCGATTTCTTGCCTGCGAGCGATCAGAAAAAGTTGAACGAGCTAGAGCTCGCTAGCGGCGGTCCGGCAGCCAGGAGAGAGGCAGTCGTCAGTCGGGAGGGCTATCTCATCTGATGGGGAACTGCGCGGCGTCGCGGCACGCTGGGGAGTCGTGGGCGGACGACGGCGAGTGGGAGGGGGCGTCGTCCACGTCGGAAGACGACCACCACCACCGCCACCACCACCATGACGCGTCGGAGGAGCACTTGTCGGAGGTGACGATCAGGATCACCAAGAGGCAGCTGCACGAGCTGATGGGGAGGAAGACGCCCGGCGGCCGGGGTAGCAGCACTCGGCAGCTGCTGGCGGATATCATGGACTCCGGGGAGGTGCACCACCATGACGTGCACCGGGAGGAGCACTGGAAGCCCGCGCTACGGAGCATTCCGGAGGCCGTCGAGTCATGACGAGACTTGGTGGTGGCTACGTACGTACTTACGTACGCTGCACTGCCGAGCTCTCTGCGGACAGATTAAAGTTGCCATTTCCCTCCTAGCCTCTTTTCTCTTTTCTCTTTTCTCGTTCCCACGGTGTGTTTCCATGTCCTTGAATGGGAGTACTCCCTTGAATGGTTGTCCATGACCATGCATGTACAAAGATTGGATTTGGATAGTTCGTTCAATTTCTAGGGAAATACGTATAAAAAATAGTCACTGATGTACATAGGATGTAGGTGTAGGGAAATAACTGTGAATACCCTATTTCGCATGCCATTTTTTTCTATTATTTTTGTTTCATACTACTATGAGGGAGTGGTGTTTGACGGTGGAGAATGAAACTACTCACCTGCCTGATCTTTTCGTTTAAAAATGGTTTCCTCCGAACTCCGAAGGATGTCAATGGGTAGAGTTGTATGGATGCAATAATTCCATACTCATATCTATGTTTCTCACGGGCACAAAATCTTACTCATAGTCTACATAAAATCTTGCCTGGGCCCATACCGAATGGGTATCCGTGCCAATCGATACCCAATGGGAAGATCGACATAACAATGAAGGGCGGTGGATAGTTGCTAGCTCCATGTGAGATGTAAACGCCAACAAGAGGTGCTAGGGTTGGCAAATTGGTGATCGGGAGGAGGATGAGGGCGGGGGATTGTTGAGGAAGTGCTAACTAGCGGGGGTTGAAGTGGATACAGTCTGGCCGTCTAGAACTTTGGAGTTTATATGCTAGGTATTTTAGCGTTTATATGAGTCACATGCAAGACTACTCTGTAGGGTTCGGGTTTGCCCCTGGACACAAATTTGTGCCTATGTCGTACCCACAACTAGTTGGGGGTTCGGGTAAGAGCAAATTGTTTCTCGACAACCTTGAAATGATTCCATTTTTTTAAATGTTCAAGGATTTGAATTTTTTCACAGATTTTCAAGAGAAGTCCAGTAAAAAAATTGTAAAAAAAGTTTGAGAAATTGAAATAAATTCACAAAATGGAGAAAAATTTCATGAAATAGATATTTGTAAAATTTTGAAAAGTTCATGCATTTGATAAAAAGTAAAAACAAAAATAAAAAGGTAAAAAAGATAAATAAAAAATCCTAGAATAAAACAAATCAAAACCCAGTTTTAAAAAACACGAACAAACCTTGAGGGTTGGAGTCCGAATCGCCCGTGGCACACATTTTTTGAAGACTAAAAAGAAAGAGAAAAAATGGTGTAGGTGCCAAATAGGGTTTGGATATACCACATACGCCGGTCCGTGTACAAGTAGGAAGTACAGAGGCCAAGAATCAGGGGTGCCCTTATTTATCTCTTTTCAATAATCCTAGACATACGAGCTTGTTACACGCAGTTTACGGGGCCCTTCATTAAATTTCTTTGCCCCCCCCCCCCCTCCCCCGGGGCGGCCCGCCTCACTCCCTTCTTTTCAATCCCACTTTGCCATGTCAGCATGTAACTAAATTCAGCCTGTAAGTGCCTCTACGTCTAGCATTACTGATCTCTTTTAGTGAGATGGAGGGAAGCCTGGAGTTAAGCTGGACGCTACTACATAGACATCTTCCTTTTTCTTCTCTAACTATGTTAAGTGTTCCTTTTTTCAAGCGAGGCCCAAACGAGTGGGAGGGCACAACCTCATTTTTTCACATTGTTATTTTCATTTTTTATTTCGTCTTTTACTTTCGTTTATGCATCCAAATATTTTAAATAAATATATTAGAAGAACATTTTACATCAAACATTTTAAAAAAATGTTAACCAAACATTTGAAAAATGTTAAATGTGTGAACAAATGTTTCTAATGTATACAAAAAATATATAATGTGTGTGAAAAAAGTTGGACATGTTTTTATAAATTTAATCCAAGCATTTAAAAAAAGTTACTCCCTCCTTCCATCTATATAGGGTCTAATACGTTTTTCGAGGCTAACTTTGACCAAATGTTAGAGCAATAATATATGACATGCAACTTACACAAAGCACAATATCAAATTCGTATGTGAAAGGAGTTTTCAATGATATAATTTTCACATTATGCATATCATGTATTATTAATCTTGTCAATAGTCAAAGGATGTCTTAAAAAACGCACTAGGCCCTATATAGATGGAAGGAGTGAGTAAAACGTAATGAGCCGTTCATACGCAGAGGGCCACGACCACTGTGAATCTGCAATCAAAACTTCTATCTCGCCCGTCAAAGTGATTCTGTCAGCGCCCAGTTCATACAGACCATCACGTGTGCATGTTTTTTTTAATGATAATACGTGTCTTATTCATATTATAATAATCAAAATATAAATCACGTAAGGACCGACATGACAAAACTGAAAAAATAGCAGAACATCTCTGAGGTTGACACCAACGCCCGTCAGCTGCATCCGGCACCACCACAGTAGCCACCGAAGAAAAGAATGACAGATCATTTCCTTACCCGAGCTCGACGCAACACCATCGCTGATATGCAGCTTTGCGGACCTCCAAGGTGGCTCACCAAAAGTGAAGCCGTTGCCGTTGAACGAATCAGACCGGGGCAACACACCGGACACGCCATCGAACTCCGGATCTGGCACCCCACCACGACTATGACGCCGAAGGAGGAAACCATACCTGACATCCACGAACCACGAACCCAGAACACATTCCATCTTCCAGATGTCGTCGATGCAAACCACAATCTGCATCCGCTCCTGGACTACCTCCCAAGCTTCGTGCCGACGCTGAATCAAACGGCATCGCAATGGCGGAGCCCGAGGACACAAATCCATCACGAGGATGTCATCGCCGCTACGTCGTCCTTACGTGAACAGACTTATTCCTAAATTCATCCCCAACCATAGAACCGATGGCCTCGTCAAAGAAGGATCCGGAGAATTTTTATTCAGCATTGTCACCATCGCCGCTGAAGCCAAGATGATGAACAATCTAAAAAACTAGACTATGAAGGAGTAAAAATGATCCACGTGTGTGAATCCGGTGATCCCCTCACCACCAACGACTGAGGTCGCCGGTGGAGGAGAGCCGCCGTAGGATGGCACTAGAAGATTGACCTCCTTACGACGGGTAGCTAGGGTTCCAGCCGCCAGGACAAGAGAAAAACGATCTATTGGCCAGTGATTACCTCGTCACCGCATCACGTGTGCACGTTGAATGCCTATTTTGCAGGGAATGATGGCCGGAGCAGAGCTGGCATGGTATGTGCCATTCGAAGGTGCATGCTGCACTCGTTGGAGAAAGTAAAATGTGAGAAGTAAAGCTCGTGCATCAGCTCAGTAGAACTTTTTTTTCTTAAATCGAAGACCCTAGAACAATAGTTCTACGGTAATTTTCATTTAAAATAAAGCAAAGTTATGTAAAAAAATAAAATAAACAATAGGACCATCTAACCAATACCAGCTCTAGGTATATCCATGAATAATTAAGCTAGGTTGTCTGTAATCCAGCCCTTGGAAGCCTCTTTGTGTTTTTCTTTGGTCCTCACAACTATCATCTTAAGGTCATTTTTGAGTAAACTTCTCCAAGCTTGCAGAGATAGAGGTTGAGCTTTGAAAATCTTGGAGTTCCTCTGCATCCAAATATGCCAGCAGTCCATGGTGATTATGCTCATTGCAAATTGCTTGGGTAGGTGAGTTAGCAGAAAGGTGATCTATTTAGTATGTATTTACTACGACACGTCACCGCGCATGGTAAATATCGTCTAAGCAAGGGCATCTTATCCTTTCAGTTTTTCTAAGCTTCTGGCTAATCCATTCATCCTAGACTTGTACTGACTTAAGTATCTATAGAAATAGCCGCGGATTAAGCACGGCAGTAGGCATACAGGAAACACCTTCTCGCACGAAAGCTCGCAGGAGTGGCCCCCTGAAGCCGCTCGAGATTCGCTCCCTAGCCCATTCACACACCAGGCCGCGGCCCAAGACCAGCTCAAGCAGCAACCAGCCAGCCAGCCGACCCGCGTGTTTCGCCAAAAACAAAACAAAAACGCGGCTTGCCGCGTGCCCCGAGCGAGACCAGGCAATTCACTCTCGTGTTTCCCTGACAATAGGAAATTTGCTCGCCTTGCACGGGACGGAGGGAGTAATACAGTCGCGTGCCTACGCAGCAGCACCGGGAGCCTACCACACCTTCGCCCAGCTTCTAGCTCCAGGACTGCCGGCCAGCGGGCGATGGATGTCAGGATGAGATCCTCTGACCAGGTTCATGACTGGCACGCCACGTCGGACCCGGACTTCGCCTCCTCCCGTCCCTCTGACATCAAGGGCTAGACAACCAACGCCTAATCAGCGCGTGCGGAGAATGACCCAGCGCCTCCAACTATAAATACACACAGCTGCCCATCGTAGATACATGGCATCTTATTTATCCATCCATCTCCATTTCTTGCCTGCGAGAGGGATCAGAAAAAGTTGAACGAGCTAGAGCTCGCTAGCGGCGGACCGGCAGCCAGGCCCACGAAAAAGGCACTCGTCAGTCGGGAAGGTTATCTGTGGGGAACTGCGCGGCGTCGCGGCACGCCGGTGAGTCGTGGGCGGACGACGGCGAGTGGGAGGAGGCGTCGTCCACGTACGAGGACGGCGACCACCACCACCATCACCATGACGCGTCGGAGGAGCACCTATCGGAGGTGACGATCAGGATCACCAGGAGGCAGCTGCACGAGCTGATGGAGAGGAAGACGCCCGGCGGCCGGGGTAGCAGCACCCGGCAGCTGCTGGCGGACATCATGGACTCCGGGGAGGTGCACCACCATGACGTGCACCGGGAGGAGCACTGGAGGCCCGCGCTGCAGAGCATTCCGGAGGCCGTCGAGTCGTGACGAGACTTGGTGGTGGCTACGTACGTACTTACTTACGTATGCTGCCCCTGCCGGGCTGTGTGTGCGAAAGAGCGAAACAGATTAAAGTTGCCATTTCCCTCCTAGCCTCTTTTCCCTTTTCTCGTTCCCACGGTGTGTTTCCATGTCCTTGAATGGTTGTCCATGATCATGCATTTACAAATATTGGATTTGGATAGTTCGTTCAATTTGTCACTGATGTAGTAGTACATAAGATATACGTCTAGGGAAATACGTAACAAATTGTCACTGATGACCCTCAAAAAAAAATTGTCACTGATGTACATAGGGTGTAGGTGTAGGGAAATAACTGTGAATACCCTATTTCGCATGCCAATTTTTTGTGAATCATCATTTTCTGTTATTTTTGCTTCATACAGTCAGATGTGAAGCGAGTGGTGTTCTTTTGTGTGGAAAAGATCCAGATATGTTGTAAAAGTTCATAGGAAGTACAAAACACCTCAAGCATAATAAAAATTACATCGAGATCCCTATACCATCAGACGATCACTACCGCCGCCAGAACGAGTCGGTGACGTGCTACTGCCATCGCTCCCGTACCGAAGCCGGCTTGACCTTGTCGATGACAGCTGGGAAGTCTTCGTGCACATGCCCTGAAGGACTAACGTCATGTAGCCATAGTTTTTTCGTTGAACCCTTCAATAGATCTAATGCACCTAACACTAAATCTTGCCACCGCACGTGCACGAGGAGAAACCCTAACCTTGCCATCCCAAGGAGACGTAGGAATCTACGACGGACCTCTGTCAACTATGTCCAGACAGGTGAACTCGAGAAGGATCGAAGCTCGAAAGACAAACTCAAAGAAGAAGCGTTGACATCTGTCCGAGTGCCGCACCCGCGAGGACTAAAAAAACCTGACCTAAACTACTAGTTGGAGCGGAGGCGTCGGGATTCCCCTCCCCGCCTCCAGCCACCGAAGCCTGTAGGGGAGAGTTTGCCCTAGCCCTAGAGGGGAAGCAGAGGAAACACTTGGAGAAAAACTTAATTTTCGAGTTGTGTTTGGTTGATGAGTACATTACAGAACTACGATCATGCGATGGAGAATTGAAGTAATCACTTGCTTGATCTTTTTGTTTAAAGGTAGTTTCCTCCAAAGGGTGTCACACTACACCACGGTAGAGCTTTCCACTAGTAGAATAAGGGCCTTTAGTCCCGGTTCATAAGGGCCTTTAGTCCCGGTTCCTGAACCGGGACTAAAGGGTCGTTACTAAAGCCTCCCCCTTTAGTCCCGGTTCTTACACCAACCGGGACTAAAGGCCCTCCACGTGGCCGCTGCTTGGAGGTCCACCTTTAGTCCCGGTTGGTAACACCAACCGGGACTAAAGAAAATTTTATGATTTTTTTTAATTTTTCTAAAAAAAATTTGAATCTGTTTTTTTTTATTTTCTCGATTTTCAAATTTCTGAATTATTTTAACCTCTAATCTCTAATCACCCTCATCACTGCTCAATTTAACCTCTAATCTCTAATCACCCCTCACAATTCCAAATCATCTAACTTCCCGGACGGTCACCCATCCTCTCACTACTCCAGCCTGAGCACGCTTAACTTCTGGGTTCTATTTCCCTCGTTTCTAAGTCTGCACTTGTTGTTTTCCTAATAATAGTAAGATATCAATTGTATTAACCCTCAGGAGTTTAGCTTGAGCATGAAGTCACACGTTTCACTATTTGAGTTTGAAACTATTATTCTAAAAAACAATAATTATTTAGTAACACTAATATTTCTTGAATAAGTGGTTTGACCATAGTTTGACCATAGTTTGACTATAGTTTGACTAGATTTGACAAAAATTCAAAAAAAATGAAATAATTATTTAGTAAGACTAATATTCTTGAATAATTATTTAGTAACACTACTACTTTTTGAATAAGTAGTTTGACCATAGTTTGACCAGATTTAACCAAAATTCAAAAAAACTGAAATTTGAGCATATCTTTTTTTCTTTTTGGAATTTGAGGATTCTAAAAATTTACAAACAGGTCGTAGGCGGTCAAAATCGGATGCGGATTTTCGTTCTGAACATTTTGATATATTATACGTTTTTTTTCCGACATCATATGCAAAAGTTACAGCCGTTTTACATTTTCCCTACACTTATTGCAAAACATGTCCAAATTTATGTTTTTAAATTTTCCTAACTAGTAGATGTAGTAACATAACTACATCTCGAAGGATTTTAATTTTGAAGTTTTTACCATTTTCTTTTGTTTTTTACAAAACTGAAAAGGCGATCAGGGGGGTAGAGTTTGAATGGGACCTTTAGTACCGGTTTGAGACACGAACCGGTACTAAAGGGCATTGCACCCTTTAGTACCGGTTCGTGTCCCAAACCGGGACTAAAGGTCTAATCTTTAGTCCCGATTTGAGATACGAACCGGGACTAAAGGGCATCACACCCTTTAGTCCCGGTTCGTGTCTCAAACCGGGACTAAAGGGCTCATTTGAACCGGGACTAATGCCTTTAGCGCACGAACCGGGACCAATTCTCACATTAGTCCCGGTTCGTGAATGAACCGGGACTAATGGGCTTATTTGGTCCGAACGAAAGCCATGTTTTCTACTAGTGTTCGTGACACATCAATCTATAGAACATAATATGGGTGCAATAATTCTGTACTCAAATTTATGTTTATAAAATCTTACCAATAGCCTACCCATCAGACATAATCATGTTTGCATCCATACAATATGTATCCATGCCTGAGGGATACCCACCGAGAAGATCGGCATAAAAATGAAGGACGATGGAGTAGTTGCTAGCTCCATGTGTGATGTACACAACAAGAGGTTACTAAG
>NC_041384.1:571802509-571808093 GCF_002162155.2 Triticum dicoccoides | reverse complement strand
CTAGCTAGTGGGGGATGGAGGCAGACGCGGTGGCACCATTTGATTGCAGTTTCTTAACTAAAACCTTAACGATATTTCACGTTGCAAAAAGGTTGTTTATTGAGAAAGAACCAATGTATTTTGGGCGCCAATATCTGGCGGACGTCAATTGAGACGCCACGTAATAAGTTTTGTAAAAGAACATAAAATATTCCTATGACAAAATTATTTAGGACAAAAAATAATTATTTACCACTTGCACAATGATGCTCTAGACAAATCTGTTCTCTAAAAAACATACCAGATTTAGGAATTTGCCACATGTTCAATAATTGCCAAGGTATCTACAATAAAAAATGCTATGGTAAAAACAAAAAATATTTTTTGCTGTGGCACATGCACTAAAAATGACATGGCAATATACTATTTGTTTCAAGAATTGCCTTGATTTAGAAAAAAAATGTTTAAAGAAATTGCCGTGAGATAAGTATAAAGCTATTTCAAGAATTGCCATGAATTAGAAAAAGACATAATTCACAAAAATATCTTGTGAACATTATAATATTCCTGAAATGTTTGCCATAAAAAATAAATTTACCAACATATAGATTCAAAAAAATTCCATCCTCTTAATGAAATTGCTATGCTCTTCAAACTAAAATTGCATGTCGTAAATAGACATTCCAATAACATATTTGCATGAACTTGCCATGTGAACATAACAACCTTTTCTAAAACTTTCCATGCTAAAAAAGGTGGTAGGTATGAAAAACAAAAAAATAATCATAAACTTGCCATGTGAACATAAAGAGTTTATGTAAAATTTCTCACGTGAATGTCACAAAAAATTATTGCATGTTTTTTATGAATTAAAAAATTATTGCATGTTTTTTATGAATTAAAAAATATGTAAACTTGCGATGGTAGCCAGAAGTAGAAATTAAATGCCAAGGTCAATGCAATAATTTTTATTTGGTCAATGCAACAAAATTGCCATGAGAGAAATTATTAAAAATATAGTGTAAAACTTAAAAGCGCCCATGGTAAAAACTTCAAAATTTCCTACCTGACTAGTTTGTAGCTAAAAGCAAGTAAATTTGCCATCTAACGAACCTGGCATGTTTTTTAAGAAAATGTTCTGTTATTTCTTTCATGTACTATAACTAAAATTTCAAAATATGGCACAAACTTTTGCAAATTGTTTATAAAACATGGCAAACAATATTGAAATTTGCTATGTTTTGAGGAAACACAAATGTTTCTGAATTTTGCAACTCATTTCTTAAAAATTGCGATGTCACTATAAAAAATGCCATGATTTTGAGAAGTAGTTTAACTTAAATTTGCCATGTACTTATACGTCTTCAATGTATCTATAATTTTTTATTGTTTCATGTTGTTTTATTATCAATCTTGAATGTTTTATAATCATTTTATAGTCATTTTATATCATTTTTTGATACTAACCTATTGACATGATGCCAAGTGCCAGTTGCTGTTTTTTCCATGTTTTCTACATCGCAGAAAATCAATATCAAATGGAGTCCAAATGCTATGAAACTTTACGGAGATTTTTTATGGACCAGAAGAAAAATGTTGGGCCCTGGTTGCACCTGGGGGGGAGTCCCGATGAGAGAACAACCCACCAGGGCGCACCGGGAGGCCCAGGCGCGCCCTGGTGGGTTGTGCCCCCCGGACCGCCTCTTTGCTCTATAAATACCCCCAAAATACTAGAACCCTAGGGGAGTCGACGAAATATTCATCCAGCCGCCGCAGAGTCCAGAACCACAAGATCCAATCTAGACACCATCACGGAGGGGTTCACCACCTCCATTGGTGCCTCTCCGATGATGCGTGAGTAGTTCTTTGTAGACCTTTGGGTCTGTAGTTAGTAGCTAGATGGCTTCATCTCTCTCCCTTGATTCTCAATACAATGGTCTCTTGAAGATCCATATGATGTAACTTTTTTGCGGTGTGTTTGTTGGGATCGATGAACTTTGAGTTTATGATCAGATCAATCTTTTTATATCCATAAAAGTATTTGAGTTTCTTTGATCTCTTTTATGCATGATCTCTTATAGCATCGTATTTCTTCTCCGATATTTGGGTTTTGTCTGGCCAACTTGATCTATTTATCTTGCAATGAAAAGAGGTGCCCGGTAGTGGGTTCGATCTTACAGTGCTTGATCCCAGTGACAGAAAAAGAACCGACACGTATACATCGTTGCTACTAAGGATAAAAAGATGGGATTTATATCTACCGCCATAGATAAACGGATCTCGTATACATCATGTCATCGTTCTTATTGAATTACTCTGTTTTTCCATGAACTTAATACACTAGATGCATGCTGGATAGCGGTCGATGTGTGGAGTAACAGTAGTAGATGCAGGCAGGAGTCGGTCTACTAATCTTGGACGTGATGCCTATGTAATGATTATTGCCTGGATATGATCATAATTATTTGAGGTTCTATCAATTGCCCAATAGTAATTTCTTTACCCACCGTTTGCTATTTTTCTCGAGAGAAGCCACTAGTGAAACCTACGGCCCCGGGGTCTTCTTTCTCATATATTTGCCTTTGCGATCTACTTTTTCTTTGCATTTAGTTTCAGATCTATTAATCCAAAAACCCAAAAATATCTTGCTGCAATTTTTCTCTATTTATTTTATTTGGCGTTCGATCTATCAATCTACTACAAATTTATCTCACGTCTGTTTTCCTATCTTGAGGCACCGTACCCCGAAAGGGATTGACAACCCCTTTAACACGTCGGGTTGCGAGCGGTTGTTATTTGTGTGCAGGGGCTGTTTACGTTGTGTTGCTTGGTTCTCCTACTGGTTCGATAACCTTGGTTTCATATCTGAGGAAAATACCTACCGCCGCTGTGTTGCATCATTCCTTCCTCTCTGGAAAAATACCGATGTAGCTTCAAGCGACATCATGCTCCTGTACTAAAAAACATTTTCAGAAAATTATCGTGTGTTGTAGATACACATGGCAAAACTTGTATCAAAATTGAGTAACCAATGGCTGGACTTTGAACACCGTTCTCTTTCCACTCTCCCTACTCTCGTCTAAGAAGCCATAAGTATAAAATGGATAGATCTCAAACTAAACAGGCACAAGAAATCCCTAATTGAACTCAAAGATCAATCAATCAGGGTAGTTTTGCCCCAGGGCAGCAACCAAACAAGCCCGTTCTCCCTCTCCTTGGGGCGCCTCCTCCTTCTCCACCACCTATATATAAGTGGGGAGGCCTCGCTCTTGAGACACATCAAATCCACGAGTCTCTCCCCCGCATAGGTCCACGCTCTCCCGGTCTAATTGGTCTAAGTGTTTAGCATCCTAATTAGACGGGCTCTAATCTTGGTCAAATTGGTCTAAGAGAATTAGACTCCTAATCAGACGAGAAGCGCCGTTAGGCTTTCTCTCTCTAGTTTTCTCGCGGTTCTTTTTTCTGAACGTCGAGGCTCTATCAGACTACTACTTCGGAATGTGTGGATACCTTAGAGGGGTTGACTACTCCGATTCTCATCTTGGAGAACATTCTCGCGGCTGGTAGGTGTAACCTAGCTGCGGGAATCGGCGGGAATCGTTACGCTTCACCGTGTAGCGATCCGACCTCAAATGGTCAAATCTCTGTGTATAAGTGTCATCCCTGGATTGGTAATGCTGACACACACAGTACGTGAAGGATTTATAGCAGAGTTCCATCACACACCTATTACATCGAAAGTCTCAAAGAGAGTACTTATTGCATTAATATGGTTGACGGCCATCTAAAGAAGATAACAACGGAAGCTTCGAAAGGTAAATGAGTCCATCAACTCCAACTGCATAGCTGAGTGCATGACAACGACCTAGCACACCTTACTCTTCGTCTGAAAACTCTGCAACATAATATGTTGCAGCATGTGTAGGTCAGCTCATGAAATATGTTGGCAAAATAACACTATAGAGCAATGAACATGTAACAACTATGACTATATGCATATTTGGCTGGTGGAGGCTCTATGGTTTTTTTTTGCAGAAAGCTAGTTTTTCCCTACACCAAAGAAATATATTTTATTTAACTACAAAGTTTGTTGAAAACATTGAGAAGGTTCCTCCAACTCAATGCCAAATTAAAATAATCATCAACCCAACAATTTAACTAAAAATAGTAATGAGATCAAATCAATAATTCAAGTACCAGATACTCAAGATGTCCATAACCGGGGACACGACTAACCATGATTAGTTTATACACTCTGCAGAGGTTTGCGCACTTTTCCCCACAAGACTCAATCTTCTCCGTTGGATTTCTCGCACTACATGGTGTTTGAGAAACGGATGACCGAGACACAGTCTTTTAGAGGCATTAACTCTTTACTCTAGGCAGATAGTACCACCTACATCCCCTACATCTGTTAGCCTACCACCGAAAGAGGTCACACAACATACTCAAGTATGCCAGAGCCCATAATGGCTTGTGGCTGCACATGGAAGTTTCCAGCATGAATAATCTTATGATCCCTTTGAGCCTGGGTAGCAAACCGTAGGATGATCACACGGGTACTCCGGGATATCCGAGGACAACACTGGATTGCTCCAGGTGCCCAAACAACCACTGGGTGCTCCAGGGTGCCTCAACCACTCCACCCAGATGTGTATTAAAGTAGCCACCTTAAGTTTAACCATTAAGTAAAACTCTCACATCTATCATTGATCACTCAAACCAAACCACGTCTACGAGCATATCATAGCAATATAACCATAACGTAGAAGTAACTCCAAGGGTTTGAAAATAAAGGCAATAGGTACTACCTCATCACTACTTCCCAGTACCCACAAGTATTCAAGTCCTAACCATGCAGTGTTTGAGGATTGAACTAATGCATAAAACTGGGTAATAAGGGGTATGATCAAAGTGTTACTTGCCTTGCTGACGATCTGAAAACCCTAGTGACTCATAGTAGAGCACGCTTCGCACTCTGGAAACTCTATCGTGAACAAACAATAGCATCCATAAGCAATCAAGCATAAGATGCAAGGGTAAAACTTAGATGAAAAGATCCAAACTGAAAGTTCAACTGAAGGGCTTCGATTTGCAAAAAGAATCAATCAAATCGGAGCTACGAAACTCAAACTACGATCAAAAGAAGTTCGAATTCAAATCTGCTTGAAACCAAATTTTAAATTGTCAAAACCATGTTCAAGTTGATTATATCGAAATAGGGGAACATGACGAAGATTTTGGCGTTGGTTTCACTGGATTTGGACAAGCGAGCAAAAAGTTGCGAGGGTTTGAAGATCAGGGACTGATTTGTGATAAAAGAAATCGCGGATAGGTCCCTAGCCGAAAAATAAAATAAAAGAAAAACCCTAACGAACGAACGTTCGCTATGAAACCCTAATGAACGAAAATGTTCGCTACTGAGTACTAAAGGACGAACGTCCGCAAATTAAAACCGAACGTAAAAACTGAGAAAAACCCTAACCCTAAAAAAAATAAACCGATCTAAACCGAAGAACTGAAAAAAATGAAACGAACCGGCGACCGGCTGTTTTATACCGGTTCACGACGACGGCTGCGAGGCAGCGGCTCCGGCAGCGCGGGG
>NC_041384.1:571728825-571802015 GCF_002162155.2 Triticum dicoccoides | reverse complement strand
GGCAGCGCGGGGCGGGCGGCGGCGGCGAGGGGCGGCGGCGGCGCGGGGCGGTGCGAGGCGAGGTGAGAGAGAGGGGGCGGGGTCCGACGCTTATAAAGGGCGAGGGGGGCGGCGCCTGCCTTGCGGAAGGGGGCACCAGGGCGGAGTCCGGCTCGGACTCGAGCTCCGGCGGCGGCGCGGACTCCTCGCGCGGGAGGAAGACGGCGCGCAGGCGGGCCGGCCTGCTCGGCTGGGCCTTCGGCCTAGCCGGGCGGGAAGAAGATTTTTTTAAATAAAATTTTGCCCGAAGAAAAATCCTAATAAAATATATTTAAAAATCTAAAAATACCAGAAAAAATTTCTCTATCTAAACCTATTATTTAGAATAAAGTGAACATTTTTCTGACCTAAAAATGCAATTTTCAAAAATGCATAGTTTTTCTAAATTCAAATAAAATAGCAAATAAAACCAAATAAAATTTTAATTTGATTTTAAATTTTCTTCTCCAATATTCCTTTCTTTTGAAGAAGTCATATTATCTTCTCTCTTTTTATTTGTAATATGGGAAATAATTGGAGAGGAAAATATAAAAATTAAATTGATCCCGTTTTCAAATTTGAGAAAATTAAAATATGAAAAATTATGAAATTCCCAACTCTCTCCTTGGGTCCTTGAGTTGCTTAAGATTTCTACGATCCCAACCAAATATGCAAATAAAATATGATATGCATATGATGACCTATGTATAACATCCAAATTGAAAATTGGGATGTTACAAACCTACCCCCTTAAGATGAGTCTCGCCCTCGAGATTCGGGTTGGCTAGAAAATAGGTGTGGGTGGTCTTTCCGTAGGTATTCTCACAGGTGGCTTCATCCTCGGTATGGTGGCTCCAATAAATTTTGCAAAACTTGATAACCTTGCTGCGTGTAACTCGGTATGCAAACTCGGGTATTTTGACGGGTTTCTCCTTGTAGGTTAGGTCACTGTTCAACTGAATGGCTTCCAGGGGCACTATATCTCTTAGAGGAATATTGGCCATCTAAGCATGGCACTTCTGCAACTGGGAAACGTGAAACACATCATGAGCTCTTGACAATCCTTCGGGTAACTCCAACTTGTAGGCAACCTCTCCCATACGTTCCAGAACTCGGTATGGTCCTACAAATCTCAGGGCTAACTTTCCTTTAACTCCAAATCTTTTAACTCCTCGCAATGATGACACACGAAGATATGCTCTGTCTCCAACTTCATAGACTACCTCCTTGCGTTTAGTATCGGCATAACTCTTCTGCCTAGACTGACCTACTGATAATCCGCAAGTGCAGGGAATCACCGTAGCAATTTCCAAAGGTGGAAGTGATAAGTATGGAGTGTCGAACCCACAAGGAGCTAAAGGTAAGATCAATGTTCTCTTAAGCCCTATCCGCCACTGATACGACTCTATGTACACCGAATGTTTGCTTCCAACTAGAAACGAGAAATAAAACTATGTTGTGGGTATGAAGTGGATAACTTTGTATGATATCGGAGAGCTAAAATATAAAAGTAGGTGTTGTTATCATAAAGTTAGAATATATTACTAAATATTATAAATAGCGAGTGTGTAATAATGGTGGATCGGTGTGTGGAATTATCCCACGCAATCGTTAACAAGACCGGTAATCACTATTGCAATTTCATATGAGGGAGAGGCATAAGCTAACATACTTTCTCTACTTGGATCATATGCACTTATGATTGGAACTCTAGCAAGCATCCGCAACTACTAAAGATCATTAAGGTGAAACCCAACCATAGCCTTGAAGTATCAAGTCCTCTTTATTCCCATACACAACAACCCCCTTACTCGGGTTTGTGTTTCAGTCACTCACCTACCCACTATAAGCGAATCATGAACGTATTGCAACACCCTACAGCGGGAATCCCTCACGCTTGCGTGACACGGAGGGCACCATAAGACAGCACCAAAGTAAAATATACAACTCATACCAATCTAGATCATCAATCAACCCAAAGACAAAAGATATCTACTCAAAATATCATAGGATGGTAACACATCATTGGATCATAATATGTGGCATAAAGCACCATGTTCAAGTAGGGATTACAGCGGGGTACGGGAGAGTGGACCGCGTAAAAGAGATGAGGATGGTGATGATGATGGTGATGTTGATGAAGACGATCACTGCGACGATGATTCCCCTCTCAATGGCACTCCGGTGCCACCGAGAGAGAGGAGGAGAGGTTCTCCCCTTGTGCTTCCTCTTCCATGGCCCCCCCTAGATGGGGAGAGGTTCTCCCTCTGGTCATTGGCCTTCATGGTGATGATGGCCCCTCCGGGATCCTCCTCCATGCCCTCCAGTGATGATGGCCCCCTCCGGCAGGGTGCCGGAGAGGGTCTAGATTGATTTTCGGTGGCTACGGAGGCTTCTGGCGGCGGAACTCCCGATCTAGGTTTTTTTCTGAAAGTTTTGGGTTATATAAGAGGTGTTGGAGTCGGGAACAAGGCAGGGGGGTCTCCGGGCTATCCACAAGGCAGGGGGGCGCGCCCAGGGGGTTAGGCGCGCCCCCCACCTTTGTGGGCAGTCCGAGACTCTTCTGGCCTAGTTCTTTTACTTCACGACCTTCTTCTGGTCCAAAAATAAGGTCCGTCAAGTTTCAGGTCAACTGAACTCCATTTGGTTTTCCTTTTCTGCAATACTCAAAAACAACGAAAGAACAGAAACTGGCACTGGGCTCTAGGTTAATAGGTTAGTCACAAAAATCATATAAAATAGCATATAAATGCATATAAAATATCCTAAATGGATAATATAATAGCATGAATACTTTATAAATTATAGATATGTTGGAGACGTATCAGCATCCCCAAGCTTAATTCCTGTTCGTCCTCGAGTAGGTAAATGATAAAAATAATAATTTATGAAGTGTGAATGCTAGAAGAGAAAAATTCACTACAAGTCACCAAACTTGCACTGGCGTTAGCTTTAGTCCTTGTGGTTACAAATACCCGCATTACGGTCATCAAACTTGTTCTAGGGGGTCATCTACGGTCCATTATACGATTTTCTAGCCTTGGTCAACGGCTGCCAACTGTGCGCCGACTGCCACATGCGCTTGCTCGCTTGAATAGTCAGCTATGCAGGTTTTTTTTTGCAAAATTGCCAGTTATTAAAAGAGCTTCCCCCACCTGGTCGGACCAAGCCACCCGCCTCCCTCCCTCCTCTCTGCTTCTCCCTGTTCGTCGTCGCTGCCGAGGAGGTCGCTGGCGTGGGCGAGTGTCGCGACCGTCGCCATGAGCTCGTCGTCGGACGCCGACCGCGTCGTTTGGGAGGGGCCCGCGTGACATCCCTCTCGCTCCCACGCTCCAGCACATGGCACACCACAAGCAGCAGCAGCCGCCGTGTGGACTTGGCTCAAGTACTCGCGCCGTAGCACTTCCCTCTGTAGCAGCTCTCACTCGGATCAACGCAAATGGCGAGGGCGGTCCACCAGCTCTCCTTCTCCGCGCCGAGCATGAGGTGCTGTCGTCGAAGCGTCGGCTGCTGCTGCGGAAGGTGCCGGGCGAGCACGGCCCGCCGTTGCTGGGCGCGCTCAAGGACCGGCTCGAGTACTTACACGGGCCAGCGTCCGCGCGCACTGCTCCACTGTTAGACTTGTAGTTATACGTGAATACGTATTGTAACCTGTATACAATTATACTTGTATCCTAAGAGGTTTTCCTCTATATATATATTGTCGTGGCCGACCCCTAGAGGTGTTGAAGCCCACAATACCAAAAACCTGTTTGCGTAACATGGTATCAGATAGGTTTCCTTCGATCCTGCTCTAATCGCCATCGCTACATCGCCGTCCTCGCTACATCGCCGCCGACCCATGACTTCCGCTGCTGATTCCTCGGCGGCCGCCGCCGCTGCCCTCTCTAGCGTGGCCACCCTTGCTACTCTTACCGGCGCGGCCACGCTGCCCGCTGCCGCGACTGAGCTCTCCGTCCTGCCCTCGTTTGCCGACCCGATCGGATCGGGCGCACCTGCCCTCGGCCCGCCGACTCTGCCGCCGTTCTTATCGACTGTTCTTCACGGAGGGCCTGCCTCAACTCCTCTGATGACCAGATCGATGGGCGCTCTGTTCTCCGGTTCGACCTCTTCGGCTCCTCCCGGATCGCCGGCGTTGCATCCCCACTATGGCGCGCTGGCGCCCTCCGCACCGCCGCCATACGCACATGACCCTGCAGCCTATGGTGTGTCGTTCTATGGTGCTCCTTACGGTGCTCCTTATGGGATGACCTACGGCGCTCCTTACGGCATTCACTATGGAGCTGGCCATGGCGCCTCACATGGTGCTGGCTATGGTGCTCCTTACGGCTCCGGCCATCCGGCGTTCCCGCGGCCTTATGGTGTGTCACCGACTCCTCCACCACCGGTTCCTCCGGCTGCACCGTAATCTTCACCCGCGGTGGATGTTGCCCCTTCTGGTGCTGCTATTGTGCCGCCCTACGATTTTGCCCTCGACGTCATCACAACTCTGCCGTTCTACTTCAGCAACCTTCTTCCGGTCAAGCTCAAGATGGACAACTATTTGTTCTGGCGTGCGCAGATTCTTCCCCTCCTTCGCAGTCATTATCTGGAGGGCTTTGTGGATGGAACTTTGCCATGCCCTTCGCCAGATCATCACATGTACCGACCCTGGATTGCTCAAGATCAAGCGATCCTCTCGGCAATTCAGTCCTCTCTCACCGAGGGTGTTGCCGGCTTGGTGCTTTTTGCTACTACATCTCATGAGGTATGGAGTGCACTGGAGTCTAGCTTTTCCGCTCAGTCTTCGTCTCAGCATATGGCCCTTCATACCCAGCTTAATGAAACTTGCAAGGATCATCACTCCGTCACGGTCTTCTTCAACAAAATCAAGCGTCTTGCTGATCAGCTTGCCTCTATTAGCGAGCCCCTTCGTGACATGGAGTTTACCACGTATATTCTCCAAGGTCTCGATGCGGAGTACGACTCTCTTGTGGAGGTGATTCAGGAACGCAAGGTTCCCATCAAACCGCAGGAGCTTTTTCAGCGCCTTCTTTCCACGGAGCAGTGCCTCGCCAGTCGTCATCCGGATGAGACCCCCTCGGTCAACGCCGCTGTCCGTGGTGGAAAAGGGGGTGCCCGTCCCAGCGCCCGTTCTGCTGCCACTCCGGTTGCTTCGACCTCTCCTGCAGGAGGCAAGGGTGCTGCCTCTCCTGCTGCACCCGCTCAGTCCCGCTCCACCATCGTCATCGAGAACGGGCGCCCATGTGCTTGTTGTGCCGCTTGTGGAGCTTCTGCCCCTTGTCAACTGTGTGGAATACCTCGCCACGTTGCGTCTCGCTGTCATCGTCGTTTCCAGCCGGAGTTTCTTGGACTTGGCAACAACGGCAAGGGCAATGAGCGTCAAGTCAACATGACGCAGCACCAAGGGAAGACTCAGTCCTATAATGTTGATCCTACCTGGTACATGGACACTGGCGCCACCGAGCACGTGACAAATGAATTGGACAAGCTTGCCATCCGTGAGGCCTACCATGGTCCTGACAAGGTTCACACAGCCAATGAGGCAGGTATGCACATCTCTCATGTTGGTCAGGCATCTCTCCTCACACACACATCTCGCCAGTTGCGTCTTAAGAATGTTCTTCGAGTTCCCACTGTTGCCCGTAACTTGATATCTGTTCCTAAACTTACTTATGACAATAACGTGTTTTGTGAGTTTCACCCGTTTCATCTTTTTATCAAGGACCGGGCTACGCGGGACGTACTTCTTAGAGGGCGCCTTCGACATGGACTATACGCTCTTGATGTGCCGCGCTGTGTCTCTCTCGTCCCTCAAGTCTTCAGTGCCGTTCGAGTGTCTCCCTCACAATGGCACTCTCGTCTTGGTCATCCTGCTACACCCATTGTTCGTCATATTCTTCATCGTCATGAGCTCCCGTCGGTGTCTAGTAATAAAGATATTTTAGTTTGTGATGCTTGTCAGCGGGGAAAGAGTCATCAGTTACCTTTTTCTGTTTCTAGTCATGTAGTCAAAACTCCCCTTGAGCTTGTGTTTTTAGATGTTTGGGGTCCTGCTCAGATGTCTGTTAGTGGTCATGAGTACTATGTCAGCTTTATTGATGCTTATAGTCGCTTTACTTGGATTTATCTTCTTAAACACAAGTCTGATGTGTTCGATGTTTTTCTTAAGTTCCAAACACACGTTGAGCGTCTTCTCCAACACAAAATTATTCATGTTCAATCGGATTGGGGGGGGTGAATACCGCAATCTAAATACCTTTTTTGAGAAGCTTGGGATTTCGCATCGTGTGTCTTGTCCTCATACACATCAGCAGAACGGTTCAGCTGAACGTAAGCATCGTCATCTTGTTGAGACCGGTTTAACTTTACTAGCTCATGCCTCTGTTCCTTTTCGGTTTTGGAGTGATGCTTTTACTACCGCCTGTTTCCTTATAAATAGACTACCGTCGCGGCTCCTTGGTATGAAAACTCCTCTTGAACTCTTGCTTCATGAGATTCCTGACTACACTTTTCTCAAAGTCTTCGGTTGTGCGTGTTGGCCGCACCTCCGTCCGTACAATAGTCGCAAGCTTGAGTTCAGTTCTAAAAAATGCGTTTTTCTTGGGTACAGTCCGTTGCACAAAGGTTATAAATGTCTTCATGTCCCAACAAATCGTGTGTATATCTCACGTGATGTTATCTTTGATGAGCATGTTTTTCCTTTCTCTAATCTTCCTACTCCTGTCACCACACCCACCGAACCAGTGCACTCATCTCCTTTATTGCCTGATCAATTTGTCGATGCTGCACACTCGCCTCTTTTGTTGTCTAACCATGGTGCAGGAACTGGTAGAGGTGCCCGGCTTGTCCTCCTAGAGGATTCCTCCGATGCTTCGACTGCTCCTTCAACAGATCTTCACGATCCTGCTGCTGCGGCTCCTTGCATGGGGCATGCAGGGCCTCCTTCGACCGCGCCCGCTACGCCCTTGGACCCGGTTTCGGTAGCAGCGAGCTCGCCCGCCACGGATCACATCGATCCCGTGTTGCCTTCTCCCTGCATGGGCCATGCAGGGTCGGCTTCGCCTACACCCGCTACGCGAGCGGACCCAGCTCCACTGCTGCTGGAGCTTCCCGCATCCACTGGGCTGCCCTCACCCGCAACTGGGCCGTCCTCGCCTGCGTCCACCAATCCGGGGACGCCCGTCTCTGGATCGCGTCCTGGCAGCCCGCCCTCGTCACGGTCTGACTCTGCTGGTCCAACTGCTTCTCCAGAGACACAGGTCTCTTCACCGCTGGTTCCTGCGACCTCGATCGAGCAACTGGTTCCTGTTGCTCATCGTCCACACACTCGCAGCAAGAGTGGTATTGTTCGCCCGCGCAAATTCACTGATGGCACGGTTGCATGGCTCGCAGCCTGTATAGCTCATTCTGAAAATGATCCTTCTGCTGAACCCCGTCATTACCAGGCCGCTATGGGTATTCCTCACTGGCGTTCTGCGATGGAACAAGAGTATCAGGCATTGCTGAAAAATGGTACGTGGCGTCTTGTTCCTCCGAAGAGAGGTACAAATATTATTGACTCTAAATGGGTTTTCAAAGTTAAGCGACATGCTGATGGCTCTATCGAACGGTATAAGGCTCGGCTTGTTGCTCGTGGGTTCAAACAACGTCAAGGTCTTGATTATGATGATACTTTCAGTCCTGTGATCAAGCCTACGACTATTCGTCTGCTCTTGTCTCTTGCTGTTACTCGTGGATGGTCTCTTAGACAGCTTGATGTTCAGAATGCTTTCCTTCATGGTGTTCTTGATGAGGAGGTTTACATGCTCCAGCCGCCTGGTTTTGTTGATCCCGCTCGTCCGCAGCATTTGTGTCGTCTGGTCAAGGCTCTTTACGGTCTGAAACAGGCGCCTCGTGCCTGGCATGCACGTCTTGGTTCTGCTCTTCGAGCACATGGGTTTGTTCCTTCGACAGCTGATACGTCCTTATTCATGCTACAGCATCCTACAGTCACTATGTATCTCTTGGTGTATGTAGATGACATCATATTGATCAGCTCATCGACCTTTGCTGCGGATCGCCTTGTTTCTGCTTTGAGTGGTGATTTTGCTATTACAGATCTTGGCCGGCTTCATTATTTCCTCGGTTTGGAGGTTTCTCATTCTGATGTCGGTCTGACTCTCACTCAGCAGAAGTACTCTATGGATTTGCTCCGTCGTGCTGGTATGCTTCAGTGTAAGCCTGCTACTACTCCTATGTCAGCTTCTGATCGTCTCTCTGCACTTGATGGTACTCTTCTTCCTTCGGATGAGGCTACCAAGTATCGCAGTATTGTTGGTGGCTTACAGTATTTGACGATCACTCAACCTGATATTTCCTATGTGGTTAACAGTGTGTGCCAGTTCCTTCATGCTCCTCGGGATACTCACTGGACTGCTGTCAAACGCATTCTGCGTTATGTTTGTTTCACTGCTGCTCTGGGCTTGCATCTTCGGTCTGCTCCTTCCGGTAGTCTCTCGGCCTTCTCTGATGCTGATTGGGCTGGTAGCCCGGATGACAGGCGCTCTACGGGGGGATATGCAGTATTCTATGGTCCTAATTTGATCGCCTGGAGTGCTCGTAAACAAGCTACTGTGTCACGTAGTAGTACTGAAGCTGAATACAAAGCAGTTGCCAATGCTACTGCTGAAGTAATTTGGGTTCAGTCCTTGCTTCGAGAGTTGAGAGTCTCTCAGAATCATCCACCTGTTCTTTGGTGTGACAACATTGGTGCAACGTATCTTTCTTCAAATCCAGTTTTTCATGCCCGAACGAAACACATCGAAGTTGACTATCATTTTGTCAGAGAACGGGTTTCACAGAAGTTACTTCAGATCAAGTTCATTCCTTCGAAAGATCAACTTGCTGATATCTTCACGAAGCCGTTGCCACTGCCTCAGTTTGAGGGTTGTCGTCGCAATCTTAATCTTCTGAATTCTTCAGACCACGGTTAAGATTGAGGGAGGGTGTTAGACTTGTAGTTATACGTGAATACGTATTGTAACCTGTATACAATTGTACTTGTATCCTAAGAGGTTTTCCTCTCTATATATATTGTCGTGGCCGACCCCTAGAGGTGTTGAAGCCCACAATACCAAAAACCTGTTTGCGTAACATCCACGGTGGTGCGCCTCAACATGCCCCAGCGGACTCAGGAGGTCACAGCCAAACAATGTTCTACCCATGTTGCAGAGTGCAATCACAGGAAGTTGCCGAATGGTGTGCCCAGCTTTATGCTTCCACTGAATTTTATCTGGAGATGTTTGCTTGCTGTTGCCTCATACTGTACTACCAGGAGATATTCCTACCCTGAGTCACCCGATAATGCAATTTATGGGCAATCTGTACCTGAGTGATGTGGAAGGGCAGTCAGCTATCTGTTTTGTGCAGTTCTCTCGTCAACTTCATGCTCAAAATGCAGAACAAATGTTCAGATTCAGTCCAGAAAATGTTCAACCGAAGCTACAATATTTTGCCTGCGATTGTCGAGCAGTACGTGTGTGGTCCGAACTACTCAAAACTGAGCTCTCTGATAAAATTTGGAACTTGTCCGAGCATCGCATTCTGGATATCATGCTACTGTATGTAGTGTTCCTATGAGCGACAAATTGCAAAGGAATATTCAGCTTATAAGCTTGTCAGTGCACCAAAAATATTTGAGCCAAGAGGAATTTAATGGAAGTATCCATTTCACTCGATGATGCAATTCTGACCATCATGGCGATTGTTTCATGATGTTATTCTCAGTGTATGCAACATATATATTCCTGAATCCTCATTCACCAAATTTCAGGCTTTAAAAAAACGTGATTGTGAGCATCTTATATCAATCGGGGCTTGTAATCTATTTATTCATGGACAAGGGATGTCTCAAATGTCGCATGGTTCATAAAGAAAGTGGTTCAACAATGCTGCAAACACCAAGGATTCAGTGTGTACAGCCGAGATGCTACTTTGAGGTTGGCTCTACTCAAGCATATCTGAAACTGAAGGTAGTCGATGGCGCTGTTATTTACATGTTCGAGCATAGAAACAATTGGGATTGGGAGTTGCCTATCCATTTCAAGCGTCCACCAGCAAGTATTTGGGAGTGCATCACTGACCGACGCTTTCCTCAGGACCAAAATTTACTGATGATTTTTCATCCATGGCCTCGCCACACTGCATACACATGCAGGTTATATGGCCTATCTGAATCTTATCAACAACACTTTGATTGGTTCAGAAGCAATACATGGGGTGCATGTGAACTACAAGAGCATACAGTGTTACATATCCTATATGGTGCAGCAACTAGAACGTGATGAATATTTTACCCATGGTCTTGCCCACTGTGAAATTTATTTGGAGAAGTTTGCACTGTTGTGGAAGAAGGAGAAACACAGTTCAAATAATTCAGTTGTTACTGTCATTGCTTCCTTCAGACATAGCAACAACATTTGTTCTTTTCAGAACATCCTATTACTTACCCGGGTGGATTACTTGGAAACTTTCTCTGTCCTTGCACATTTGAATCTGGATACTCATTGGTGCAGGGGAACAAGCGTCGAACCCAGTACGGTGGATGTGTATCAAGCTGGATATCAGTCCTATGAGCTCCATTCAGATTATCTTCTCTTTTGTGCTGTCGAGTTGTTTGGGTCTCACTGAAGCATCTACCGGCTGTTAACACCTTGGGACCCTGGAGGGATTGCATTGTGGCTGTTATTGAAATGGACTCGACAAACGGTTTTTCAAGGCGGGCGGGGTGTCATTGCTATCATTGTCAGCTTTCTGCCAGGCTCCGACTTCGGCAACTACAACGACGCCGCCGGCGCCTTCGGCTTCCTTTGCCAGGCGCTCCTTTGCCGCGACCCCGTCGACTCGCCGCTCCGCGACGAAGGGCCCAACTCCCAAGCTGATCGCCAAGTGGGTTCTGTTCCAACAGCCCGCCTGCTCAGCCTCGGCCTGCCCAACTACGGCCGCCTCGCCGACTTCTTCCGCGACGCCGGCAAGGCAGTGATCGACGAGGGCGAGCGGCTAGGCATCGCGCGGGAGGAGGCGGTGCAAAACATCCTCTTCGCCATGTGCTTCAACTCCTTCGGCGGCATGAGGATCCTGTTCCCGTTGCTGGTGAAGTGGCCGGGCCGCGCGCACCCGGCTGCCTCGCGATGGAGGTGCACGCCGCCGTGCGCGCCAACGGCGGCGAGGTGACGATTCAGGCGCTGGCCGAGATGCCGCTGGTGAAGTCGGCCGTGTACGAGGCGCTGCGGATCGAGCCGCCGGTGGCGCGCGAGTGCGAAGCGGGACATGGTGGTGGAGAGCCATGACTACGGGTACGAGGTGCGGGAGGGGAGCTGCTATTCAGTTTAATAACTGCCAGTTTTGCAACAAAAAAAAAACCTGGTTCCCTGCGTATTCAAGCGAGCAAGTGCATGTGGCAGTCAGCGCATAGTTGGCAGCTGTTGACCAAGGCTAGCTCAGCGCGTATGTATAGAAAATCATATAATGAACTATAGATGACCCCAGAATAAGTTTGGTGACCGTATTGCAGGTATTTGTAACCACAGAGACTAAATCTAACTCGAGTGCAAGTAAATGTACCTGTAGTGAATTTTTCTCATGCTAGAAAGTGCATAAGTTTCATCAATGATAGTTCCAATCATTTTTTCTAGCATCATTATATATCATAACAGTAGCTCATTTTCATAAAACTTTTCATGATCAAGTAAAAAGCTATTCACATGTTAAAGTATAGATCATAAACTCTTTTGAAACTAACAAACTATATTCTCAGTCATCAAATAATTGCAATTCATCTTATTTTCAAGAAGAATCTATGTCATAGCTTTGATTTAGCAAACTCCACATGCTCAACTATTATTTAATCTTTTAGAATTGCTAACACTCACGTGATATTTATGGGTTCAAAGTTTTAATCGGTCACAGAGAAAAATATGGGCTTATAGTTTCGCCTTCCAACCTTTTACCTCAAGGGTAATGTCAACAATAATAGTTTATGATAACTTACATCCAATTGGATATATATATATCAGGATCTTTCCAACACAATGTGTTGGCCAAAAGATAAAATGTAAAAAGGAAAGGTGAAGATCACCATGACTCTTGCATAAGGGTAGAAGTTAAAAGTAAAAGATAGGCCCTTCGCAGAGGGAAGTAGAGGTTGTCATGCGCTTTTATGGTTGGATGCACAAAATCTTAATGCAAAAGAACGTCACTTTATATTGCCACTTGTGATATGGACCTTTATTATGCAGTCCGTCGCTTTTATTTGTTTCACATCACAAAATCGTATAAACCTTATTTTCTCCACATTAATAGATCATACATATTTAGAGGGCAATATTTATTGCATGCACCGATGACAACTTACTTGAAGGATCTTACTTAATCCAAGGTAGGTATGGTGGACTCTCATGGCAAAACCGGTTTAAGGAATGTTTGGAAGCACAAGTAGTATCTCTAGTTGGTGCAAAGAATTTGGCTAGTGTGAGGGGGAAAAGCAAGTTCAACATGTTGGATGATCCAAGACAATATACTTTATTTTGGATATAAGAGAACATAACCCATTACGTTGTCTTCCTTGTCCAACCTCAACCTATATTTTAATGAGTGCTCACAATTACAAAAGATGTCCAAGATAGTATATTTATATGTGAAATCTCTCTTCGTTCAATATTCTTTCATGAATTATTCAAGTGACCAATTCTACGTTTGCTAACTTTCAATAAGTTTACTACCTATACTTATTCTATGTGAAGTCATTACTCCCCATGGTATAAGCATATGAAACGTATATAAATTCAGATTTATGATATTCAATTACTCAACCATTTACTCATAGGATATACGTGAAGCACGTGAGTAAATGACAAACTACTTCAAAAGATAATAATGAAGGACACTAAGTAGTCAAATAATTAACTAGCCATGGGAGGATTATTTTTCATTTAATAATTCAGATCCAATGATTTTATTCAAACAGCAAGTAAAATTGAAAATACGCTCCAAGCAAAACATATATCATGTGACGGATAAAAATATAGCTCCGAGTAAGGTATACCGATAGTTTTGAAGACGAAAGAGGGGATGCCTTCCGGGGCATCCCCAAGCTTAGGCGCTTGAGTCTTCCTTGAATATTACCTTGGGGTGCCTTGGGCATCCCCAAGCTTAGGGTCTTTCCACTCCTTATTCTCCTCATATCAATATCTCACCCAAACCTTGAAAACTTCAATCACACAAAACTTAACGAAACTTCGTGAGATAGGTTAGTATGATAAAGAGCAAACCATTCACTTTGGTACTGTCAAAGACAAGGTTCATAATTGTTCTCACACAATTTCTACTGTACCATATCATTTCTACAATTTATATTGAGAAATATAAGTCTTAGAAACTAGAAAAGAAGCAAACTATGCAATGAAAACAAAATATGTTAGAAACAGAACAGTCTGTAATGACCTAAACACTAACCATACTTCTGCTACTCAAAAAATTATGAAATAAATTGGTGGATGTGAGGAATTTGTCTATTAATCTTCTGCAAAAAGAATCAGCACCAAAGCACTCTTCTGTAAAAAAATGGCAGCTAATCTCATGAGCGCAAAGTTTATGTTTTTTACAGCAATATCACATTAACTTTCACCCAAGTCTTCCCAAAGGTCTTACTTGGCCCTTTATTGAAACAAAAGCTATAATATATGATTAATACAGTAGCTTAATCATGAGAACACACAAAAACAATAAGGGTAAATATTGGTTTTCTTCCAACAAGCGCTTTTCTTTAATGCCTTTTTAGCTAGGCATGATGATTTCAATGATGCTCACATAAAAGATAAGAATTGAAACATAAATAGAGCATCATGAAGACTATGACTAGCACATTTGAAACTAACCCACTTCCTATGCCTAGGGATTTTGTGAGCACACAATTTATTGAAACAAGAATCAACTAGCATAGGAAGGCAAAACAAGTATAACTTCGAAACTTTAAGCACATAGAGAGGAAACTTGATAATATTACAACTCCTACAAGCATGCATTCCTCTCTCATAATAATTTTCAGTAGCATCATGAATGAGTTCAACAATATAACCATCACATAAAGCATTCTTTTCATGATCTACAAGCATAGAAATTTTACTACTCTCCACGTAAGCAAAATTCTCATCATTCGGAAAGGCGGGATGAAAGCACAAGTGCTCCCTAGGTGGTTTTGGTAATTGATGACAACATATCTCTTGTTGGACTAATGTTTCTATCTAGTATGTTTCAGATAAGTTCAACAATGGAGTGGCATCGACTAAAGGTTGTGGGAACTCCTTCAAGATGCTAGGGACAAAGGATTGGCTAAAGCTTCAAGCTCAAGACTCTTCATTTTACATTTTAGTGATCCAAGATCACATTGAGTCCATAGGAAAAGCCAATACTATCAAGGAGGGATGAGGTGTTGCTTAATGAGCCTCTTGCTTCATGTGCTTAGTGATATGCTCCAAAACCCTCAACTACTTTCTCGCTTCCACATATGACCTAAACCCAAAGCCAAACTCGGACCTATCGATTATTCCTATCCGGCGCCACCGAGTTTCACCTGTCATAGCCACTGCCAGAAACCCTAATCAGCTTGGTCTCACCGATGGGATCTCGGTCTCACCGAGATGGGCTCGCAAACTCTCTGTTACCTATTGCAATATTTTCGGTCCCACCGAGATATGCAATCGGCCCCACCGAGTTTGCTTGGCCAACTCTTTGTTTCACTTATTACCCAAATTGGTCCCACCGAGTTTGAGTAATCGGTCAAACCGAGTTTTGGATTTTCCCTAACCCTAGCACATCGGTCCCACCGAGTTGATCCAGTCAGTCCCACCGAAATCTCTAACAGTCACTAGGTTTACTATTTCGGTCCGACCGAGTCTGTTGATTCGGTCCCACCGAGATTGGAAAACTGTGTGTAACGGTTGGATTTTGTGTGGAGGCTATATATACCCCTCCACCCCCTCTTCATTCGTGAAGAGAGCTATCAGACTAAGCCTACACTTCCAGCATCCTATTTCTGAGAGAGAACTACCTACTCATGTGTTGAGGCCAAGATATTCCATTCCTACCATATGAATCTTGATCTCTAGCTTTCCCCAAGTTGCTTTCCACTCAAACCTTCTTTCCACCAGATCCAAATCTTATGAGAGAGAGTTGAGTGTTGGGGAGACTATCATTTGAAGCACAAGATCAAGGAGTTCATTACCTACACACCATTTGTTACTTCTTGGAGAGTGGTGTCTCCTAGATTGGCTAGGTGTCACTTGGGAGCCTCCGACAAGATTGTGGAGTTGAACCAAGGAGTTTGTAAGGGCAAGGAGATCGCCTACTTCATGAAGATCTACCGCTAGTGAGGCAAGTCCTTCATGGGCGATGGCCATGATGGGATAGACAAGGTTGCTTCTTCGTGGACCCTTTGTGGGTGGTTGCTTCTTCGTGGACCCTTTGTGGGTGGTTGCTTCTTCGTGGACCCTTCGTGGGTGGAGCCCTCCGTGGACTCGCGCAACCGTTACCCTTCGTGGGTGGAGCCCTCCGTGGACTCGCGCAACCGTTACCCTTCGTGGGTTGAAGTCTCCATCAACGTGGATGTAGGATAGCACCACCTATCCGAACCACGGGAAAAACATCTGTGTCTCCAATTGCGTTTGAACTCTCCAAACCCTTTCCCTTACATTCTTGCAAGTTGCATGCTTTACTTTCCGTGCCTATACTCTTTGCATACTTGCTTGATATGTATTGTGAATGTTGAAATTATGCCTAAACTCTACTTAAACCGAAAAAGCTTAAAAATTGCAACTTTAGCATGAAGTGTCTAATCACCCCCCTCTAGACACATCTACTTCAAGATCCTCCAAGTGGTATCAGAGCTTTGGTCTCCATTGCCTTGGTTTAATCACCATTAGAGGAAGATGAATGTGTCTACTTTAGGGAGTCTTAGACATAGAGTGCCTTTTCTTGATGGAGAATATTTTCATGAGTGGAAAAATGAGATGCTTGCAATCTTCAATCAATATCATTTGAACAAGTATATTGCTAGTCCTTGTGCACCTCATATTGATCCTTTGCATCCTACCCTAGATGAAGATATTGACATGATTCGCAATCTTAGAACTATTGAGCTCATCATTAGAGGATTGCCCAAAAATTTGATTGCTAGTTTGCCTGCTCTTAATTGTGCCTATACTATATGGAAATTTCTTGGGGAATGATTTCCCGATCACTCCTTGAAAACTTTGGATGAAATTCTCCATAAATCTATGGCCTTGAGTAAGATGAACTCTAGTGATCCTAGTTTTAGTAATTGTCTATTTGAACTTACCAATCTTAAGCATGCTAAAGGAGATGTTGGAATCATTAGTGATATCATATTCGAAGCTATAAGAATTCATAAAAGTGACCACTTTGATGATCATTTATCTAATGAATTACCCTTTCTAGGAAATGATGAGTCACAAGATCATGATGAACATGGATACTATGATGATGATGATGATAGTGACTTCGATCTTGATAATGCAATGAGACATTTTGGTCTTATGGCAAATCTTCGGGGATATGAGTCAGGAGGAAAGGAATGGGTTCTTGATAGTGGATGTACTGATCATATGACCGGAGATGAAGAGATGTTTCGTGAGCTTGCTGAAAATGATGGCCCTCGAAAATATGTCACCTTTGGTGATAATTCAAAGGGTAAAGTGGTTGGCCTTGGTAAGGTGGCCATCTCACATGATAGTTCCATTCAAAATGTCATGCTCGTTGAATCTCTTGGCTACAACTTACTTTCAGTATCTAGACTTGCTGATTTCGGTTTGAATGTCCTATTTACTGAGGTAGATTGCCAAGTTTTTCGTCGAGACAATCATAAAATGGTCTTTACGGGTATGCGTAGAGGTGATCTTTACATTGTCGATTTCTCTAAAAAGGCACAACCTAAAACTTGCTTTGTTGCTAAATCCTCAAAAGGTTGGTTGTGGCATAGACGACTAGGTCACGTTGGCATGAGAAACCTTGACAAGCTTATTAAAGGAAATCATATCCTTGGAGTCAACGATGTCATATTTGATAAGGATAGACTTTGCAGTGCTTGTCAAGCAGGTAAACAGGTTGGAGGAAGGCATCCCGTGAAGAACATCATGACCACAAGAAGGCCACTCGAGCTACTTCATATGGATCTTTTCGGTCCCAACGCCTACAAGAGTCTCGGTGGAAATTCTTTTGGTCTAGTTGTAGTTGATGATTTTTCAAGATTTACGTGGGTGTTCTTTCTTAATGACAAGTCGCAGGTCCAGAAGATCTTCAGAAACTTCGCCAGGAAGGCCCAAAATCAGTTTGACGTGAAGATCAAGAAGGTTCAAAGTGACAACGGAACGGAGTTCAAGAACGCAAATGTGGACACCTTTCTTGACGAAGAAGGGATTTCACACGAGTTCTCGGCTACGTACACACCTCAACAAAATGGAGTTGTTGAGAGGAAGAACCGGACGCTCATCGAAATGGCAAGAACGATGCTTGATGAATACAAGACGCCGAAGCACTTTTGGGCAGAAGCGGTTGAGACAGCTTGTCACGCAACAAATCGCTTATATCTTCACAAGCTACTCGGCAAGACGGCATACGAGCTTCTCACCGGTAACAAACCCCAAGTTGGATACTTTCGAGTATTCGGCTCAAAGTGCTACATTCTTGATAAGCATCATCGTTCAAAGTTTGCTCCTAAATCTCATGAAGGTTTTCTACTCGGTTATGGTTCAAACTCTCACACTTACCGTGTCTACAACAATTTCACCTGAAAGGTTGAAGAGACGGTAGATGTGAATTTTGATGAATCTAATGGCTCGCAAGTAGAGCAATTACCAATTGATGTAGGAGACAAAGACCCTTCAGAAGCAATCCAAGACTTGTCCATTGGCAAAATTCGTCCAACGGAGGTGAAGGAGAGTACTTCATCCGTCCAAGTGGAAGCTTCTACTTCACGACAAGGTGAACCAAGAATCGACACGGAAGCATCCACAAGTGGGACACACCAAGATGAAGAAGACGAGGAAATACATCAAGACGAACATCAACAACCTCCTTCTCCACCACGACAAGAGAACGACGACGTCAACAATGAAGAAGGCCAAGAAGAAGAACAAGATGAAGAAGATGTTCAACAAAGACCCAAACAAAAGCTCTCACGAGTTTGAGCAAGAATTGCCAAAGATCATCCCGTCGAGCAAATCCTCAATGATATACAAACCGGGAGAATCACTCGCTCAAAAACTCGTTTAGCTAACTTTTGTGAAAACTATTCATTCATCTCTAGCATTGAACCTATGAAGGTAGAGGAAGCATTGGAAGATCCGGATTGGTTAAACGCTATGCATGAAGAGCTACACAATTTTGAGAGAAACCAAGTTTGGACATTGGCTGAGAAGCCCGACAAGGACCACAACATCATTGGTACCAAATGGGTGTTTCGCAACAAGCAAGATGAAGATGGACAAGTGGTTCGCAACAAAGCACTTCTCGTCGCCCAAGGATACACACAAGTCGAAGGTATGGACTATGGTGAGACATATGCTCCCGTTGCTAGACTTGAGTCCATTCGCATCTTACTTGCCTATGCTAATCACCATAATATCACCTTGTACCAAATGGACATTAAAAGTGCTTTTCTAAATGGTGAAATAGAGGAGGAAGTTTATGTCAAACAACCTCCCGGCTTTGTCAATCCTAAAAAACCAAATCATGTTTACAAACTTCACAAAGCTCTTTATGGTCTTAAACAAGCTCCTAGAGCATGGTATAAATGCTTGACCAAGTTCCTTATTACAAGTGGTTTTGAAATTGGTAAAATTGATTCTACTCTTTTTACTAAAAGGGTTAATGGAGAACTATTTGTATGCCAAATTTATGTCGATGATATCATATTTGGTTCAACTAACCCTCTCTTTAGTGAGAAGTTTGGAAAGCTAATGTCAGAGAAGTTTGAGATGTCTATGATGAGTGAACTCAAATTCTTTATCGGTTTGCAAATCAAGCAAACTAAGGAAGGTACATTTGTCTCTCAAACGAAGTACACCAAGGACTTATTCAAGAAGTTCAATATGCAAGAATGCAAAGGTATGTCTACACCCATGCCTACTAGTGGACATAATGATTTGACCAAAGATGGTGAACCGGTTGATCAAAAGGTTTATCGCTCTATGATTGGTTCATTGTTATACCTATGTGCTTCACATCCCGATATTATGCTAAGTGTGTGCATGTGTGCACGATATCAAGCTGCTCCTAAAGAATGTCATCTTAAGGCTGTGAAAAGGATAGTGAGATATTTAATCCATACACCAAATTTTGGCATTTGGTATCCTAAGAGATCTTCTTTTGATCTTGTTGGCTATTCCGACTCAGATTATGCCGGAGACAAGATTGATAGAAAGTCCACTTCGGGTACTTGTCAATTTCTTGGTAGATCTCTTGTGTCTTGGTCTTCCAAGAAACAAAACTCGGTATCCTTATCCACCGCCGAAGCAGAATACATTGCCGCTGGTTCATGTTGTGCTCAATTACTTTGGATGACCCAAACTCTTAAAGATTATGGGATTTATGTGAAACATGTTCCACTACTTTGTGACAATGAAAGTGCTATCAAAATTGGTCATAATCCTGTACAACATTCTCGAACTAAGCATATTGAAGTTCGTCATCATTTCATTCGAGATCATGTTGCTAAGGGTGACATTGATCTTAAGCATGTTCGCACCGATAAGCAATTAGCGGATATATTTACTAAACCTCTTGATGAGAAAGTGTTTTGCAGGTTGAGAGGAGAATTGAACATCATTGATGCTTCGAACTTGGAGTAGAAACTCCATTGGATACATGCAAGACATGAGCTTATGACTAATCCATGATATATCTCTTATGATAACTATCTTATGTCTTGGATATATTTGCACCTTGCATGTTGTCTAACCCATGTAGGTGCTTGGTTGAATCTAATTCCATGAGATTGCGACTCACTCACATCTTGAGCAATCTCTACATCACCAAGACTCTACACAATGGTGGTTGAAGACAAGGAAGCACAAAACCATTCAAACTTATCCTTTGACAAACTCTAGTTGAGCTTCATGATTGTCATTTTTGGATACACAAGTGCTTTTCCTTGTAAGAACTAACCCATGTAGGTAGATGAACTCAAACTCCAAGTGGTGCTCCCAACTCTTGATGAGCTACATCAACCTTGAGCACCCACACAAGTTCAACTACATGAGCAAGAACCACACCACCACCCAAGGTATGTTATTCCATCTTAGAGAAGCTTTACTCCAAGACATGAGTCAAAGCAACTCAACAAGATGTGAATACATCAAGATGCTTAAACGAAAAATGGTAACCCCATTTTGAACTTAAACGATGTGTATGACCTATGATCAAGTGTCCTCACTTGACTCCTAAGTCAATATACTCTAACATAGGTGACTATGTCACCGCCCAATTCTAGATGAAGTTCTCTTGTGTTCTTTTCTAAGTTATTGCATTTGTCCCTTGCATATTTGTTTCTTTCTTTTTCAAAAAAAAACTTCATCTAGAAACTTTCACTCTTTTCTTTTTGATTTTTGTTCTGCATATTTCTGCATCAAATTCCTTGCAAATCTTTCAGCTAATTCATTGCAAATCTTTGTGAGATCTTACTTGACTAGTGAGCTGAGGTGACAAGAGTTTTCTCTGTGATGAACTCGGTTTCACCGAATTGTCATTTTCGGTCCAACCGAATCCCTTCGGTACCACCGAAACATGCCACTCGGTGCCACCGATTTCGCAACAGGAAAACAGTTTGCCACATATTCTATATTTCTTCTGATCCAGCTCCACTCAATGAATCTTGTCCTCTACAAGCATCACAGTCTTATTCACTGCTTTGTGTTGAATCTCAAGGACCAAACCTATTCGACGGATTCCAGGAAAAACCTTCTTGGAAATTGATGTCAAAGGGGGAGAGAGAGATCACATCAAAGCTTATCATCGGGGAGAGAGAGATCACATCAAAAGCTTATCACCTACAAAGGAGAAAGTACTAAGGGGGAGAGAATACTCAAGGATCCCAAATATTAAGGGGGAGAAAGAAATCTCCAGGGGGAGAGAATACTCAAAGATCCCAGATGCTTGATGTTCAAGAGGAGAGATGCCACATGTCTTTTTGGGGGAAAGACATGTTCATATGTACTCATTTGAATTAAGTTCTATTCATATCTTTCAGCTCTGATTTTCTGTTCCCTATCCTCTCCCAATATCCCATGTCAGATTCAGGGGGAGCAAGACACCTAAGGGAAATAAATCAGTCAAATTCTTTGCATATCTTTATTCTTGGGGACATGTTGAATCCAATGTGGTACCTTGTACTCACTCTCTACATGTCATCCCAGTCTTGGCATTCTTGTGGTTTCTTTTGTTTGCTCTGGCTAGTGGATGTACCTGTGTTATCTAACTTTGTTTGTGCAGGTTCATTCCATCCTAAGCCAACTCAAGACCACAAGGTAAGTATATGCATCAAAATCATGAGTATGAGGAGTTCTTGCTTATGTACATACTGTTTGCAAGAAGGACTCATGAGCATGAAGGTATTTTCCTTGATAATCTTTTGCTCTGATGCATATGGCCAAGATACATGTAACACATTGCCTACTCTGTCATGGTTATGCTCGCACATGCCTCTATATTTCATATTTACACGAGTGCATACATGTAGGGGGAGCCTATGCTTGTCACATGTCCTTCCAAAGCTTTACTTGCTGTTCTTGATATCTTTATCTAAAGCTTTGATGTATGTTGCCATCAATTACCAAAAAGGGGGAGATTGAAAGCACAAGTGCTCCCTAGGTGGTTTTGGTAATTGATGACAACATATCTCTTGTTGGACTAATGTTTCTATCTAGTATGTTTCAGATAAGTTCAACAATGGAGTGGCACCGACTAAAGGTTGTGGGAACTCCTTCAAGATGCTAGGGACAAAGGATTGGCTAAAGCTTCAAGCTCAAGACTCTTCATTTTACATTTTAGTGATCCAAGATCACATTGAGTCCATAGGAAAAGCCAATACTATCAAGGAGGGATGAGGTGTTGCTTAATGAGCCTCTTGCTTCATGTGCTTAGTGATATGCTCCAAAACCCTCAACTACTTTCCCACTTCCACATATGACCTAAACCCAAAGCCAAACTCAGACCTACCGATTATTCCTATCCGGCGCCACCGAGTTTCACCTGTCATTGCCACTGCTAGAAACCCTAATCAGCTCGGTCTCACCGATGGGATCTCGGTCTCACCGAGATGGGCTCGCAAACTCTCTGTTACCTATTGCAATATTTTCGGTCCCACCGAGATATGCAATCGGCCCCACCGAGTTTGCTTGGCCAACTCTTTGTTTCACTTATTACCCAAATCGATCCCACCGAGTTTGAGTAATCGGTCAAACCGAGTTTTGGATTTTCCCTAACCCTAGCACATTGGTCCCACCGAGTTGATCCAGTCAGTCCCACCGAAATATCTAACGGTCACTAGGTTTACTATTTCGGTCCGACCGAGTCTGTTGATTCGGTCCCACCGAGATTGGAAAACTGTGTGTAACGGTTGGATTTTGTGTGGAGGCTATATATACCCCTCCACCTCCTCTTCATTCATGAAGAGAGCTATCAGACTAAGCCTACACTTCCAGCATCCTATTTTTGAGAGAGAACTACCTACTCATGTGTTGAGGCCAAGATATTCCATTCCTACCATATGAATCTTGATCTCTAGCTTTCCCCAAGTTGCTTTCCACTCAAACCTTCTTTCCACCAGATCCAAATCTTATGAGAGAGAGTTGAATGTTGGGGAGACTATCATTTGAAGCACAAGAGCAAGGAGTTCATTACCTACACACCATTTGTTACTTCTTGGAGAGTGGTGTCTCCTAGATTGGCTAGGTGTCACTTGGGAGCCTCCGACAAGATTGTGGAGTTCAACCAAGGAGTTTGTAAGGGCAAGGAGATCGCCTACTTCGTGAAGATCTACCGCTAGTGAGGCAAGTCCTTCGTGGGCGATGGCCATGGTGGGATAGACAAGGTTGCTTCTTCGTGGACCCTTTGTGGGTGGTTGCTTCTTCGTGGACCCTTCGTGGGTGGAGCCCTCCATGGACTCGCGCAACCGTTACCCTTCGTGGGTGGAGCCCTCCGTGGACTCGCGCAACCGTTACCCTTCGTGGGTTGAAGTCTCCATCAACGCGGATGTAGGATAGCACCACCTATCTGAACCACGGGAAAAACATCCATGTCTCCAATTGCGTTTGAACTCTCCAAACCCTTTCCCTTACATTCTTGCAAGTTGCATGCTTTACTTTTCGTGCCTATATACTCTTTGCATACTTGCTTGATATGTATTGTGAATGTTGAAATTATGCCTAAACTCTACTTAAATCGAAAAAGCTTAAAAATTGCAACTTTAGCATGAAGTGTCTAATCACCCCCCTCTAGACACATCTACTTCAAGATCCTACACGGGATCACTAGTTCCAAAAGTTGACACTCTTCCAAACCTGCTTTAGATGATAGTATTATTCATACTCCAAAAGATATAAGTGAAGTTCATGGAGCGTTCTACAATTAATATAGACTAACCAATATCCAAGCTCAAAATGTATAAGTGAAGTACACGAAGCATTCTATAAATTAATGAAGGGACATCTCATACTAGCATGGTTCTTAAAGAAAAATAAAAACACAAAGGACACAAATCATGTGAACAAGACAAAAACCAAGGTATACTGATAATTGTTGAAGAAGAAAGATGGGATGCCAACCGGGGCATCCCCAAGCTTAGATGCTTGAGTATCCTTAGAATATTTACTTAGGGTGCCTTTTGCATCCCCAAGCTTGAGCTCTTTCTTCTCTTTATTCTTCTCACGTCGTAACTCCTCGATCTTCGAACACTTCATCCACACAAAACTTTAACAAAAACTTTGTGAGATCCATTACTATAATAAAGCAAATCACTACCTTTAGGTAATATTTCAAACTCATTCCAATTTCATATTAGAACTATATATAATGTATTCCAACTTCTCTATGGTTCATACCCTCCGATACTAGCCATAGATGCATCAAAATAAGTAAACAACACACGAAAAACAGAATCTGTCTAAAACAGGACAGTCTGTAGTAATCTGGAGGTTTAGTAAACTTCTGTAACTCCAAAAATTATGAAATAAATTTGAAAATTTGAACAATTTATACAGAAGTAATATGCAAAAAGTTTTAGACCCATTTTACTTTCCAGTAAAAATGTAAAATCATGCGCTACAGCCAAAGTTTCTGTTTTTGTTCTGCACATAGTAAACAAGCAATCTAATCATCCTAAAACCAAAGCTTGGCACATTATTTTTGTAATACAGTGGATATATATATATGTATGTATATGTATACATGGGGATAATTATATACAGAGAAACTTTCATGAAAAATTCTACATTATTTCCGTGAGCATGAACACGAGTGCTCAAGGTCGACCCTCACTTCTTCAATGCATAACTTTCCAATCACTTCTCTTTTTGAAAAACTTTTTAGGCATGAGAGGCAAGTATTTTTTTTGGTATTTTCATTCTTTAAAAAAATTGTATGTTTCACCCACAACTAAACAGGAACAAAAAGGAAAAACAAAATCTACTTAGTGAAGAAAGCAAACAAGCATACACGAGAATATCAACCCCACGCTATTGCTCCCCGGCAACGGCGCCAGAAAAGAGCTTGATAATCCCCAAGTGCAGGGAATCATCGTAGCAATTTTCAAAGGTGGAAGTGATAATTATGGAGTGTCGAACCCACAAGGAGCTAAAGGTAAGATCAATGTTCTCTCAAGCCCTATCTGCCACTGATACGACTCTACGTACACTAAACGTTTGCTTCCAACTAGAAACGAGAAATAAAACTATGTTGTGGGTATGAAGTGGATAATTTTGTATGATATCGGAGCGCTAAAATATAAAAGTAGGTGTTGTTATCATAAAGTTAGAATATATTGCTAAATATTATAGATAGCGAGTGTGGAATAATGGTGGATCGGTGTGTGGAATTGTCCTAGGCAATCGTTAACAAGACCGGTAATCACTATTGCAGTTTCATATGAGGGAGAGGCATAAGCTAACATACTTTCTCTACTTGGATCATATGCACTTATGATTGGAACTCTAGCAAGCATCTACAACTACTAAAGATCATGAAGTTAAAACCCAACCATAGCATGAAAGCATCAAGTCCTCTTTATTCCCATACGCAACAACCTCCTTACTCGGATTTGTGTTTCAGTCACTCACCAACCCACTATAAGCGAATCATGAACGTATTACAACACCCTACAGCGGGAATCCCTCACGCTTGCGACACGGAGGGCACCATAGGACAGCACCAAAGTAAAACATACAACTCATACCAATCTAGATCATCAATCAACCCAAAGACAAAAGATATCTACTCAAGACATCATAGGATGGCAACACATCATTGGATCATAATATGTGGCATAAAGCACCATGTTCAAGTAGGGATTACAGCGGGGTGCGGGAGAGTGGACCGCGTAAAAGAGATGAGGATGGTGATGCTGATGAAGACGATCACCGCGGCGATGATTCCCCTCTCAATGGCACTCCGGTGCCACCGAGAGAGAGGAGGAGAGGTTCTCCCCTTGTGCTTCCTCCTCCATGGCCTCCCCCTAGATGGGGAGAGGTTCTCCCTCTAGTCCTTGGCCTTCATGGTGATGATGGCCCCTCCGACAGGGTGCCAGAGAGGGCCTAGATTGGTTTTTGATGGCTACGGAGGCTTCTGGCGGCGGAACTCCTGATCTAGGTTTCTTTCTAGAAGTTTTGGGTTATATAAGAGGTGTTGGAGTCGGGAACAAGGCAGGAGGGGGTCTCCGGACTGTCCACGAGGCAGGGGGCGCGCCCAGGGGGTGGGCGCGCCCCCACCCTCGTGGGCAGCCCGAGACTCTTCTGGCCCAGTTATTTTACTTCCTGGCCTTCTTCTGGTCCAAAAGTAAGCTCCGTCAAGTTTCAGGTCAATTGGAATCCGTTTGGTTTTCCTTTTCTGCGATACTCAAAAACAACAAAAAAGCAGAAACTGGCACTGGGCTCTAGGTTAATAGGTTAGTCCCAAAAATCATATAAAATAGCATATAAAACATCCTAGATGGACAATATAATAGCATGAATACTTCATAAATTATAGATACATTGGAGATGTATCAGCTACCTTCAATCTATCTCGGATCAACTCAACCTTCTCTTCAGACTCTTTGATCAAATCTGGTCCAAACAACTGACGGTCTCCAACTTCATCCCACATTAACGGTGTCCTGCATCTCCTTCCATACAAGGCTTCAAAAGGGGTCATCTTCAAACTAGTCTGATAACTATTGTTGTATGAGAACTATGCGTAAGGTAAATTGTCATCCCAAATAGATCCATAATCTAGCACACAAGCTCTCAACATGTCCTCCAGAATATGATTGACTCTCTCGGTCTGTCCATCTGTCTGTGGATGAAAGGTTGTACTGAACTCCAGCCTAGTACCCAAAGTTTGGTGCAGCTGATTCGAAAACTTTGAGGTAAATTGTGTCCTTCTATCTGATACGATGGTCCTCGGAACGCCATGCAGACATACGATCCTGGCCATATATATCTTGGCCAACTTCGCGCTTGTATAGGTGGTTTTCACTGGGATAAAGTGAGCTACCTTGGTCAAGCAATCAACTACTACCCAGATAGAATCATATCCTGATCGGGTCCTGGGTAATCCGGTAATAAAGTCCATGCCAAGTTTATCCCACTTCCTATCGGGTATCGGCATAGGCTGTAGTAATCCGGTTGGCTTCTGATGTTCTGCCTTCACTCTCTGACATACATCGCATACTGCTACATACTCAGCAATATCCTTCTTCATACCAGTCCACCAGAAACATTCCTTCAAATCCAAATACATCTTGGTGTTTCTGGGGTGAATCGAGTATGGCGAGTCGTGAGCTTCCTGAAGTATTAACTTCCTGATCTCTACATTATTGGGCACATATACACGATCCTCAAACCATAAAGTTTCGTGCTCATCCTCACGAAAACCTTTGGCTTTTCCTTTGCTCATCTTCTCCTTAATCTCAGCAATTTCTTTATCATCCTTTTGAGCTTCTCGAATCTTTCCCAATAATGTAGACTGAACCTCCATTGATGCAACAAAACCTCTTGGGACTATCTCCAAACGAAGTTCCTTGAGATCGTCTACTAACTCCTGCGGTAATCCTCTGCTTACGAGGGTATTGGCATAACTCTTACGGCTCAAAGTGTCTGCTACGACATTGGCCTTTCCTGGATGATAATGCAACTTCATATCGTAATCCTTTATGAGCTCCAACCATCTCCTCTGCCTGAGATTTAACTCCTTCTGTGTGAAAATGTACTTCAAACTCTTGTGATACGTGTACACATCACATCTATTTCCAATCAGAAAATGTCTCCAGGTCTTGAGTGCATGCACTACGGCTGCTAACTCCAAATCATGTGTGGCATAATTCAACTCATGAGGTCGAAGCTGCCGTGAGGCATATGAAACAACTCTTCCGTCCTGCATAGGTACACCTCCAAGTCCCAAGTGAGAAGCGTCGCAATAAACTTTGAAATCCTTGCGTATATCCGGAAGAATCAACACTGGGCTGTAACCAAACGTTTCTTCAACTCCTGAAAACTGGCCTCACAATCTTCGGTCCATTTGAACTTAGTGTCCTTCTTCAATAACTCAGTCATGGGTTTCGCAATCTTGGAGAAATTCTCAATGAACCTCCTGTAATATCATGCGAGTCCCAGAAAACTGCGGATCTCTCCAACTGAGGTGGGTGCCAACCACTTAGTGACAGACTGAACCTTGGTAGGGTCTACTGCTATACCTTCTCCTGATATAACATGTCCAAGAAATCCAACTTTCTTCAACCAAAACTCACACTTACTAAACTTGGCATACAGTTGGTGTTCCCTTAGCTTCTCGAGAACTAAGTGCAAGTGTTCCTTGTGTTCCTCTTCATTCTTCGAGTACACCAAAATATCATCAATGAACACCACAACAAACTTATCCAAAAGTTCCATGAGTACCTTGTTCATCATACTCATAAAATAGGCAGGGGCATTAGTCAATCCAAATGACATGACTGTGTACTCATACAACCCATACCATGTGGTAAAAGCTGTCTTAGGTATATCCTGTTCTCGGATCTTCAACTGGTGGTATCCTGATCGAAGATCGATCTTGGAGAATACTTTAGCTCCCTGCAACTGGTCAAACAAATCATTGATCACCGGTAGTGGGTACTTGTTCTTGATAGTCACTCCATTCAACGCCCGATAATCAACAACCATTCTCAAAGATCCATCCTTCTTCTCAACTAAGAGCACTGGGGCTCCCCACGGTGATGAACTTGGTCAAATGTAACCTTTCTCCAATAACTCCTTAATCTGCTTCTTAATTTCCTATAGATCATTTGTGGGCATCCGATACGGTCTCTTCGATATTGGTCCGGTGCCTGGCAACAACTCTATCAAAAACTCAATGTATCGATCTGGCGGCATGCCTGGTAATTCCTCTGGAAATACATCCGGGTAATCCTTCACAACAGGAACTTCTTCCTGAACAACTCTCGAGAGAGAATTCAGTTGGGTCCTCCTTGGTGCATGCCTAGACACGTACTTGATCCTTTTTCGCTCCGGGTGGTAAGTAAAATTGACTTGCTAGCACAATCGATGTTTCCTCCATACTTCGATAACCAATCCATGCCCAATATTATATCCAATCCTTGGGACTCCAAAATTATTAGGTCTGAGGGGAAAACGTGGCTACCAATGGTTAGGGGTAACCGATCACACCATCGGCTGGCCATATACTCTACTCCCGGCGAGCTTACTAACATGGGTGACCTAAGGGATAAGGTTGGAAACTTAAACTTGTCCACAAATCCCCTTGATATGTATGAATGCGATGCACCAGTGTCAAAAAGAACAAGAGCGGTAAATGACTTAATCAAAAACTTACCGATCACTGCACCAGGCTATTCTTCAACCTTCTCTACATTGATGTGGTTCACCTGACCTCTGGTGATAGGGTTCGGTTTCTTCCCTGAGCTTCCATTGCCATTTTCATTATTTGCTTCAGGACATTCAGTGGTGTAGTGTCCAGTCCTCCCTCACTTGAAACAAGTAATGTGACTTAGATCCTTCCTGGCGGGTGTTGCTGGGTTGGAACGGTTCTGTCCGTTGCTTCCTCCATGCACATTCCCATTCTTAGGGATACTGTGGTTATGTGAACTCCCTCCATTATGGGTATGGCCTCCATGGTTATGAGTGTGTCCTCCCGAGTTTGGGGTAAAATGAGGCTTCTGCTGTGCTCCAGAATTGTACTTCCCTTGTCCATACTTCCTTTTGTGGCTCTCTATCTATTGCTGCTTGCCTTCAATCATAAGGGCCCTGTCTACCAAATCTTGGTAGTTATTGAATGTTGCCACCATCAACTGCATGCTCAGCTCATCATTCAGCCCTTCCATAAACTTCTCCTGCTTCGCGGCATCCGTGGCCACATCATTCGAGGCATAGCGAGCTAACTTACTAAACTCATCCACGTACTGCCCCACAGTATGAATCCCCTGGCGTAAGTTGGGAAACTCACACTTCTTCATACTCATTGATCCGGTTGAGACATGAGCTGTATGGAAAGCTTGCTGAAACTGATCCCATGTGACATTGGCTATGGGGAAAGTGGCTATGTAATTCTCCCACCATGAGGTTGCTGGTCCATCCAATTGATGTGCGGCAAAACGCACCTTCTCAGCATCTGTGCAACCTGCGGTGGCTAGCTCCCTTCCAATCCTGCGGAACCAGTCATCAGCAACTATCTGTTGGGGATCGTTGCAGAAATTTAAAAAAAATTACGCATCACCAAGATCAATATATGGAGAAACTAGCAACGAGAAAGAGAGGGGAGTGCATCTTCATACCCGTGAAGATCGCGACACGGAAGCGTTACAAGAACGCGGATGAGGGAGTCGTACTCGTGGCGATTCATATCGCGGTTGATTCCGATCCAAGCGCTGAACAATGGCGCCTCCGCGTTCAACACACGTGCAGCCCGATGATGTCTCCCACGCCTTGATCCAGCAAGGAGAGAGGGAGAGGTTGGGGAAGACTCCGTCCAGCAGCAGCACGACGGCGTGGTGGTGTTGGAGCAGCGTGGTACTCCGGCAGGGCTTCGCCAAGCGTCGCGGGAGGAGGAGGAGGTGTTGGGGAGGGGAGGGTTGTGCCTTGGATGAGGTGTGGCTGCCCTCCCACCTCCCCTCTATTTATAGGGGCAAGGGAGAGTGGGGTCGGGCCCCTCCAGATGGATCTAGAGGGGGGCGGTGGCCAAGGGGGCAGGCTTGCCCCCCAAGCCAAGGGGAGCGCCCCCTTTAGGGTTCCCCCAAACCCTAGGCGCATGGGCCCTAGGGGGTTTCGCGCCCAGCCCACCTAGGGGCTGGTTCCCCCTCCATATTCAGCCCATAGGGCCCTCCGGGGCAGGTGGACCCTCCCGGTGGACCCCCGGAACCCTTTCGGTGGTCTCGGTACAATACCGATAAACCCCCCGAACACTTCCGGTGACCGAATAAGGACTTCCCATATATAAATATTTGTCTCCGGACCATTCCGGAACTCCTCGTTACGTCTGGGATCTCATCCGGGACTCCGAACAACATTCGGTAACCACGTACAAACTTTCCCTATAACCCTAGCATCGTCAAACCTTAAGTATGTAGACCCTAGGGTTCGGGAATCATGCAGACATGACCGAGACATCTCTCCAGCCAATAATCAACAGCGGGATCTGGATACCCATGTTGGCTCCCACATGTTCCACGATAATCTCATTGGATGAACCACGATGTAGAGGATTCAATCAATCCCATATACAATTCCCTTTGTCAATCGGTACATTACTTGCCCAAGATTCGATCGTCGGTATCCCGATACCTCGTTGAAGCTCGTTACTGGCACGTAACTTTACTCATTCCGTAATGCATGATCATGTGACTAACTGCTTAGACACATTGAGCTCATTATGATGATGCATTACCGAGTGGGCCTAGAGATACCTCTCCGTCATACGGAGTGACAAATCCCAGTCTCGATTCGTGCCAACCCAACAGACACTTTCGGAGATACCCGTAGTGCACCTTTATAGCCACCCAGTTACATTGTGACGTTTGGCACACCCAAAGCATTCCTACGGTATCCGGGAGTTGCACAATCTCATGGTCTAAGGAAATGATACTTGACATTAGGAAAGCTTTAGTAGACGAACTACACGATCTTGTGCTATGCTTAGGATTGGGTCTTGTCCATCACATCATTCTCCTAATGATATGACCCCGTTATCAATGACATACAATGTCCATGGTTAGGAAACCGTAACCATCTATTGATCAACGAGCTAGTCAACTAGAGGCTCACTAGGGACATGTTGTGGTCTATGTATTCACACATGTGTTACGATTTCCGGATAACACAATTATAGCATGAACAATAGACAATTATCATGAACAAGGAAATATAATAATAACCATTTTATTATTGCCTCTAGGGCATATTTCCAACAGTCTCCCACTTGCACTAGAGTCAATATTCTAGTTACATTGTGATGAATCGAACACCCATAGAGTTCTGGTGTTGATCATGTTTTGCTCGTGGAAGAGGTTTAGTCAATGGATCTGCGACATTCAGATCTGTACGCACTTTACAAATCTCTATGTCTCCATCTTGAACATTTTCATGAATGGAGATGAAGCGACGCTTGATATGCCTGGTCTTCTTGTGAAACCTAGGCTCCTTGGCAAGGGAAATGACTCTAGTGTTGTCACAGAAGACAGTCATCGGGCCCGACGCATTGGGAATAACTCCTAGGTCGGTAATGAACTCCTTCATCCAAATTGCTTCATGTGCTGCCTCCGAGGTTGCCATGTACTCCGCTTCACATGTAGATCCCGCCATGACGCTTTGCTTGCAACTGCACCAGCTGACTGCCCCACCATTCAAAATATACACGTATCCGGTTTGTGACTTGGAGTCATCTAGATCTGTGTCGAAGCTAGCATCGATGTAACCCTTTACGACGAGCTCTTCATCACCTCCATAAACGAGAAACATATCCTTAGTCCTTTTGAGATACTTCAGGATATTCTTGACCGTTGTCCAGTGTTCCATGCCGGGATTACTTTGGTACCTTCCTACCAAACTTACGGCAAGGTTTACATCAGGTCTGGTACACAACATGGCATACATAATAGACCCTATGGCCGAGGCATAGGGAATAACACTCATCTTTTCTCTATCTTCTATCGTGGTCGGGCATTGAGCCGTGCTCAATCTCACACCTTGCAATACAGCCAAGAACCCCTTCTTGGACTGATCCATATTGAACTTCATCAATATCTTGTCAAGGTACGTGCTTTGTGAAAGACCAATGAGGCGTCTCAATCTATTTCTATAGATCTTGATGCCTAATATATAAGCAGCTTCTCCAAGGTCCTTCATTGAAAAACACTTATTCAAGTAGGCCTTTATATTTCCAATAATTCTATATCATCTCCCATCAATAGTATGTCATCCACATATAATATGAGAAATGCTACAGAGCTCCCACTCACTTTCTTGTAAACACGGGCTTCTCCATAAGTCTGCGTAAACCCAAACGCTTTGATCATCTCATCAAATCGAATGTTCCAACTCCGAGATGCTTGCACCAGCCCATAGATTGAGTGTTGGATCTTGCATACCTTGTCAGCATTCTTAGGATCGACAAAACCTTCTGGCTGCATCATATACAATTCTTCCTTAAGGAAACCATTAAGGAATGCCGTTTTGACGTCCATTTGCCATATCTCATAATCATAGAATGCGGAAATTGCTAACATGATTCGGACGGACTTCAACTTCGCTACGGGTGAGAAAGTCTCATCGTAGTCAACCCCTTGAACTTGTCGATAAGCCTTAGCGACAAGCCGAGCCTTATAGATGGTCACATTACCATCCGTGTCTGTCTTCTTCTTAAAGATCCATTTATTTTCTATGGCTCGCCAATCATCGGGCAAGTCAGTCAAAGTCCATACTTTGTTTTCATACATGGATCCTATCTCGGATTTCATGGCTTCCAGCCATTTGTCAGAATCCGGGCCCGCCATCGCTTCTTCATAGTTCGAAGGTTCGCCGTTGTCTAACAACATGATTTCTAGGACAGGGTTGCCATACCACTCTGGTGTGGAACGTGTCCTTGTGGATCTATGAAGTTCAGTAGCAACTTGATCCGAAGTTTCATGATCATCATCATTAACTTCCTCTCTAGTCGGTGCAGGCACCACAGAAACATTTTCTTGAGTTGTGCCACTTTCCGGTTCAAGAGGCAGTACCTCATCAAGTTCTACTTTCCTCCCACTTACTTCTTTCAAGAGAAACTCTTTCTCTAGAAAGGATCCATTCTTGGCAACAAAGATCTTGCCTTTGGATCTGAGGTAGAAGTTATACCCAATAGTTTCCTTAGGGTATCCTATGAAGACGCATTTTTCCGACCTGGGTTTGAGCTTTTCAGGTTGAAGTTTCTTGACATAAGCATCGCATCCCCAAACTTTCAGAAATGACAACTTATGTTTCTTCCCAAACCATAATTCATACGGTGTCGTCTCAACGGATTTCGACGGAGCCCTATTTAAAGTGAATGCGGTAGTCTGTAAAGCATAACCCCAAAATGATAGCGGTAGGTCGATAACAGACATCATAGATCGCACCATATCCAATAGAGTCCGATTGCGACATTCGGACACACCGTTACGCTGAGGTGTTCCAGGCGGCGTGAGTTGTGAAACAATTCAACATTTCCTTAAGTGCGTGCCAAATTCATGACTCAAATATTCTCCCCCATGATCTGATCGTAAGAACTTTATTTTCCTGTCACGTTGGTTCTCAACCTCACTCTGAAATTCCTCGAATTTTTCAAAGGTCTCAGACTTGTGTTTCATTAAGTAGACATACCCATATCTACTCAAGTCAGTGAGGGTGAGAACATAACGATAGCCACCGCGAGCCTCAACGCTCATTGCACCGCACACATCAGTATGTATGATTTCCAATAAGTTGGTCGCTCGCTCCATTGTTCCGGAGAATAGAGTCTTGGTCATTTTTCCCATGAGGCATGGTTCGCACGTGTCAAATGATTCATAATCAAGAGACTCCAAAAGTCCATCTGCATGGAGTTTCTTCATGCGTTTGACACCAATGTGACCAAGGCGGCAGTGCCACAAGTATGTGAGACTATCATTATCAACCTTACACTTTGTTGGGGATATTACTACTGGGCGTAAACTGGCCTATCTAGGCCGGGTTAACTTCATTAGTAGTTAATTATGTTAAAGCCCAAGAAGGCAGATGAGAGCTCAAGGCCCATAGTCGGTTCAAGGCCTGTAGCCGTAAACCGGCGTTGGTATTTAACTTGTATTATAAGTTAGGAATATGTAGAGACCAAACCGGACACATCTATGAGCCGGTATTGGGACTCTGTGAACTGACGGGCGTCACCCGTGTATATAAGGGGACGACCCGGCGGCGGTTCAAGGACAACAAACAACAACTCGAGACTTAGGCGAAGCTTGTTTGCTCCCTAGTCATTGAAACCCCATCAATTCCATCACAACTAGACGTAGGCTTTTGCCTTCATCGAAGGGGCCGAACTAGTATAACTCTCTTGCGTCCCTGTGTCCGCTTTAACCCCTTCAAGCTAACCCGTCGCGATGGCTCCACGACTAAGTCCTTTCCATAGGACATCTGTCGTGACAAAACCATGACAGTTGGTGCCCACCGTGGGGCTATCGCACGATGGTTTCAAGTTCTTGGAGGGCCGCTTTGAAGGACTCGAGGGCTAAGCTGTGGGCCGGATGACTAAGAGTCGTCGCGGCAAGCTCTACATCGATGATGCAGGCTGGGGCCCCGAGGCCGGCTTAGTTGAGTACGGGTACCGGGTCCCCTTTGGTGGCATACACGTTTTCATCGGCGGGATCGGTGAACCGGGCCCTAAGCCGGACATCTGCACCGACCTCGTCGAAACGGCTCAGCGTGCACGATCCGCCCGGGTTAAACCGGCCATGAAGCGTGCCTTCATGGGAGTCATCCATGGAGGAAGTTACGAGGATGGATCGGAATCTCGCGGCGAGACCGTCGTTTATTCCGGCGACGAGTCATCAACCGGAGAAACCGAATCTCTATATCAGCTACAAGATGGCCGAATTGGGGGCTGTTCCGATGGCGACAATATTCCGGACCCCTCTGATCTACCCAACCGGGTTGGAATATTCATGGTCGGCACACAAGCAGCGCTTTATTCTTCAACCGCTGCACCAATAACCTCCGGTTCAGCAGCGGCGACGGTTGCCGTGGCAGGAAGCTCTGCACGCCCGCCGGCTCAAGTTCTATCAGATCTATTTGAGGCATTGGTTGTGCTTATGGCAGAAGCTAATCCGGCGGATCAGGAAGTCCACAATGCGGCCAAGGCGGACCTGGCAGTTGAGAATGCCAGGATGACCACAGAGCGGGCCGCTTTAGACGCACAGGCCTATAGGCTCATGTTGGACCAGAACGCGTTGCATGAAGTCATGAAGAGGAAGTACCGATCCCGTTTGCCTTCGGTTTTCGAGGCCAGAGACCTTTTCAACACCCTAGGAGCAGGAACCAGTAATCCGCTGGAGGGAAACCGGCCGGAAGCTCCGGGGGCCGGTGCGCCGGTTCAGCTCCGTCTGATGAATCCGCCTCGTCAAAACACTGTTATACCTCAGGCTGTTTCAACACCTCCGGGTCACTACTCCAACCCAATGGACAATCTCATTGCCGCTGCTGCACGGCTGGAGGCCATTCCAATTGAAGGTGACTCGCCGCAGGCGGTAGAGACACGATGGGTCAAAGAGCTTCTTAGGACAGCTTTGGTCCAACAGGAAGCATACTCGTATAGCCGTGACCGGATCCACTCGACCCCTCGTCCAAGCCGGAGCTATAGCAGGCATATGGATGAACCAGCAGTATCAAGTAATGAACGACATGGAGCACCCCGCAGCAACAACCCGGCGGGTGGTGCTAATAACGCTCAGGAAGTGGTGGACCGGGCCCGAGCGCGCAGGGAGGCCGAGTTAGCCGCACAGTATCAGGCTCGGCAGCTTACGCCGGTTCGTCCAACTATTTCGGTCGAACCCGGTGTTACTTCTAGCTCTTTGGGGGTGCCTTGCCTTGTCCCCACTTTACGCAATGTGCGCCTGCCCAAGGATTTCAAGGGCCCGCGCAAGGTACCAAATTACATGGCGGATCAACCCCCAGAGACATGGGTGGAGAGCTATGAGATGGCCATGGAGATGCTTGATGTGGATGATGCGGCATGTGCGAAGTACTTCACCATGATGCTTGAAGGAACGACCCACACTTGGTTAAAAAGCTTACCGGCCAACTCTATCAGTTCATGGGCCCAATTACGAGCCCGGTTTATCAGTAATTTCAAGGATACATGTAAGCAGCCTATGTCGATAGTGGACTTAGCTGCCTGTGTCCAGGAGGAAGGAGAATCGACGACTCATTGGGTGCGCCGGGTCTCACAAGTGTTGCATTCATCAGACCGCATCAACGCTGACACTGCAGTCTTAACCCTAGAAGGCAACTGCCGGTTTGGGCCCCTAAAGCTGAAGTTGGGACGGATGAAGCGCCATTGCACTGACATGGGGACCCTCATGGCTGCTTTGGTAAAGTATGCTGATTCTGATAGTACCAAGGATCCCGAATATGATGATGACAAGGCAGGGAAGGGAAAGAGGAACAGCAACTCCAAAGGTCAGCAACATCACTTGGCAGGCAATGGTGGCGGAGGAAAGCGTAAAGCGGATGGTAACATGGACTTTGTGGCTAATACCAACGCACAGGACAAGGGCCAGCGACGCAGTGGTAAACCGCCAAATCGCAGTGGGGGACCCAACCCTAACCCGGACCGCCTAAATTATCTACTGAGCCAGCCCTGTCCAAGACATGGGACGAAGGAGGTGCCAGCAAACCACCTTTGGAAGGATTGCTTCATTATGCAGGAGTTCAAGAATTCTAATGCTTTTCGGTATGATCATGGCTCCGGCGGTGGCTCGGGATCCGGGCCGGGTTACGATGGAGGAAATTCCGGGTCAGGATTTAATGGTAATCCGGGCGGACATAGTAATCAAAATAATCAGAACAACCAGGGTGGTTACAACTAGCAGCAGCAACAGTCAGGTTACCAGAGCAACCCAAAGCAGTTGAATAGTGGGCAGTACCATGTCTTCACCACTAGCTTGGACAAGCGAGACCGGAAGGTTCAGAGGCGGGCAGTCAACTCTGTTGAACCGGCAGTGCCCCGTTATTTACGCTGGTCTGAACAGCCAATCATATGGAGCAGAGAGGATCACCCTCCCCAGGTTGATAATCCGGGTCAGTTGGCTCTGGTGGTGGCGCCTCAGGTGGGAGGTTACAAGTTCACCAAAGTGCTCATGGATGGAGGGAGCAGCATTAATATCTTGTACTATGAGACCTTCCGTCGTATGGAACTAACAGATAAAAATCTCAAACCGTCTAATACGGTGTTCCACGGTGTGGTACCTGGCAAGTTAGCATATCTTGTTGGTAAGATAGCTCTGGAAGTGGCCTTTGGAGATGATCATGATTCCAGGTCGGAAACATTGACGTTTGAAGTGGTGAAAATCCAAAGTCCATATCATGCCCTGTTTGGGCAACTGGCCTACGCCAAGTTTATGGCACGGCCCTATTATGTGTATTTGCAGCTCAAAATACCGGGTCACAAGGGGACAATAACGGTTCACGGAAGCCGTAAAATCGCTTTGGAGTGCGAGGAAGGAGATGCGGCCTACGCAGAGTCGGTTTGTGCCACCGAGGAGATGAAGTATTATAAGGACAATGTTGATCCGGCGGACATGACTCCATTAAAGAAGCCAACTACGGAGCATGATCCGGCCCTGAAGTTCAAATCGACAGCAGAAACTAAGCTTGTTGACTTCGTACCTGGCGATTCGTCCAAGCAGTTCAGCATCAGTGCCAACTTGGATCCAAAATAGGAAAGCACACTCATCGAGTTCATCCGTGAGAATCGGGACATTTTTGCATGGAAGCCCTCTGACATGCCAGGTGTACCGAGGCAACTTGCTGAGCACACCCTTAATGTGGATCTTAAATACAAACCGGTGAAACAGTTCCTCCGCCGGTTTAACGAAGAAAGACGTAAGGCGATTGGAGAAGAGGTAGCCAGGCTCTTAGCAGCTGGCTTTATTGTTGAAGTTTTTCACCCTGAGTGTCTTGCCAATCCGGTGCTAGTCCTTAAGAAAAACGGCACCTGGCGCATGTGTGTGGATTACACAGATCTTAATAAGGCTTGTCCAGCAGATCCTTTTGCCCTCCCCCGTATTGATCAAATTATTGATGCTACGGTGGGTTGTGAGCGTTTAAGTTTTTTGGATGCATATTCTGGCTATCATCAGATCAAAATGGCAGTTAAGGACCAGGAGAAGACGGCATTCATAACTCCCTTTGGAGCCTTCTGCTATGTGTCTATGCCCTTTGGGCTCAAGAGTGCCCAGGCAACTTATCAACGATGTGTACAAAATTGTCTTCACAAGCAGATTGGCCGTAATATACATGCTTACGTGGATGATATCGTGGTTAAGTCCAGGGAGAAGGAGACTCTGGTTGACGATTTGAAGGAAACCTTTGATAACCTGAGGACGTACAAGATGATGCTTAATCCAGCCAAGTGTGTTTTTGGTGTACCGGCAGGCAAGTTATTGGGTTTTCTAGTGTCCAACAGGGGAATTGAGGCTAATCCGGAGAAGATCACAGCCATCACCTCCCTGGCTAAACCGAAGTGTATCAATGATGTTCAACGCCTGGCAGGCCGGATTGCCGCGTTAACCCGGTTTATCAGCCGCCTTGGTGAGAAGGCAATCCCTTTGTATCAGATGTTGAAGAAGACGGATCAGTTCGTCTGGAGTTCCGCTGCTGATGAAGCATTTGAGGATTTAAAGCGGCAATTGGCCAATCCACCTATGCTCGCCGCTCCTATTGACAAGGAGCCGTTACTGCTATATGTTGCTGCTAATGCTCGTGCGGTCAGCGTGGCTATTGTAGTGGAGTGAAAGGAGGCAGGTAAGGAGCATCCGGTTCAACGTCCGGTCTATTATATCAGCGAGGTACTCATTGAGTCCAAGCAAAGGTATCCGCATTGGCAGAAGCTAGTGTATGGAGTTTTTATGGCAAGCCGGAAGCTTAAGCAATACTTCCAAGGGCACCCAATTACGATGGTCAATTCTGCTCCTTTGGGGGATATCATCCAGAACCGAGAAGCGACTGGCCGGATTGCCAAGTGGGCTATAGAGCTTGGGCCGCATGGATTGAAGTATGTGCCTCGGACGGCGGTTAAGTCTCAAGCACTTGTTGATTTCATCAATGATTGGACGGAAATGCAAGCACCTGAAGAAAAGCCGGATCACACATATTGGACCATCCATTTTGACGGATCCAGGCAATTGGAAGGCTCGGGGGCTGGAGTCGTATTAACTTCCCCACGAGGTGATAAGTTTTGTTATGTTCTCCGCTTAATGTTCCCTTGTACTAACAATGCAGCTGAGTATGAAGCCTTGCTCCATGGTCTCCGGATGGCTAAGGAGATGAACCTAAGTCGAGTTAAGTGCTTAGGTGACTCGGACCTCGTGGCTCAACAAGTATCTGGCACTTGGGACTCCAAGGACCCACTCATGGCAGCATATCGTCGTGAGGTGGATATTGTTGCAGGTCACTTTAAAGGCTATCAGGTGGACCACGTGGACCGACGGAAGAATGAAGCGGCGGACGCTTTAAGCCGGCTGGGCTGTCAGCGCAAACCGGTCCCACCCAATGTTTTTCTGGATGTGCTGCACAACCCGTCGGTCAAGCTCCTTGGTGAAGCAGATTTGGCTATTCCTAATCCGTAGGCTCAATTGGTGGCAGCTCTTCATGTCATTTCGGATTGGACGCTTCCTTACCTGGCGTACATGAACCGGGGCGAGTTACCAGAGGATGAGATTCTGGCCCGGCAGATAATCCAGCGGTCCAAGTCCATGACTATTGTCAATGGCGAGTTGCATCATTGCAGTGTATCAGGGGTGTTTCAACGATGTGTGTCTCCTGAAGAAGGCTGTGAAATTTTGTGTGAGATCCACGAAGGACATTGTGGTCACCACGCCGGTTCAAAATCTTTGGTAGCTAAAGCGTTTCGCCATGGCTTCTATTGGTTAACTGCTCATGCTGATGCGGAGGATCTGGTCAGACGATGTGACGGTTGCCAAAAGTTTTCAAGACATGCTCATGTGCCGGCTCAAGAATTGAGAATGATTCCAATTACTTGGCCGTTTGCGACTTGGGGGCTGGATATGGTTGGGCCTTTCAAAAGGTCCAAAGATAAGAAGACCCACCTCCTGGTGGCGGTTGACAAGTTTACAAAGTGGGTGGAGGCAGAACCTGTTAGCAATTGTGATGCGGCCACGACGGTTCAGTTCATCAAAAAAGTGATTTTCCGGTTTGGCTTTCCACACAGTATCATCACAGATAATGGTACCAATTTGTCCAAGGGTGTCATGAAGGAGTTCTGCGAACGGAAGCACATCCGGCTTGACGTTTCATCAGTGGCACACCCACAGTCCAATGGTCAAGCGGAAAGGGCTAATCAAGAGATCTTGAAAGGCATCAAGCCCCGGCTTATGGTTCCTTTGCAGAGAACACCGGGTTGTTGGGTAGAAGAGTTACCATCTGTGTTATGGAGCATCAATACTACACCCAACAGATCAACAAGATACACACCGTTCTTCATGGTTTATGGAGCGGAGGCGGTTCTCCCTAGTGATATCCGTCATGACTCACCTCGTGTGGCGGCTTATGTTGAAGCGGACAACAAGACAGCACGACAAGACGCTTTGGACCTGTTGGATGAAGAACGTGACATAGCAACTGCCCGCTCGGCAATTTACCAACAGGATCTTCATCGTTATCACAGTCGCCGAGTCAGAACCAGAACCTTTCAGGAAGGAGATTTGGTGCTTCGGCTCATCCAAGATCACACTGATATGCATAAGCTATCCCCACCTTGGGAGGGACCTTTCATGGTCAGCAAGAATCTGCACAATGGGTCATACTATCTGATCCATATTCGAGAGCATAAAGACTCACGTACATCAGAGGAGGAGACCAACAGGCCGTGGAACATAGCTCATCTTCGGCCGTACTATACCTGAGCCATTGGCTCTACTTATGTACATATTACAATGATGTATATATTATGATTAAATATAATAAACCGGAACCTCAGCTAAAGCGGGGTATCTGTTCTTTTACATCATGTGTGGTTACACGGAGTTGTTCTAAAGCGGCCTCCGGTTTACCCCTTGAGTTAGCTTTTCAAAGCATCATGTTATATCACTTGGGGGCTTGGTCGTGTCCGAACCAATGCAACACCTCTTGATAGGCGAAAGCCACCAGATCACTTGGGGACTTGGTCACGTCTGAACGAGTCACGCCTCTTGATCGGCCTAAGGCCACAGAATCACTTGGGGGCTTGGTCGAACCCGAACCATTGCCACGCCTCTTGATCGGCATAAATGCCACGGTTTCATTTGGGAACCTAGCTGACTTGAACCATAGCTACACCTATCGAGAGCTTGGTCGTGTCCGACCATGGTAACGCCATCTGATCAGCTCAAATAAGCATCTTTTTGCAAACGATTTTTATCATTGCCTTTGCTTCACATTTTTTCTTTGAAAGATATTTCTTTCTTTTTGTTGCGTTTTTTAAAACTGACAAAGTTTTAAGCCGGTTCAAACTGTCAATTGACAGAACACGGTTCATTTTTAATCCGGAGACTATTTGCCCGGTTTGATTTTTTGTTAACATCCTATTACGGAGTAACACGGTGCTTTATTATAACCTGGCACGGTTTACATGGTAAACCGGCATTATATATCTACAGGAGCTGCTATCTCCTCCAATAGTGTGGGTTTATGAAACCTCCGCTTCAAGATTGGCTAAACCAACTTCATGCCCAACGATGGCAGGTATCATGTATCTCAAAGATTTGATCATATGCTTACATTTCAGATATTTTGATTTCACATATGCAGACATCATACTCCGCCTGACGGTACAACCGCGGTGGCACTTTAAGATTTTTTATGCTGCAGAAAATACTTTGGAAAGTTCCTCACCCAAAGGAAGCACAAGTTGCAGTGGTTATGCACGAAGGCATATTAAGATCGAGAGTATCAGCTAGCCTATTACAAGGCAACACGGTGCCCAAAACAAGATCATTGTTTTTTTAAAAAGAGAAACAGTTTAAACCGGCTTCCAGTTCAAGCTTGGTCACTAGCCTGGCCTGATGGTTGTGGGTCATCCTGCGCCGCTTCAACTTTAGTTTCTCTACCCAGTGGCTGGAAATCAACAGTTGTCCAGTCGATTCCCATTAATGCTCGAAAGACAGCTTCATCATGGATCAGCAATGACGGTTCAATATCGGGAGCATAAGTATGCTTACGGATTGGAGGGATAAGATTCTCCGCTTCATGAATTGGTGCAGCTACTCGCTTGTTTTGATTGTCATATTGGGCTTGATAATGAGACAAGTCTGCTTCTTCAGCCAATTGACAAGCTAGCGGACGCACCTCCCGGTTTATTGCTTGCAGATCCGCTTCACTAAACTCTGACCCGTCTTCCTTCAAGCTGAGATAGCCCTGAGCCGCTTCAATAGGATCAAAATCTGGCACCCAAGCTTTTGCCCAGATTAAGGCATTGATCGCACCGGTTCGAGCAGCAGATTTCTTCAGCTCCTCAACCCGGGCAAGAAGCACCGGCAGTTTCTGCAGAGTGTCCTGAATCAAAGTGGGCGCCGACTTGTTGTGGGATGCAGTACAGATGATCCGCTATGCACCAGTGTACAGTTGTTCGATCAACGTATAGGCGGCTTTCAATTTCTTCCGCACATCTGACCCCAAATGACCAATGCGTGTCCCTGAAATATCACAAAAGGTTAACAAACCGGCAGCTCTGTAAGACGGCAGAATCAATTCAGAAATCAAACCGGCTTACCAAAGATAGCAGTGGGCATGGCATGCACGTGCCACTTTATGCTGGTCAATTCGTCCACCACCGGTTTCAGTGCAGCCTCGGTGTCTTCTGCTCGTTTGGTTAAAGCGGATTTTTCAGTAGCCCAATCCGCCCGCTCCTTCTTGAAATCCTTCTTAAGCTGTTCCATGACGCTTAAGGCGCTGGTCAACTCCTCTTTTGCTTTTGAGGTTTCAGTCTATTGGGACTTCAGATTTTCTTGGAGATCGGCGATTTGGGTCTCTTTTGTCTTCAGCTCAGCCTGCATACAAACAGTTATATGATTCAGCAAGCAGTGCAAGAATTGAAGCACCAACCACATAACAAGTTATGCACTTGGCGCTTGGGGGCTAATGCCTATTTGATCTTCATATTTCACTTGATTATAAAGTCCCAAGTTCAATACAAGTATTCAACTTGGCACTTGGGGGCTAATGCCTATTTGATCTTCATATTTCACTTGATTATAAAGTCCCAAGCTCAATACAAGTATTCAACTTGGCACTTGGGGGCTAATGGCTATTTGCTCGAATATATTCTGATGCGGCGATCTCAATTACTTAAAGTCCTGGTTTAACTACACTAAGTTGAACCGGCCCTTGGGGGCTACATCAGCGACTATCGAAGCATGGGGATTTATATTGGCAAGTCCCAGTTTGGATGCAGATTCTAAACCGGCCCTTGGGGGCTAGGCGAGTCAGCAAGAATTGAAGCATACAAGCAGGAAAAAGCATATGGAAATTACCTCATATTTATCTTTCATCATGTTAACCAGACCGGCTTCATAGTCACGACTGGTATACAGCCGGTTCAGATAGCCGGAATGGATGTCTTGGGCGTTCAGAGTAGCGTAAGTCGCCAGATCAACATTCCACTTGCCCTTGCCAAAGGCAACAAATTCTTCCTTGGCAGTATGTTTGGACAAAGCGACAGGATTGCTTGGCTCTGTATGGCCAATGCCAGTAATAACAACTTCATCATCCTTGGCGTCGCCGGTTTGCATTGGGGGCGTCAGTTTATCAGTAGACTTGGATGGGCTGGTGGATTTCTCAATCCGGATGGGGCTTCTGGGCTGGTCAACAGTACCGGAGGCATCAACATGTCTCTCTTCAGTAATAAAATCATCATCTTGTGGTGGTGGGTCGTTTGGCACATCCTCACGGATGGCCGCTTCAGGGTTGAGTACTCTGTCCGGTTCAGGAATAGCATCTTCTTCAGCCGCTTTATCTAGGCGAGCCTTCTTGCTTGGCTTAGGCTTGGCCCTGAAAGGAGTAACAAAGGTCAGTACAGTATATGCTACAAAGCAATACACCATAAGCATTATGATAAGTATGGCTTACCCAAGCACCGTTTTGAGCGGCGGCAGCTGGGTAGCTGATGACTCGCCAGATGATGAATGGGAAGTGACCTGATAATCGGAGTCAGACGGATTAAGAGGTTGACGAAAACAGCCCATTTTAGGACAAGCACTGACAAGAAAATTAGAGACCTCTGAATGGCGTTTCCGAACCGGACTATTCGGTAAACCGGCGGAGGTAACTACCTGGCCACTAAGCCGAGTCGTGCGGCGAGCTTCGTGCTGTTGGGTCTTCATAAGAAATTTGGGATCCAAGTAAGCAAGAGGATGATAAAATTTAACCTTCCAGTTTGCCTGACGGATTTTTAGTGAAGGCAAAGGATCTGAATCAGAGGAAAGAATAATTACCTCTGCAACATCAGCATGACTGGCTTCGGCATCATCCTGACAAATATCATCATCAATAAGGCGCGTGAAAAATAAGCCAAGTGAATCAAGTTCTACCTCAAGGTCCAGGTTACCCACGTCGTCATCAGCGGCCGGATCAGAGGATGCAGTGGTTCTTTTCCTGTGGGTAGTCTTCTTCACAGCTTTAGTCTTTTGCCGGATTGATCTTTCCGGTTTATCTGGTTTTTCTGGTTTCTCCTGCGGCAGTTTCTTGCTCCAAAACGGATCATTGCCCTGTGTAAACAGGTATTGATATTAAACAATGACCAGATATATCAATAACAGGTTCAGAAAAAAGAACAATCAAACTCTTACAGTTGGCGGTTTGTTGGTGGCACAGAAGGGAAGCAGGCTGGTTCGAGCACAGATGTATTCCGGTTCATTCAGCATTTTATTCACAGCCTCTATGATTTCATCGTCGGTGAGCTGGATGTTAGCATGTCGCAGTGGGTCATCAACACTGCCAGTATACTCGCACATCAAACCGGAGCGTTGACTCAGGGGCAGTATGCTCCACGATATCCAACAGCGAGCGAGATCAACTCCTGTTAAACCATTGGCCATGAAGGCTCTGAGCTTGGACAGTTGAGGAGCGTATTTGCTTCTCTCCTTGGTGGTCAACCTTTGCGGAAAGGGGTGTGTATTGCTAAGCCGCTCCGAACAAAATCCAGGCAAAGGATTTTCACCAGCAGGGGAGGTGTCTTTGCAATAGAACCATGTTTGATTCCACTCTTTGGGGTGGCTGTGCAACTTGGCGTGAGGGTATGTGACTTCTTTCCTTTTCTGAATCGCCACACCTCCCAATTCCGTATTGGAACCGTCAGAGAACTCAGTACGGCGGTTTAGATGGAAACAGTCTCTGAACAACTCCACTGTGGGTTCCTCTTGAAAGAACACCTCACAGAGCACTTGGAAGTGACACATGTTTGTAACAGAGTTGGGGCCAGTGTCTTGTGGATGGAGTTGAAAATCGGCTAAAACGTCCCGGTAAAATTTAGAACCGGGCGGCTTAAAGCCCCGGGCTAAGTGATCTACAAAAACGATGACCTCTCCTTCTTGAGGTGTGGGAGGACATGCCAGGGGCTCTCCAATGGATGGTGTTTTTGCTACCTAAAGCGCCGATCAGGACTAAATTGTTCAGTTGAGTCTCTGTGACGCGAGAAGGAACCCAGTTGCACTCATATACTTGCTTGGCCATGATGAAATCTACAAGATAGGTAATTCCGGTTCAAGAATGCATTGATTAAAGTGCACTGGTATGTACGATGCTAAACCGGAGACATCTCTATCTAAACTGGAGTTTTATGAAGCAACAGCATCTGGCGGTTCAACAAGGGGACTAATGGTATATATCGGTTGGGCAATTTTTCTACAAAGTTAAACCGCCAGATCTAAGCATTGAAACAGTTGAGATTGAGGATAGATAAGTGTACAGAAACAGATTTCACAAGATTTCTCTACAGCGACGGATCTGAAGCAAATTCAGAAAAGAAGGAAAATATTCAAGGTTCAAAAAAGAACAGTACCAAATCAATGGGCAGAGATACATGTAGATCTATGGTCTTGAGGCATATAAGTAAAAGCGGATGCTAAGAACTACCGCTACACAGAGCAAAAGTTTCACAGGTTCATCTAGGATCTATCATATGAGTACGAAGCAGACGATGAACACTGAAGAACTTGGAAACCCTAGAACGGATCTACGGAGGAAAAGGTGAAGAACTCACCGGAGCCAAGGAAGAAACAGAAAGTCGCCGCGATGCTCTGGTACAATCAGGGTGATGCAGCGGCCAAGGTTGGAGCAGAGGTTGTTGACGGTGGCGGAGCTCCGAAGCTGGACGACGCGAGGAAGACGAAGCAGAAGGGCATGAAGGGGAAAAAAGAAATGACCCTTCGGTCCTATTTATAAGGCAAGGGACAGGAGTCAGGCGCGAAAATCAAGGGACCGTGGGTTTGGAAATGAAGTTGTTGCCTTAATTGTCGGAGACCTATTAAACAAAAAACAAAAAGGGAGTATCATGGATAAGGTTCTTCATAACAGGTGACGTCACGCCGGTTTACAACGACCAGAGAAGATGACATCACAGCGATTCAACAAACTACAAGAAGATGTTGAAGGCGAAGATTTTTTCTAAGGATTGACATGAACCTGTTCAAATCAATCTGGGGCCTAATGTTGGGGATATTACTACTGGGCGTAAACCGGCCTATCTAGGCCGGGTTAACTTCATCAGTAGTTAATTATGTTAAAGCCCAAGAAGGCAGATGAGAGCTCAAGGCCCATAGTTGGTTCAAGGCCTGTAGCCGTAAACCGGCGTTGGTATTTAACTTGTATTATAAGTTAGGAATAAGTAGAGACCAAACCGGACACATCTATGAGCCGGTATTGGGACTCTGTGAACCGATGGGCGTCACCCGTGTATATAAGGGGACGACCCGGCGGCGGTTCAAGGACAACAGACAACAACTCGAGACTTAGGCGAAGCTTGTTTGCTCCCTAGTCATCGAAACCCCATCAATTCCATCACAACTAGACGTATGCTTTTACCTTCATCGAAGGGGCCGAACTAGTATAACTCTCTTGCGTCCCTGTGTCCGCTTTAATCCCTTCAAGCTAACCCGTCGCGATGGCTCCACGACTAAGTCCTTTCCATAGGACATCTGCCGTGACAAAACCACGACACACTTCTTGGTATTCACACTATGAACATGTGTAACATCACGTTCGAGATTAAACAAGAATAAACCATTGACCAGCGGGGCATGATCATAAAACATATCTCTCATTTAAATGGAACAACCATTATTCTCGGATTTAAATGAGTAACCATCTCGCATTAAACAAGATCCAGATACAATGTTCATGCTCAAAGCTGGTACTAAATAATAATTATTGAGGTTAAAACTAATCCCGTAGGTAAATGTAGAGGCAGCGTGCCGACGGTGATCACATCGACCTTGGAACCATTCCTGACGCGCATCGCCACCTCGTCCTTCACCAGTCTCCGCTTATTCCGCAGCTCCTGTTTTGAGTTACAAATATGAGCAACCGCACCGGTATCAAATACCCAGAAGCTACTACGAGCGCTGGTTAGGTACACATCAATAACATGTATATCACATATACCTTTGGCATTGACGGCCTTCTTATCCGCTAAGTACTTGGGGGAGTTTCGCTTCCACTGACCGTTTCCCTTGCAATAAAAGCACTCAGCCTCAGGCTTGGGTCCATTCTTTGGCTTCTTCCCAGCAGCTTGCTTATCGGGCGCGGCAACTCCCTTGTCGTCCTTCTTGAAGTTCTTTTTACCCTTGCCTTTCTTGAACTTAGTGGTTTTATTCACCATCAACACTTGATGTTCCTTTTTGATCTCCACCTCCGCTGATTTCAGCATTGAATATACCTCAGGAATGGTCTTTTCCACCCCCTACATATTGAAGTTCATCACAAAGCTCTTGTAGCTAGGTGGAAGCGATTGAAGGATTCTGTCAACAACCGCGTCATCCGGGAGATTGACTCCCAGCTGAGACAAGTGGTTGTGCAACCCAGACATTTTGAGTATGTGCTCGCTGACAGAATTGTTCTCCTCCATCTTACAACTGTAGAACTTGTCAGAGACTTCATATCTCTCGACTCGGGAATGAGCTTGGAAAACCATTTTCAGCTCTTGGAACATCGCATATGCTCTGTGTTGCTCAAAACACTTTTGGAGCCCCGGTTCTAAGCTGTAAAGCATGCCGCACTAAACCAGGGAGTAATCATCACTATGCGACTGCCAGGCGTTCATAACGTCTTGAGTTGCTGGGAAAACAGGTGCATCACCTAGCGGTGCTTCAAGGACATATGCTTTCTTGACAGCTATGAGGATAATCCTCAGGTTACGGACCCAGTCCGTGTAGTTGCTACCATCGTCTTTCAGCTTGGTTTTCTCTAGGAACGCGTTGAAGTTGAGGGCAACATTAGCGTGGGCCATTTGATCTACAAGGCATATTGCAAAGTTTTAGACTATGTTCATGATAATTAAGTTCATCTAATCAAATTATTTAATGAACTCCCACTCAGATTGACATCCCTCTAGTCATTTAAGTGATACATGATCTGAGTCAACTAGGCTGTGTCCGATCATCACGTGAGATGGACTAGTCATCATCGGTGAACATCTTCATGTTGATCGTATCTTCTATATGACTCATGTTCGACCTTTCGGTATTCCGTGTTCTGAGGCCATGTCTGTACATGCTAGGCTCATCAAGTCAATCTAAGTGTATTGCGTGTGTAAATCTGGCTTACACCCATTGTATGCGAATGTTAGAACCTATCACACCCGATCATCACGTGGTGCTTCGGAACAACGGACCTTAGCAACGGTGCACAGTTAGGGGGAACACTTTCTTGCAATTATTGCGAGGGATCATCTTATTTATGATACCGTCGTTCTAAGCAAATAAGATGTAAAACATGATAAACATCACATGCAATCATATAGTGACATGATATGGCCAATATCATTTTGCTCCTTTTGATCTCCATCTTCGGGGCGCCACGATCATCATCGTCACCGGCATGACACCATGATCTCCATCATCGTGTCTTCATGAAGTTGTCTCGCCAACTATTACTTCTACTACTATGGCTAACGGTTAGCAATAAAGTAAAGTAATTACAAGGCATTTTCAGTGACACGCAGGTCATAAATAATTTAGACAACTTCTATGGCTCCTGTCGGTTATCATACTCATCGACATGCAAGTCGTGATTCCTATTACAAGAACATGATCAATCTCATACATCACATATATCATTCATCACATTCTTTTGGCCATATCACATCACATAGCATACCCTGCAAAAAAAAGTTAGACGTCCTCTAACTGTTGTTGCATGTTTTTACGTGGCTGCTATGGGTTTCTAGCAAGAACATTTCTTACCTACACAAAAACCACAACGTGATATGCCAATTTCTATTTACCATTCATAAGGACCCTTTTCATCGAATCCAATCCGACTAAAGTGGGAGAGACAGACACCCGCTAGTCACCATATGCAACTAGTGCATGTCAGTCGGTGGAACCTGTCTCACATAAGTGTACGTGTAAGGTCGGTCCGGGCCGCTTCATCCCACGATGCCGCTGAATCAAGATAAGACTAGTAACGGCAAGTAAATTGACAAAATCAACGCCCAGAACAACTTGTGTTCTACTCGTGCATAGAAACTATGCATAGACCTGGCTCATGATGCTACTGTTGGGGATCGTTGCAGAAATTTAAAATTTTCTACGCATCACCAAGATCAATCTATGGAGAAACTAGCAACGAGAAAGAGAGGGGGGTGCATCTTCATACCCTTGAAGATCGCGACACGGAAGCATTACAAGAACGCAGATGAGGGAGTCATACTCGTGGAGATTCAGATCGCGGTTGATTCCGATCCAAGCACCGAATAACGGCGCCTCCACGTTCAACAGACGTGCAGCCCGATGACGTCTCCCACGCCTTGATCCATCAAGGAGAGAGGGAGAGGTTGGGGAAGACTCCGTCCAGCAGCAGCACGACGACGTGGTGGTGTTGGAGCAGCGTGGTACTCCGGCAGGGCTTCGCCAAGCGTCGCCGGAGGACGAGGTGTTGGGGAGGGGAGGGCTGTGCCTTGGATGTGGTGTGGCTGCCCTCCCACCTCCCCTCTATTTATAGGGGCAAGGGAGAGGGGGTCCCGCCCCCTCCAGATGAATCTAGAGGGGGCGGCGGCCAAGGGGGGAGGCTTGCCCCCCAAGCCAAAGGGGGGGGCGCCCCCTTTAGGGTTCCCCCAAACCCTAGGCGCATGGGCCCTAGGGGGTTTGGTGCCCAGTCCACCTAGGGGCTGGTTCCCCTCCATATTCAGCCCATAGGGCCCTCCGGGGCAGGTGGACCCCCGGAACCCTTTTGGTGGTCCCGGTACAATACCGATAAACCCCCCGAACACTTCCCGTGACCGAATAAGGACTTCTCATATGTAAATATTTGTCTCCGGACCATTCCGGAACTCCTCGTTACGTCCGGGACTCCGAACAACATTCGGTAACCACGTACAGACTTTCCCTATAACCCTAGCGTCATCGAACCTTAAGTGCAGGAATCATGTAGACATGACCGAGACATCTCTCCAGCCAATAATCAACAGCGGGATCTGGATACCCATGTTGGCCCGCACATGTTCCATGATGATCTCATCGGATGAACCACGATGTCGAGGATTCAATCAATCCCGTATATAATTCCCTTTGTCAATCGGTACGTTACTTGCCCGAGATTCGATCGTCGGTATCCCGATACCTCGTTCAAGCTCATTACTGGCACGTCACTTTACTCATTCCGTAATGCATGATCATGTGACTAATTTCTTAGACACATTGAGCTCATTATGATGATGCATTACCGAGTGGGCCCAGAGATACCTCTCCGTCATACGGAGTGACAAATCCCAGTTTCCATTCGTGCCAACCCAACAGACACTTTCGGAGATACCCGTAGTGCACCTTTATAGCCACCTAGTTACATTGTGACATTTGGCACACCCAAAGCATTCCTACGGTATCCGGGAGTTTCACAATCTCATGGTCTAAGGAAATGATACTTGACATTAGGAAAGCTTTAGCAGACAAACTACACGATCTTCTGCTATGCTTAGGATTGGGTCTTGTCCATCACATCATTCTCCTAGTGATATGATCCCGTTATCAATGACATACAATGTCCATGGTTAGGAAACCGTAACCATCTATTGATCAACGAGCTAGTCAACTAGAGGCTCACTAGGGACATGTTGTGGTCTATGTATTCACACATGTATTACGATTTCCGGATAACACAATTATAGCATGAACAATAGACAATTATCATGAACAAGGAAATATAATAATAACCATTTTATTATTGCCTCTAGGGCATATTTCCAACACTATCGGCTCGGTGCTACTGGAAAACACCGGCGGATTCAACCTCAGAAAACGGGCTAAGTTGTCAACTGGAGGTGGTGGCGGTGGGTTGTTGTTGTCGTCGTCGTCGTTGTTGTTGTTGTTGTTGTTGTTGTTGTTGTTGTTGTTGTTGTTGTTGTTGTTGTTGCCTTGGTTTTGAAGTATAAGCTGCATCAAGGCATTCTGCTGTTGGATCAACTGGGTGAGCTCCGATGGGAAGACAAATCCGGGGTCACGCCTCAGAGGCATGTGATAGGTTTTAGAGGGGAAAGATTAGAATAGAATGGGGTCTAAGGAGAAAATCACTACCCATATGCACATGAGACAAACACATTCATATCACACCACTCAATTCAAACAAGGGCATATAATCGATCTAGCTACCGTTACAAAATACTCGGACTACTACTATATACATGGGAGAATACTACTGATAATATGGTGGTCGACTAGAAATTTTGATCGGAAGAAGACTCCATGATATCTGCTCCAGCTTCATCTTCATAGGCATCATCACTGTCAGGGTCGGTGACGGTGTCCTGGACTAGGGGGTACTCATCACATCGTCTCCCGATTAGTTGGATTGGGCCGAGGACCCCCATGGCCGCATACTCATGGGCCAGTTCGGACAGCTGCCACATACAAGGAAGATTCCACAAGACTTGGCGATCAAGACAAGGACTCCACCCCACCGGCGTATTCGGCTAGGACTCTTGTTATCCTAGGCCTCTGGTGCATTATATAAACTGAGGCCAGGCTAGTCGATCGAGATATACAAACAATCACAACATACAATCGTAGCGTAGGCTAGCTTCTAGGGTTTAGCCTCTCTGATCTCGCGGTAGATCTACTCTTGTACTACCCATATCATCAATATTAATCAAGCAGGACGTAGGGTTTTACCTCCATCAAGAGGGCCCGAACCTGGGTAAAACATCGTGTCCCCTGCCTCCTGTTACCATCCGGCCTAGACGCACAGTTCGGGACCCCCTACCCGAGATCCGCCGGTTTAGACATCGACAGTCGGAGTCGGTGTCGTCGATGATGATGTAGTCTTCGGGATGGTCGTCACCTCCTGGCGCAGGGTCTCCCATGAATATTCCTAGCTTCTTCTTCAGGTCTTCATTCTTCTCCAGTAGTACTGCAATTTCTTCTTCATATCCATCGCGTGTAGACTTGAGTTCCTCTTCCAGCTCCATGTTCCTGGTCATCACCTTAAAGGGGCATAAAAATAACAAGGCATTGATAAAGGCCGGAAACTTAAAGGGGCTCCTCGGATACCCGACGTGTAAACTCGCCGAATGCATTTCGGTGATCCTCAAGATCGAAGATGAGAAGATTTGTTGAACCAGTTTTCAAGACCGTCAACCGAAGATGAAGAACAGTTCGGAAGAATCGAGGAGCGTCCCTAACTTGAAGACCGGTTCAGGGGGCTACTGACGGTGTCCTGGACTTGGGGGTACTCATCACATCGTCTCCCGATTAGTTGGATTGGGCCGAGGACCCCCATGGCCGCATACTCATGGGCCAGTTCGGACAGCTGCCGCATACAAGGAAGATTCCACAAGACTTGGCGATCAAGACAAGGACTCCACCCCACCGGCGTATTCGGCTAGGACTCTTGTTATCCTAGGCCTCTGGTGCATTATATAAACTGAGGCCAGGCTAGTCGATCGAGATATACAAACAATCACAACATACAATCGTAGCGTAGGCTAGCTTCTAGGGTTTAGCCTCTCTGATCTCGCGGTAGATCTACTCTTGTACTACCCATATCATCAATATTAATCAAGCAGGACGTAGGGTTTTACCTCCATCAAGAGGGCCCGAACCTGGGTAAAACATCGTGTCCCCTGCCTCCTGTTACCATCCGGCCTAGACGCACAGTTCGGGACCCCCTACCCGAGATCCGCTGGTTTAGACATCGATATTGGTGCTTTCATTGAGAGTTCCGCTGTGTGATCGACAAAAGGATCGATGGCTCGTCTGCAGGTCAACTGCGATGCCGGCATCTTCGTCGCGGGCTCGACTGGTCACCTTGGCTCGACCGAGGACCGTGCTCCATCTTCGATCGTCATGTTCGGACGAGGGCCTTCATCAACATCAACTCCGATCTCTATTAAGGTCATGGAGGAATCATCCATGGAGCTCGGGGGCTCAACGTCAACATTGCCCTCGGGCGACCGTGCTGTTTTTCCGAACAGCAAACTTGTATCCGCTGCCACCACCTCTTAGAGCATCGCTTTGACAATCCCTTTGGTGGAATTGTGCAGAATCGAGTCTACCACAGCCATGCAAAATTTCGTCGAGTTCTGATGGAGGAATCTCCGACAATCTACGATATACCGGAGCCCTGTCAAATCTGGACGAGAATCTGGACGAGTGTAGGGCGTGGTCTCCAGAGCCCAGCTCGAAGGTCCTTTGGAAGATCCAACCGTTCATCTACTGTGTAAATCCCATATCTACCACCCCTCCAAATTTCAGCTTGATCCAACGGTTCAAACTCCGGGAAACTTCCGATGAGTGGACCAATTTTCGGATCTATTTTCTGCGTGAATACGGATCCGACCCGAATTCATGTTTCTTTATGAACGTGATATTGGACAACCTTTTTTAAGGAATTTTTTTCTATGGTATTGTGCGTTGTTTTTAAACATGTACCCATAAAATTTTAAGCCTCCTTCGAGGTAATCTTCACGATCACGCTGGTGTCAAACCAGTCCGGCGGTATGGCTCCACGGCTGCCGACCTGCGCTACACACGTCGCCGCTTTATTGAGCCGAGCTCAACTTCTTCGGATCATCATCTCGGTAAGCCGAACAAGAGTCCGGCATCGCGAAGGGTAAATTATCACCAACATCGCTGCCCCACGGATTACACGAAGCGGGCATACCGGCATCGCCGCACGGTCACTTCATCAAGCCGACATCGACCACGTCACGACCTGCATCGGCAGGCCCGCACTATTGCTTCTTCAAGCTGGTGTCCATCATGCCGACCTACTTTGACTCATCGGCTGACACCGAGGCTTCGACATCTCGGCTGGACCGGGGGCTTCACCATCTTTTCATCAACCTACTCCGGAGACTTTGGCGTCACTAGCCGACCAGCTCCGTCACGTTAGCTGGACCGAGGGCTTTGCCTCGGTGAGCTAACCTTTGCCAGCATCACCATACCATTGCTTTATCGCCCATCAGGCAATGGTGTGCGGATCGAGTCCCAATTTTGGGAATCACCTTTCTTCGGATTGCTACAACAAATAAACCAGGTGCTATTAATCCTAGTATTTTTTGCTTGTTTGGATTTATTTTTTCCAAGGAATTATTACTCTGGTTTGTCCATCATCTGTACACAGGTCTATCAAATGATGGCCGCATTAACGACGGTCGCGTGGTGATTCGGTCAGTTTCGTACATACTCCGGCGAACGCCGCATCTGGAACTCGGACCGACCTGTGAATTCAGGCTTTGCCACGCCTTTACCGCATCACGCCGACGCCTTGCATCGACATTGACTTTGGCGCCAGGCCATATTTCTTTTATTACTCACTTTGCATAAATTATTTATTATGCAACATTTTTTTTAATTATTATTATTACTATTATCTCCGGTTTGCACTATTTTTTGTGCACAGGAAAATGACCCAGGGACTTCGTCGTCACTCTGCCGGTCTGCATTGACCGTGCTATGTCACCACTTCGGCATGTCGAGCTCTCCGCTCCGCCACCTCGGGACCGGCTTGGGGGATGGAACCTTGTCCCGCATCAAGCTCGGACCGCGTCATCAATGCTAAACACATTAACCAGCTAAGTCGCTTTCATGCTCAAAGTTTTAATTTTTAACTTGTGTTCGGTTCGACCAAGCATTATACTTTTTTGGAAAAAAGTTGCTTGTAAAAAATTTCCTTGTCCAAACTTTGTTTGTGACACACATATTCAAATACCCCGTTTATTTGGGGGCTTCCTTTATGAAGCTTTTCCTCTTGCATATGATTATACTTGTACGGCTTCGTTCCTTGTTCGTATATTACGCCACAATATGCACCATATTGACTTAAGCGATTTGCAAGCTGGGTTGCCTGGCTCCTGTGCTTACCCCTACGTTCCCGATTGTTCGGCTAGGGAGTAAAGGGAGCACCTCTGCGATTGTCACGACCGGGTCCTCCGAGCTCTGACCTCAGACTGAGTGAAGCCAAAAGCTAGCGCTCTTATTGTTTTCAATCATGGTCGGCACACAACGGAACTCATGAGTACAAAAAATCTATTGCACAAGTCTCATAGCAATAATGAGCACCGAAGAAAGATATCGGTGGGGGTACTATTTTCTTCGAAGATGCTTCTTACACTTCGTCTGTAATATAGCATAAGTTCCCTGAGCATGCTTTGTCTGTTACAGCCTTATGGCCCGGTTGCCTGGTTATCGAAAACACTGTCGATATTCTCGACAGGTGGAGTACATAACACTTTTGGGTCCTTGACCGAAGAGGGAGAAGCCGACGGTCGGTTAAGACGCGTTTAAAGTTCAGTTGAACAAAGATATGATATAAGTACTTCGGTACATACAATCATTATATACAAAATTCTTTTACCCAAGTCACTTGGGGGCTCTTAAAATTTATATGAGCTATTTTATAGTAAATGTATTTTCTTCTTGGTCGTTGCAAAGTCTTTTTCTATCGATCCTTTTTTGACGTGAGTGTGTGGTCAATAGCCAGATAACCCATTTTCTCTCGAGTGACCGCTCGAGTTTAGTTCGCTAAACTGGTCTAACGAGAAGCACTCCGCCTTCGGGATAGGAGGCTGCAGCCGTAGGCTGACCCGCTTGAAGTCTTGAAATCGGATGTGAAATATTAATGCACGACATAAGCACAACTTTTCCCCAATTTTCGGATTGGCACCGAACACTTGATCTTGTTCGGACGTCAAGTTTTTACTGACGTTTTTTTGGTTTTCCATGCTTATGGCACTTTTAAACTATCCGTGTGTTTTCAACACAAGTCTCGCAGTGCAATGCCAGACACCTTTATAGATTCAGCAAAAACATTCTCGGATCTCACTATATATGCATTGGTTTCGAATTGTGTCTTTGGTCAATAGTTGGGTTGCCCGGCTCCTGCACTTGCCTCCTATGTTCCGCTTTGTTCGGCTAGGTGTGCAAAGGGAGAACCACTGTGATTGTGCTTCCAGCTCACATGGTTAAGCACCTCAATGGAGAAAGCCAAAAACTGACTGTCACAATAAGCATAAACTGGTCAGCAATCCGATAACAGTGTTAAATGGTGGGCCATTCATAACAATGGCCGAAGTGTTTACGGCTTGACCTCGACTGTCGCCGAACACTACCGGGGGCTATTAACTGGCCTCCCAAACTAAATCCTCGATATTATGCTCTTACATTAGAGCTGAGGCTGCATGATCATGCTTAGCATGACAACCCAAAGAAAGGAACCGATAGCGGGACTATTTTCTTTGGAAGACATTTCTTATGTTAAACAGTAATATAACATATGTCTCTGCGTACCTTTGTTCATAAAACCGTATGGCCAGATTGCCTTATTTGTCGTAAATCTTTTCCCTCATAAACGCTTTATAAAGTAGGACAAACACTCCTCGGCTACTAGCCGAGGAGGTGGAAGCCGATGGTCGGTCAACAAAGTTTTGTACAATGCGGATCCAAGCATTAATGACGTAAAGTACTTGGATACATAGAGTCATTACACATGATTTGTGATTTTACTATGGATATCGATCCTTAATTCGGCCACCCGTGCCCGCATTAAGGCTCGGGGGCTACTGGGCTTCGGCCTTATTATTTACAAATATTAAAGGGGACATCGATCCCCTGATCTGATGTTGCCACCCGACTAGTGTCTCGGGGGCTACTACATTGCATGTTCAATGCAGAAAATTTTAAGTGCAATACAGTTGCCGAGGAGATTTTGATCCTCAGGTTGGTTGGCCGCACCCAACCTGAGTCTCGAGGACTAAGCACGCCGCTTTTTGTGTCCCGAAGTATTCTGCCGAGCTAGGACTTGATCATCAGGCCGATTTTGCAAATCAACCTGAGTCTCAGCGGCTACTGGGATCAGCGGTCTTACGTCATCCTTCAGGTGCATCTCGGATTTTAGACCGATACACACCTTGAGGGCTACTAGCCATATATCTCGGCAGAGAATAAATTGCAATAATAAAAAATATTGACAAAAAATCAGCCCACAGCCGGGGTGGTGCACCACCTCGGAAGCAGTCCGGCATAAAGCTCGGGCTCTAGTGGCTGGCTCCATAGAGGGCATTTCTGGCATTAAGCTCGGCTAAACTCCTTCAACTTTTTTGAACAAAGGTGATATGACACCTCGGATATAGTCCGGCATTGGAGCTGGGACACTGTCCGGCGTTGGAGCTCGGATATAGTCCGGCGTTGGAGCTCGGATACAGTCCGGCGTTGGAGCTTGGACATAGTCCGGCATTGGAGCTCGGATACATTCCTGCGTTGGAGCTCGGAAGCGGTCCGGCATTGGTGCTCGGCCGCAAAAGATACCTCGAATGCAGTCCGGCGTTAGAGCTCGGACGCAAGAGGACACTGCCTCCCGGGAACAACTTCAAACCCGAGGTGTGGCATAAAAATAACAAGGCATTGATAAAGGCCGGAAACTTAAAGGGGCTCCTCGGATACCCGACGTGTAAACTCGCCGAATGCATTTCGGTGATCCTCAAGATCGAAGATGAGAAGATTTGTTGAACCAGTTTTCAAGACCGTCAACCGAAGATGAAGAACAGTTCGGAAGAATCGAGGAGCGTCCCTAACTTGAAGACCGGTTCAGGGGGCTACTGACGGTGTCCTGGACTTGGGGGTACTCATCACATCGTCTCCCGATTAGTTGGATTGGGCCGAGGACCCCCATGGCCGCATACTCATGGGCCAGTTCGGACAGCTGCCGCATACAAGGAAGATTCCACAAGACTTGGCGATCAAGACAAGGACTCCACCCCACCGGCGTATTCGGCTAGGACTCTTGTTATCCTAGGCCTCTGGTGCATTATATAAACTGAGGCCAGGCTAGTCGATCGAGATATACAAACAATCACAACATACAATCGTAGCGTAGGCTAGCTTCTAGGGTTTAGCCTCTCTGATCTCGCGGTAGATCTACTCTTGTACTACCCATATCATCAATATTAATCAAGCAGGACGTAGGGTTTTACCTCCATCAAGAGGGCCCGAACCTGGGTAAAACATCGTGTCCCCTGCCTCCTGTTACCATCCGGCCTAGACGCACAGTTCGGGACCCCCTACCCGAGATCCGCCGGTTTAGACATCGACAGTCGGAGTCGGTGTCGTCGATGATGATGTAGTCTTCGGGATGGTCGTCACCTCCTGGCGCAGGGTCTCCCATGAATATTCCTAGCTTCTTCTTCAGGTCTTCATTCTTCTCCAGTAGTACTGCAATTTCTTCTTCATATCCATCGCGTGTAGACTTGAGTTCCTCTTCCAGCTCCATGTTCCTGGTCATCACCTTCTTCAGGTCCATCATATTGGCGCACATCTGGTTCTCCTGTCGACGAATGTGCTGGTTCAACTCCTAGATGTAGGTTGCAATGGACTTGTCCCTCCTAGTGCAAATCATCTCCCATTGCTCATCTCGGCGTCCACATATCTGGTAGATGGTGTCCTTAAGATCCTTGTGGTAAACTTCACTGATGCGTCCCATGGCGATGTGAGATGCCATGCTCTTTCCTAGACTCCAGGTTGGTTCATCAAAGGAAAACTCTATGGGCTCCGTGACTGGTGTTAATGTCCTTCCTAGAACATGTACTCGAATAGTCCATTGCTCTTCTTCCGGTAGAGTGGCGGTGTAGGTCCCGGTGAAGCTTGGTATTCCGATGTTCATGTATCTCTTATAGCCTCGTATTTCTTCTCCGATATTTGGGTTTTGTCTGGCCAACTTGGTCTATTTATCTTGCAATGGGAAGAGGTGCCCGGTAGTGGGTTCGATCTTACGGTGCTTGATCCCAGTGACAGAAAGGGAACCGACACGTATGTATCGTTGCTACTAAGGATAAAAGGATGGGATCTATATCTACCGCCATAGATAAACGGATCTCGTCTACATCATGTCATCGTTCTTATTGCATTACTCTGTTTTCCATGAACTTAATACACTAGATCCATACTGGATATATAGCGGTCGATGCGTGGAGTAATAGTAGTAGATGCAGGCAGGAGCCGGTCTACTAATCTTGGACGCGATGCCTATGTAATGATCATTGCCTGGATATCGTCATAATTATTTGAGGTTCTATCAACTGCCCAACAGTAATTTGTTTGCGCACCATTTGCTATTTTTCTCGAGAGAAGCCACTAGTGAAACATAAGGCCCCCGGGTCTTCTTTCTCATATATTTGCCTTTGCGGTCTACTTTTTCTTTGCATTTATTTTCAGATCTATTAATCCAAAAACCCAAAAAATACCTTGCTGCAATTTTTCTCTATTTTATTTGGCGTTCAATCTATCAATCTACCACAAATTTATCTCATGTCCGTTTGCCTATCTTGAGGCGCCGTACCCCGAAAGGGATTGACAACCCCTTTAACACGTCGGGTTGCAAGTGGTTGCTATTTGTGTGCAGGGGCTGTTTACGTTGTGTTGCTTGGTTCTCCTACTGGTTCGAAAACCTTGATTTCATATCTGAGGGAAATACCTACCGCCGCTGTGCTGCATCTTCTCTTCCTCTTTGGGGAAATACCGACGTAGCTTCAAGCGACATCATGTACCTGTACTAAAAAACATTTTTAGAAAATTGTCATGTGTTGTAGATACACATGGCAAAACTTGTATGAAAATTAGGGAACCAATGGCTGGACTTTGAACACCATTCTCTTTCCACTCTCCCTACTCTCGGCTAAGAAGCCATAAGTATAAAATGGATAGATCTCAAACTAAACAGGCACAAGAAATCCCTAATTGAACACAAAGATCAATCAATCAGGGTAGTTTTGCTCCAAGGCAGCAACCAAACAGGCCCGTGCTCCCTCTCCTTGGGGCGCCTCCTCCTTCCCCACCACCTATATATACGTGGGGAGGCCTCGCTTTTGAGACACATCAAATCCAAGAGTCTCTCCCCCGCATAGCTCCACGCTCTCTCGGTCTAATTGGTCTAAGTGTTTAGCATCCTAATTAGATGGGCTCTAATCTTGGTCAAATTGGTCTAAGAGAATTAGACTCCTAATCAGACGAGAAGCGCCGTTAGGCTTTCTCTCTGTAGTTTTCTCATGGTTCTTTTTTCTGAACATCGAAGCTCTATCGGACTACTACTTCGGAACGCGTGGATACCTTAGAGGGGTCGACTACTCCGATTCTTGTCTTGGAGAACATTCTCGTGGCTGGGAGGTGTAACCTAGCTGCGGGAATCGACGAGAATCATTATGCTTCACCATGTAGCGATCCGACCTCAAACGGTCAAATCTCTGTGTATAAGTGTCATCCCTGAATCGGTAATGCTGACACACACAGTACGTGAAGGATTTATAATAGAGTTCAATCACACACTTATTACATCGGAAGTCTCAAAGAGAGTACTTATTACATTAATATGGCTGATGGCCATCTAAAGAAGATAACAGCGGAAGCTTCGAAAGGTAAATGAGTCCATCAACTCCAACGGCATAGCTGAGTGCACGACAACGACCTAGCGGACCTTACTCTTCGTCTGAAAACTCTGCAACATAATACGTTGCAGCCTGTGTAGGTCAGCACATGGAATATGTTGGTAAAATAACACTGTAGAGCAATGAACATGTAACAGCTATAACTATATGCATATTTGGCTGGTGGAGGCTCTATGGTTGTTTTTGCAAAAAGCTAGTTTTTCCCTACACCAAAGAAATATATTTTATTTAACTACAAAGTTTGTTGAAAACATTTAGAAGGTTCCTCCAACTCAATCCCAAATTAAAATAATCATCAACCCAACAATTTAATTAAATACAGTGATGAGATCGAATCAATAATTCAAGTACGAGATACTCAAGATGTCCATAACCGGGACACGGCTAACCATGATTAGTCTTTTCGGTCTCACCGATAGGGATCTCGGTCTCACCGAGATGGGATTGTAATCTCTCTATTTCCCTTCATAAAGTTTCGGTCAAACCGAGATGAGCGATCGGTCCCACTGAGATTGCAATGCAAACTCTCTATTTCCCTTTCGTAATGTTTCGGTCCTACCGAAAGAGCGAATGAGTCCCACCGAGATTGCCTGACCAACTCTTTGGTTAGTCTATTACCAAAATTGGTCTCACCGAGTTTGTGTAAACGGTCTCACCGAGATTACGTTATGCCCTAACCCTAAAGAAATCGGTCCCACCGAGTTGACGTGTCGGTCCCACCGAAAATCCTAACGTTCACATTTTGAACTAAATCGGTCCGACCGAGTTTCATGATTCGGTCCCACCGAGTTTGGTAAATTGTGTGTAACGTTTAGATTTTGTGTGGAGGCTATTTATGCCCCTCCATCCACTCTTCATTCGTGGAGAGAGCCATCAGAAAATGCCTACACTTCCAACATACATTTTCTGAGAGAGAACCACCTATACTTGTATTGAGGTCAAGATATTCCATTCCAACCACATAAATCTTAACCTTTAGCCTTACCCAAGTTGCTTTCCACTCAAATCTTCTTTCTATCAAATCCAAATCCTGTGTGAGAGAGAGTTGAGTGTTGGGGAGACTATCATTTGAAGCATAAGAGCAAGGAGTTCAACATCAACACATCATTTGTTACCTCTTGGAGAGTGGTGTCTCCTAGATTGGCTAGGTGTCACATGGGAGCCTCCATCAAGATTGTGGAGTTGAACCAAGGAGTTTGTAAGGGCAAGGAGATCGCCTACTTCGTGAAGATCTACCCGAGTGAGGCAAGTCCTTCATGGGCGACGACCATGGTGGGATAGACAAGGTTGCTTCTTCGTGGACCCTTCGTGGGTGGATCCCTCCATGGACTCGCGCAACCGTTACCCTTCGTGGGTTGAAGTCTCCATAAATGTGGATGTACGATAGCACCAGCTATCGGAACCACGCCAAAAATCTCCATGTCTACATTGCGTTTGCTCCCTCAAACTCCTCCCTTTACCTTCATATGCAATTGTTTTAATTTCCGCTGCTATACTCTTAGAATTGCATGTGTAGGTTGATTGCTTGATTTGTGCAAAGTTGCTAAAATCTGCCAAGAACTAAAATTAGGAAAAGGCTAGATTTTTATTTGGTCACGTAGTCTAATCACCCCCCTCTAGACATACTTTCGATCCTACAAGTGGTATCAGAGCTTTGGTCTTCATTTGCTTTGATTTCCATAGCTTTTGGTGGTCATAACCTTGGTTTCGCAACCTAGGAGAGTATGACATCTAGCGAGGAAAATTACCACCGTAGAGGTCCTTACTTTGATGGTACAAATTTTGCTAGTTGGAAGCATAAGATGAAACTGCATATTTTTGGACATAACCCTGCCGTTTGGGCTATTGTGTGTATTTGCTTGCAAGGTAAATTCTTTGATGGGAGAGAACCGAACTGTGAAGCTACCGCAGAAGAGTTGAAGATGCTGCAATACAATGCTCAAGCTTGTGACATTATCTTGAATGGATTGTGCCCCGAAGAATTCAACAAAATCAGCCATCTTGAGAATGCAAAGGAAATTTGGGATACTTTGATTGATATGCACGAAGGTACCGACTCCGTCAAGGAATCCAAATTGGATGTGCTTCAAAGTCAACTTAACAAATTCAAAATGAAGGATGGTGAAGGTATCGTTGAAATGTACTCTAGGCTTGCTCTCATCACAAATGAGATTGCCGGCTTAGGAAGTGAAGAGATGACTAATAGATTCATCATCAAGAAGATCCTAAGAGGCTTGGATGGAAAATATGATATCATGTGCACATTGATCCAAATGATGCCCAACTACAAAGATCTCAAGCCAACGGAAGTCATGGAAGAATTGCTGCTCATGAGATGTCACTTAGGGATAAGGAAGAGCTTCACAACAAGTCAATTGGTGCTTACAAAGCCTCATGTGATGCCCCCACATCATCAAATGAGAAGCAAACCTTCAATGAAGAATTGAGCCTAATGGTGAAGAACTTCAACAAGTTCTGCAAGAGTAGAAGCAAGGAAAGAAGTTCCAAGTCAAGGTCCTACAATGACAAAAGATCTTCCAGTCGTGAGCGTAACTGCTACAATTGTGGAAGACCCAGACACTATTCCAATGAGTGTACGACTCCCTACAAAAGAAGAGAAGATTCTCCCAAGAGAAGAAGTATGAGAAAAGAATCACCATCAAGAGAGAGGAGGAGTAGAGATGAACATTATGAACAAAGAACATCACGGAGAAGCAAGGATTCGGAAAGGAAGGACAAATCATCAAGGGGCTACACAAAACGAAGGCATCAAGCTCACGTTGGTGAATGGGTATCCGGCTCCGACTCCGACGGTCACTCCGAGAGAAGTTATCACTCCGACTCCGAATATACTCAAGATAAAGATGTTGCCGGTCTAGCACTTGTGTCAACCAACTCCTACGACATATTTGAGTCACCAAATGAAGGAATTGGAAGATGCTTCATGGCTAAAATTCCAAAGGTATCACACCCTGAGTATGTTGATTTCAATAGTGATGAAGATGACTTGCTAGGAGATGATGATTTACTTGTTGACAATTCTAGTGATGAAAACTATGATGAACTTGCTATTAATCATGCAAATCAAGACAAAATGAATGACGATGATAAGAAGGAGATTGAGCGTCTAACTAAAGATCTAAACACTCTTAAGTTAGCTCATGAAACTACATTGGAAAATCATCGAGAGCTTTTAAAGACTCATGAGAAGGTACGCTTTGAAAAGCTCAACCTTGAGCAAGAGCATGGGTTCTTAAAAGTGATCAATGATGATCTTCGCAAGAAAAGTTCTTCTTACATTGCCAAGTGTTTACTCTTGTATACTTACATGCCACAAGTTATATCTAGCAACAAGAGTAAGAAAGATTCTTCTTCTAGTAGTAACAATAATCATGCTAAACCCAATGATGTTGCTTCTAGTAGTTCTCTTGATTCCACTAATGATTCTCTTAGCCAAGTTACACTTGAGCAAGAAAGTAGCTTATTGAAGGGAATTATAGAGAAAGGTGTTTACAAGAGCCTTACCGAAAGTAAGCAATTTGAGGAAATTATACGCAAGCAAGGAAGACACCGGAAGAATCAAGGTGTTGGTTTTGAACAAAAGTTCAATGCTAATGGAGTTGAGTGGGAAGAAGATCAATACCCCAAGACAAAGTTTGTTCCTCAACAAGAGAAGTATGATCCTACTTCTTTCCAAGGAACACAAGCTCAAGATGATCGTCCACCTCAAGACGACAAGAAAAAAGGCAAGGACAAGCTTCAAGAGGAGATTGATGCATTTGAAGAAGCTCCTAAGGCCTTGGTCAAATGGGTTCCCAAGACTACATCAAGTTCTACCTCATCAAGTACGACTACAACTCCAAGGATTCCCATCAAGATGGTGTGGATCCTGAAGAAGAAGAACTACAGAGTTCTTGAGGGTGACTCCGCCAACATACATCACTCTTATCATTTGGCAATAAAAAGTGCAAACAACTTCCATATCTTGCACTAGTTCAAGGAGTCACAAACCCTCTTGTTAGTAAGACAAGGGACAAGGTAACCTAATGCTTTCATGGACATCATATTGTGTATACATCACTCTATGTCTATGGATATCCTTGCTTGTTCCTTGTGGGACTAACCCGTGTAGGTATTAAAAGTGCAACTCACTCCAATGGAATGCTCCGAATGATCTACATCAACATTGAGCATCCACATCTTCATTACCTACATTAAGTCATCATCGACAAAACCCAAGGTTAGTTCATCCCTCTTAGGATGATATCACATCTAGGGGGAGCTTTACTCTAATATTGAGCTGAAGCAACTCTAATGGTGTGAGCACAACAATGCTTTATGTAAAAGTGGTAACCCCACTTGTGCTTAAACGATGAGTATGACCTATGATCAAATGTTCTCATTTGAATCCTAAGTCAATATACTCATATATAGATGACCTAGTCATCGCCAATTGCTTGATAGATGCTAGAGTGTCTGTGCATGCTTTGTCACATATTTCATTTGCCATTTTATTGTGTGAGCATGTTGGATGCATATTTCTCTCATTCGAGGACATCCATTTGTTGCTTTGATTGTTTGGTTCTTTCTCTTTTTCCAAATGGATGGACAAGAATGCCTAAGAACTCCCTCTAGCTATCTATGCTTTCCTCATATCAAACTCTATTCATGCTACATCACAAAGTTTGATCAAGTCAGATTCGAACCACTCTGTGTGAGGAGCACTCGGAGTCCCCGATTCGTCATAGACTTAAACTTCCAAAACCTCTTTGTGCATTTCGGTTTGACCGATTCATCCTTTTCGGTCCTACCGAGATCACTTAGTTGATCTAGGTTTTCAATCTCGGTGCAACCAATTAGAACCTTTCGGTCACACCGAGTTGTTCCACTCGGTCACACCGACAGGGTCAGGTTATATATACTGACGGGTCAAATTTTGTAAAATTTTCCGAAACCCTTCACCCGCGCATAACCTTCTCTGCCTCTTCGGGTCTCTGGATCGTCCTCTCGCCGCCAGCGACCTCCCGCCGCTGTTCTCCGCCACCGTCAACGAAAATCTGCTCCGCCGTTGCCGCCATAGCGAACACTCGCCGCTCTAGGGTAAGTGTTCGACCCCTTGTGCTGTCTTTTTCACTCCGATTCCTAGCACAAGGACAATGCCATGTTTCTTGCCACGATTGAGATTGATTCATCCAGCTAAAACTTCCTTAGGTCTAGATTGATTCGAACATTTTAGGGTTAGCTCTCCGTAGAACTCATCTTGGACCGACCGAAATGTAGAAATCGGTCCCGCCGGTTCGGCCTTGGCCATTGCACATGCGCTTTTCGGTCCAACCGAAACGTGCAAATCGATGTGACCGAGTTCAAGATTCTGTGAAACCCTAGCAATCTCGGTGGCACTGAACTGTGACTCGGCCCAACTAAGTTCACTAGTTTAGGTTCCAAGTGTTGCTTCGGTATCACCGAGTTTGTCAATTCGGTAGCTCCCTTCTGTAGAGAACTAAAACTAAGCTTTTTGACTCAGTTGTTTTGCAAAACCTCTGTACTTTGTGATGCTCATCTGCTCTACCTCATCTACAACCTATTCACAGGGTCTGCTGACAGTTTGCCTGAAGATGTCTGATCAAAGTGACAGTCAAAACAAGTCTGAAGAGCAGGTTCAGTTGAGTGAGCGCACTAGTCCATCCAGCAGCTATGATGAGGGCAGCAGGAGCACACCTAGTAATTTGCCAAAAGCAGCTACCAGGAAAAGGAAGAAGAAAACCTCAGATTCGGAAGATGAGGATTATGTGACCATTGAGGATGAAGCCACTTCAAGGAAAAAGGTGCTGAAGGAAGAGTATGGCTCAGCTGCTACATCAAAGCCAGGGATGCATAAGAAGGCTCCAGCAAAGAGGATTCCCATGTCAAAGGCCAGAGCCTCAACTGCTGAAACCTCCAAGCCAACTGAAGAGGCAGTTGGAGAAGGAAAGAAAAGGAAGGAAAGGGTCAAGAAGACCACTGCCAGAGTACTTGGTAGATCCTCCATTATGAGAGATTCAGAAGAAGAGGAGGAGGAAGAGGATGCTGCACCAGCACCCAAAGCTCAGAAGCTTATGGGAGATGCAATCAGATCAGGGGCTGCTCCATCAAAGCCCAAGTCTGCTCCCAAAGCTCCAGCTCAGAAGTCTGCTCCAAAGAGAAGCACTAGAAACCTTCCAGCTGCAGAAAAGAACAAGGCCCTAGTGCTTGAGACTGTTGATGAAGAAGATGATGAAGCCCAAGTGCTAAGGAAGCTCAAGCCCAAGATCCCTGACCACAATGATGCACATCGTGTTGCAGAAAATATGAAGATCAGGAAAGATTCAGGACTGCAATTGTGGAGATAGTCTGATCCATATGCTGTCAGGAGGAGAACTGATGTGGACTACAGGTTCCACACAAAGGAACAACAAGACTTTATGAGACTGTCCTGCTTGACAAGAAGCCCATAGTGTGTGACATGAGATGGGTTGACTGGGAGTACATCAAGGAAAATGAAGATCACTATCCAGGAGTCTATGAAAGCTTCAAGCACTACAAAAAAAATACACTTCCGTGATGATACGTGTTTGTCACAGTAGGTCACTTTTTTTGTCATGCATGTACATCCATGAAAAATTTATGACAGAATCAAGATAGCCATACCTGTGCTGTCGTAGACATGTTCCATGACATTACCAAAATTATCATCACGGAAGTGTCCACTTCCATGACGATAAATCGCGCGTCACAGAAGTGCTTTCGTCAAGGGTGACCGACACATGGCATCCACCGTAACGGAACGCCGTTAAGCTATCGGGTCGGGTTTTGGATCTGATAACCCGTTAACAACCCCGACCAATGGGAAATTTCCACGTGTAAAATTCTTATTGACCGGACGAAACACGTGTCAGCTCGTCAGTGGGTCAGATAGGCGCCTATGATACGTCGACACGTGGCACGGCCCAACAGAGGCCCATTCCTGTGAAAAGGTCGGCCCGTTTGACTTGGTCAAAAGGTGGCGGGCCGGCCCATGGAAAGCCTGTTAACGGCCTGTTCGCATATAGCCCATTTACAGCCCGCTAACCCAAGGCTCGTTACGCCCTATCCGAATTAGGCCCAGTAGCGTCATCTGGGCCATCCAATATGATTCCAGCCTGTTTTCACTTCTGGCCCATGTATGGCCCATGACGTATTTCGGCCCATATGAGGCCCTATGTAACTCTTGGCCTATTAACGACCCGTGGTGAAACTGGCCCGTAATGAACAGTGTATCACTTTACACCCATTAACGGCCCGTGGTGAAGCTGGCCCGTAATGAACAGTGTATCACTTTATACCCATTAACGGCCGTTATTCCATTGGGCCATTTCCAGCCCATGTTATCTTTCGGCCTTCTTAGAGCCCATTTATTCTTGGGCTCATTTCTAGCATTCGTTTACTTACGGCCCGTTACTGTCATTTTCTGCTTGTGGGCCAAATTCAGCCCGTGGTTACAGTCGGCCCGTTTGTGGTCCGTTAATACGTTGGGCCGTTTTCATAGCGTCATCAAATATGACCTATTAATGATGGTCCATTACGGTCGGCCCATGAACGGACGATTCCAACTCTAGCCCGTTTACGGCCATAATGCGGCCTGTTATTGGCCCATGTTTGGCCAATCGATCATACAGCCCATATAAGGCCCATTGATGATACGACCCATAGAAGGCCCATTGTTTCTACGGCCCGTAGAAGGCCTACTGTTTCTACGGCCCATAGAAGGCCCACTGTTTCTACGGCCCGTAGGAGGCCAGTGTCACTACAGTAAATATTAGCCCATGGTTACTGTGGCCTAGTTTTTAAAAAAATAGGTTATTGCAGCCACTAGTTAACCGCGGAAAAATAACTGCAATGACTACAAGCAAACAAATAAACAAGATAACAAGGAAATAAATAAGCAAGCAACTAATGCTAGGCTATCACGGCTACTACACATATTACATCCACTGGGCATGAAAGTTCGCCACCAGTGCAAATATAGGGAACAAAGCAGCATATCATATACACTGGCCATCAAAATTGGCCACCAGTGCAAATAAACGCGTCAGCAAAACAAGAGCATAACTGAAACAACTTCAGAAGAGCTCAAGAAACGTTATCCTGGGTATCCACCATGCTAGCAATAAGCTTAGCAAGCTGATTAGCTTTGTCCTGTTTGGCGCTAAAATCCTCCAACGCTTGCTGTTGCACCAGAAAGTATGCATCTGAATGCTCCAGGGACTTCCGCAGTCCTTCCGCTTCTTGTCGCAGCACAGCTGATCGATGTATTTCAGCTTGTAGTTGAGACTCAAGAAACCGAACTGATTCAGACAGTGAGTTTGAATAGCTTGTGCAAGCGGTAGTGGCCAGTAACTCCAACACTAAACCAAGACAGGATGTGTCACTATCCTGAACCTTATCTGCATTACTTCCTTTACCGTTGCTTAATAAGGCACTCTTCCCCAATATTCTGTCAGCATTCTAAAAGAAGAAACAAGCAGACACATAACAAGTTTAGCATGTACTAGTATATGAAACTCATTTCGGTGAACCAGTTCATTAGTAAGGTGGACAGGATTAAACTACCAAGTCTTCTATTGCCAAGTACTAGTACATAATAAAAGCATCAAACAAACATATATCTATGTCCTATGGTAGCAATGGAATCTTAAATTAGAACTATTGTTCTTCAGGTTTAGGCACTTGTTCTACATGAACAGAGTACAGTAAGACGTAAGAATATAATACTTAAAAATAGAAAATGAGCTCATAGACCTTACCACATTCTTGGTTCGGGACCAGTACAGAACAAGGCGTTCCCAGTCATCGTCCAGTAAATGTGTCTCAGGAGAACGTAAGGGAATTTGATGAGTTTCTTTGCCAGTGAAGTACGTTTTCTTTAGGTAATTCCGATACTGCCACCAAGCATTCTTGAAGATAGCACAGTATTAGCACAGGTTACCTCATCCTGAGTTTTCAAATCGGTCCTTCTCTATAGAGAAAAATGGGAAAATTTGCTGTATTATAACCATCATGGAGGTAGGATGTATGGGACGAAGCAAAGTAATTGCCATGAATAACATTACTTACACATAACTCCTGGACAAACACCTGCAACTGGCATTTTCCTTCATCTTCAGTATAATTTTTCCAAAATGGGAAGATACGCACATACGATTTAACAACATCAAATGCGATAGATGCTAAACTACGACTAGTGTTTGTGCTTCCTCCACAGGAATAGGCGTACTAACTGGTGGAGTTTGGGTTCGTCGTGATAGTATTGGCCCTTTGGGCACTGGAGCTGCCTTACTAACTGCTCTTGTTTGGGAGCTCTGTGGTGGAGATGGTGCTGTGTCAACAGGAACTGGGTTACTATCGGCTGGGGTTGGGGTTAGATTGGGTGAAGCTGGTTCTCTGTCCATCATAGTAGGGGTACAATCTGCGACAGTATGGGTTATGTGTGGTAGGCCTGGTTCTTGTGCATGTACAACCGGGGTGTTATCTCCACCAAGAGGTAGCACTGTTTTATTTGAAGACCGTGTTTTTAGTCCGCTAGATACTCGCATCACCCGCTCCAATTCAAATGGTTGATAAACAGGAAACATAGTTGAATGTACAGACATTGTATGAGAGACAGATGCAATAGATAGTGTGGAAAAAAGAGGGCATGAAATAGTTGACATGTATATTGTTTAACTAAAACGGATAGCATGACATAATTTCACATATATGATGTCTATCTAAACTGGATAGCATAGCATAACATAATTCAAAGATATGATGAATAACTAAACAGGATCGCATGACATAATTCACCTACATGTTATCTAAGTAATCAGGATCGCATCATTTGATTCACATATGTGATTTATATGCTAAACAGAGGGCATTCGATATGATGTCTGAACTAAGAACATGGTGTTGAATATTGTGTATATGATGTCTAAGCTATGCAATGCAGGACACCATATGCATGATATGAGCAGTATAACCGTGCCAAGTTAGAGCATACACCTCAGTGGGGGAATAGGACTGGTCATCTATCTCTGAATCCATCTCTGAGGAGCTATCGGGACCCAACAAGAGATCTGCTTCGATGGGTAGCATTGTCTACTCTGAAGGCCTTGTTTTCACTCCAGATTTTTCCATCTCCCACCCAAATGGCTGATTCACAGGAAGAGTAGTTTAATGTACAAACATTGTCGACAAATGGAAATGTAATGAAGAAAAGGATGGGCAAGATATCATTCAAATATATGATGCCTGGTTAAATAGGATGGCATTGCACATTTCACATATATTATGGCTGGCTAAAAGACATGAGACTGCATAATTTCCATATATGATATAGAAACTAAACAGGTGGCATTACAGAACATGTCTAAACTAAGCAGGTGACATATATGATGTCAAAAGTAGGCACTGCAAGGCAACATATGCATGATATGACTAACGTCATCATGCCAAGGTAGAGCAAACACCTTGGGGGGGGGGGTAAATAGGAGTGGTCAGTGGCGTCTGAATCCGCCTCAGAACAGATATCTTCCTCTGGATTACAATCTGGAGAGGGGTGGGGAGGGTTTGCCATTGAACCCACCATGGAGCGATGTCTGCATGATATTGTATTGCCACGCAAAACTCTTCTCTTTTTCTCTACATGTTCAGCATGACTGTGTACAATATCTGACATGCATACGAAAAAAATATGGTGAGATTATGTAAGAAGAGCATGCAGAAATTTAGAGTGATGGTAACAACCAGTGGATCGATGTTTTTCCGTTGAACCAAAATAGCCCTAATGGATTGACGCGAATGTATAGTAATAAGTGATGCAACAAGTGTACAACCTCTTTGCCATAGCCGTGTCAACCTCAGCATCATTGGGTTGGTCGCTAAAGCAGTTGAGGCAGAGGTGGTTGTCGCAGGTGTGGAGGAAGATCTGAGGAATCTGTAGACGGCGTCCAGGGCACTGCTCTATTGTGATGGATCGTTCTGTCGTTGGAGCAGCTCTGGTGAGCCGTAAGACGTCAAGGCTGAAGCAGCACAAGACAGACATCGTCAATCTCAAGTGGGATTCTAATAGCATCTCCAATAGATGATGTAAAATGGATGTAAAATTAACATCACCAAAAACCACCTCACTACAACAGATGAGATAAAAACTGTTGACTCTGAGCTTAACTGTCGAAACTGAAATTTAATGTGGAATCTGAATGCTACTGTCGAAATTGAACGCAATGGTAGCAGAGAGGCACTTGACATGTAGTTTAGGGAGGGCCTGCAGTTCATCTTCAACCTGCACCCCCTGGGCCGCTAGCCACCACCGGCCGAACCGCCGGACCCAGCGCTGCCTCGCCGCCCCGAAACAACTTGCCACCGCCGCCCCAGCCAGCCCTCTAGCCCCCCCACCCTGAACCCTAAGATAGATAGTGGGGTACCTCTCCGGCGAGCCCCCGTCCCCATTGTGGGTGGTTCTTCCTTAACTCCGGCGA
>NC_041384.1:571716093-571728556 GCF_002162155.2 Triticum dicoccoides | reverse complement strand
AAATCGACTGACCCAAAAGTCGATTCAGTCGACTGAAGTGTGGCTTAATCGGAGTAGAGCAGCAGCACGAGCGAGGGGGGAACAGCAGCAGCAGCTGGGCGAGCGAGCGATCGAGCGAGAGCCGGAGCAGCAGCAGATCCGGCTGGTATGGATGCCGCCGCCAAAGGGGCCTCGCACTGGGGGAGAGCCCCGTGGAGATGTCGCCCGCGGCGCCGGCTTCAAGGTAGCCGCTCCATGAGGGTGCGGGATGGAGCACCGTCGGCGCCAGGAGGTCGAGTTAAGGAGAAGGTGTGATGCGATGAGTGTACAACCTCTTTGGTGGCGCCGAGTAAGCCTCGACTTCGTCCAAGGAGTCGGTGAGGATGCTGCGGTTCCGGTGGAGCAGGTTAAGGCGGCGCTGTGGGGATGGAGTAGCTGCGATAGACGAGGTGGTCGTCGGAGCAGCTCCTTGGAGGTGGAGGACGGGGCGGCTGAACCGGCGGGACGGCGAAATGGACGACGGATCCTCATCCGGGGAGGTGGACGAGGGACGTCGAGCTGTTGCGGTGGACGACATCGTCGGGGAAGAGGCTCCGGCTGGGCAGTGATGACGTGGCGGACAAAGGAGGGTGGGGTTTCACGGCTGGAGCGGAGAGGTTATGGCGGCCTGGGATTTCGAATGGCGAAAAGGGGGCGATGGGAGGGGGTGAAGCATGACTTAGGAACGCGCTTGTCCAAAATGTAGGGTGTGTTACAAAAGTACCCCCCACCGATTTGAACTAGCGACCCTTTCGGCTCAGGGTTAGAAGGGGGATTTCACGTGTCGGGATTTGGCAGCTGGAGGAGTTTTCGCGCGCATTGTAATTTCGGGATAGCAAGGCGCGGGTTGTGAAGGCACCAGTTTTGGGAGCACGATATCTGAATTTTCGGGATATAACAAAACGTGGGTTGAATTTTAGGGACAAGCCTAACATGTAGTAATATTGTACTTGTACGTACCAAATCAATTCGCACTTCCCTCAACCAAAAAGAAAATTAAAAAAATAAAACTATTCACACCACACAAAGAGAGAGTCTTGCCCCGTTTTACTATACAAATACTATTCAAAGCTACTCCCTCCTTCCATCTATATAGGGCCTAATGCGTTTTTCAATGCTAACTTTGACCAAATATTAGAGCAATGATATATGACATGCAACTTACACAAAGCACACCGTTAAATTCGTCTGTGAAAGGTTCTTTCAATGATATAATTTTCACATTATGTATGTCATGTATTATTAATCTTGTCAATAGTCAAAGGCGGTCTTAAAAATCTCATTACGCCCTATATAGATGGAAGGAGGGAGTATGAATCCATGTTATGTCCGATTAATTTTTTTCGCTTGTTGTATAATGCATGTAACCTACTCATACCAATATTTTAGTGCATTCCAAATGTCTATACTACCGCTGCAATTTGAACTAAATTTGAATTCGTTTCTCTATTTCAATAAGAATCTACAATCATGATTGTTGCCAACTTCAACCATCATAGTTTCCTTGCTATCTGCCAGATATAAATCAGACGGCCTATAATGCAGGATGGCAGGCACACCATCATCAACAACTCCATTTTTTTATAAGAGTAGAGATAAAATATATTAAATGTAGTATACCATGTTCATAACCACACCATGTGTATCACCGTTATATATATTCACACATCCGTCGGTTTGAAACACTATGATAAATTCTTCAAATATTCGAATTCGCTTTTTATAATGAAGTATATATGATCTCTATTCGTCTTTTACACCCACACGACCCTCTTATCTTTGTAGCTAGCGCTAACTTTCTCTTGTGCATGCACACGCCCGCATCCCTCTCACCCTCCCTCAGCATTCTCTAGCTCCATCGTGCAAATTCGTCTTTTCACTTTAGGTCGTTCACCCATGGTGTGTGTAGGCCCCCCAGCTCCTTCTTTACAGCACACATCGATCGATATGCCTCTCTAGCCAGGTGTATCTAGCACAAACACAAGCTTCCCCTCTTCTCTTGTCACCGTCCATGCCTCACTCCCACCACTCTTTTCATCGTTCTTGTACTCGCACACTCCTCCCCCTCGATATAGTATGCCTCTCGTACCACCTCCTACATGCATCCCTCTCTCTCTCTATCCTTCTCCTCGTGCCTCATTTGTTCTAACACACACATGCATGTATACCGATCGATCTCCCAACATATACCTAGATCGACTTTAACTACCCCCCCATTGATCGACGTACCTCACAAGTTATGTCTCTCCTTTCTCTTACAAAGGGCGATTGATCTTCCTATGTAGTTACGTCTGCTTACCACAGCCACATCGTCCCCCCTCATCATTCGTGCATGCCTCCTGATCCGTCTCTCACACGCACGTGCACAGACAACAAGCAGTCATCTCCTCTCTTATTGATATTGCGGGCGTGCCCTCCATTTGTCTAGCAAGCCTATCCCACCATTTGTTAGAAGCAACTCCACTACCACCCCCTCCAACACTCTAGCTCGGTCTCTCTCCCAACCTTATTCATCTCCTGCACATATGCATGGATGCCGATCGATCTCCCTTAATACATGAGGCAGATCGATCTCCTTAATAATGAGGTAGGCCTCTCTCCTCCTCCACACATATACCAACCATTGTACCTCTATAGTTAATTGCGCCTCCCTCTTCCCCCACCACACACCGATAGTCGAGCGTTGTAGGTAGGTATCCATGCCACAGAGACAAACTGCACATGTCCCATCTCACATTCTAGTAGGCCAGCCACTCTATATCTTTGACGTGGGCACACACAAATTCGATGGCACTCTTTATCAATCGCGCACACGCACACACACACATCATCTCTCTCTTCGATTCTATGGTCACCTCAAGCCGATGATACCTCCACTCTCTTCTCGTGGATCGCCCCTCTATATATATGTTATATCCAGGACTCTATTTCACACACATTGCATATGTTAAATATTTTGATTGACCCCCTCCCACAAAAAAAACTCTCAAGAACCCACACACTATATCTCTCTAGGTTTGTATCTCTCTCACACAACCCCACGTAGGTGGTGTACGTATACAAGAAGAGAATAGGTGCACCATGCACGTACTCATGCTTCGTGCCCAGCCACACCTGCGCGGGTACACGGTGGAGCTCATTTCTTTACGAAATGGCAGCCCACATGCTAATTTGAACGCCTGTAGCGGTTGTTTACCTAGGGAGGTCGTGTACCACGCGTGCACGAAACAAAGTTTGACTTGATGCGTTACCACGTTATTTTTAAATAAAGTTATAGCGCTCAATGGCACGTACACAGAATATAAAACGATTTTTATGGAGGAAAAGGTAGTCTGCTCTTCAGAGTATCTCACACAAGGCTCCGGTGGCCTCTCTCTCTCTCTCTCTCACTGTTGGTCACTGATCCGGCCGCATCCCGTCCGCCGGGGGAAAGGGAGTGCGGCGGCCTCTCTCTCTCTCTCACCGTTGGTCACTGATCCGGCAGCATCCCGTCCGCCGGGGGAAAGGGAGTGTGGTGGCCTCTCTCTCTCTCACCGCTGGTCACTGATCCGACCGCATCCCATCCGCCAGGGGAAAGGGAGGAAGTGCATCGTTTCTCCATTCGACGGCGCCGAGGCAGCACGTGCCGATCTATGGTACACGCCATTCTCTCTGACCAAGCTCCGGCGCGGCAGGGCCTACGCCACCTGCTCGCAGATTCCGCGCCGCTGCTCACCTAGTTACATCCCGACGACCTCCAGGTATCCCCTTTGGCCTTGCTCCACTGCCCGTTTTCCCATGTCGCTGCATGTGGATCTTCCATAGTTCTTTGCCCAAAACGTAGCTCGTCCGGTGTACTTTCCATATTGCATTCTCGTCCTCACACCGTTTTAGACAAACACAACAGTGTTGTTATCTTCCCTTAGGACAAGGGATATGCTTTTTTTTGTCGTCTCATGTGTCATCAACTGTTATTGGCCAGTAATTGTTTCCTTTCTACCTCTTTTTTGCAAATAGGGCTATCCATTTCACCTCGTTGCTATTGCGACCTTTTGGTGAACTGCACAAATCACTTTTTTCTTAAGAGTGTTTTGTGCAATTGTACTAAAATGTCACACGGGCAATGTCTCTACATTTCAGTGCGACTGCACAAAGGGAGATTGGTTTTTCTCTATCCTCCTCATCCAACTCCGAGCCTAATCTTCTCCAACTAGTTAGTCTTAAGAGAGACTGCAAAGGTGACCGGCTTCTATATGTGTGTTTATTGTTTCATCAGCAGTCCTCTATTATCATAATCACACTTGATATCTTTGGAACAGGGATGCTCAGCTCTATTTTAGTGGAACTGCACAAAATGATCGGAATGTTGCATGCTCCAGACAGCTACTTTTTTTTCCCAACATGCCTTGTTGATTTAGACAGAGCTAGGGGGATGTTGCTGCCAATGAAAGCATGGATCAATTTTAATTTAACACCTTCTCACAACTTTGTCTTCAGTTGTGATGTAATTATTAGCTCTGATCTGCTAATAATTGACATGCATTAGCAAGGAAGTTAGTTTTTTATTGTTTCCGAAAGAGTATCGATGGCAAGACACGCGAAACAAAAGCTGAAAGCTCACACCATTGTACAATTTCATGTCGCTGGAAAATTATTTATAGTACGTCAATTATGTAAACAAATGATGGAAGCTTGATAGCATTGCCAAAAGCCTCTTCATCATCCGGGTCCATGTGCCATGCACAAAATTATACTCCTTCGTTCCTAAATATTTGTCTTTTTACAAATTTCAAACGGGCATATTTTAGAGTGTAGATTCACTCATTTTGCTTCATATGTGTACTCCCTCCGTTCCTAAATATTATATTCGTCTTAACAGAGATTTCAACAAGTGACTACATACGGAGCAAAATGAGTGAATCTACACTCTAAAATATGTCTATATACATCTGTATGTGCCAGTCCATTTGAAATCTCTAAAAAGACAAATATTTGAGTAGTCACTCGTTGAAATCTCTAGAAAGACAAATACTTCGGAGTATATTTAAGAACCGAGGGGGTAGTGCACAACCGCATGGGAGACTCAGCCCGGTCGTTGCGCTGCATTAATAGTGAGTAATGAGCAGTCAAATCATAAGCCCCACCTTTCCCACTGTAAGTTGCTCTGAATAAACAACCATCAATACGCTCTTCTTTGAGTCCGCTCATACTACTCCATTCATCACTGTTTATACAGCGCGCTTCAGAAAAAAGAAAAAAAATCTGTGGGACCAAGGCGACTAGCGATCAGCCTAAAAAATAGCACTGGTAGTTATAGCATGGCGTCTATTACTAGAGGGAATAATGCGTACACACATGCATGCAGTGCTTCCACCCCGGGTACACACATGCATGCACTCCGTAGTAGTACAGTACATGGAGAGAAAATTGTGGACTTGATTGCGGTTACCACGCCCTAATTAATTAAGCATTAAACCAAACGCGTCTAAAGTCTCTCTAGTGGTGGAAATGCATTGAGAGAAATGCATCATAATGAAGCGCTCCCTGTAAACTGTGACGGGGGGTGGAGTAGTATGAAGGTGCAAGACCAAGTACGCGTACTACTGCACTTGGCTCTTCGCCCCTTCGTGAAGTCGAACAATGATGGTACTCCGCATGTTGGGTACTACAGTGTATGCCTCTGACAATCTGACACCGAATGGACTGATGCATGTCCACCGAGGGTAGGTTGCATTAGTCAAAAGGCGTAAGCAAGCTTCACCTTGTCCTGCAAGCTTCTCCTCGTTCTGCGAGTTGACGGGACACACCAAAAAGTAGTGCTAGTCCATACTCCCTCCTTTCCGGTTAATATGGCTTAATCTTTTTTGCGGGTAAATAGAGAGCTTTATTCATATATAAGCATTCTTAGGACGATCAGCCAAGACACTGGTCACTAGGAAGCAAGGTATCCCACAAAAAAAGAAGTAGGAAGCGAGGTGTTTCATCAAGCCAGCTCTCAGCCACATTCAAAGTGCAGCAAGCACGGTTCGCACGAAGATGCGCCGCAAGGTTTGCTGACCTGTTTACATGCTGAATAACAAAAAAAGAGGAAATATTACTGAGCGCTACTATTTGTAACAGGATATGAGCCAGAATTAAGCGAGAATTGTGGTGTGTATACCATGCAATCAACTTCCATTATCACATGCGAGAACCCTCGAAGAGAACCAAATGTGTTAAAGATTGCTTTATCACATTTTAAAATTATAATAAGAGTGCAGACGCTCCTCCATCCGGTTCCTAGTACTAGTATAGTACGTACCTTTATGGACTATAGTAGTAGTACTAGTAAACTTTGCGCTTGGCTGTTCGGGAAGTCGAACAATAATAGCACTAGTAGTATAGTGTATGCTTCTGGCAATCTGACACCGAATTAACTGTTGCACGTCCACCGCCTGAGCGAGGGAGAGCTTGCATTAGTCAAAAGTTTCTCCTTGTCCTGCGAGCCACCTCGCGCAAGCTTCTCCCGTCCTGCAACCTTCTCCTTGTTCGGCAAGTTGATGGGACACGGCAAAGTAATGCTAGTCCATGCTGCCTCCTCTCCGGTTAATATGGCTTAATTTCAAACGAGATAAATACACTGTCTGTCGCTGTATATTTGTAAAAATACAGTCAGTGGACTTCATAATACGCTCATTGCGCTCAATATATATATATTCCGGTGTTCATACGGTCACTAGCTCACCCTGACTAAGTATGTGCGTGCATGCACGTGTAGGTTGAGCACTTGAGCGTGACCGTGTGTGTTTCGTCGTGTGCTCAGACATGCATGCATTAGGGCGTCGCGTGCGTTTTTGTGTCCATGTGTATGTGTGACTGTTGCATACACGTAGGGGGAGTACGTGTAGGGGCCACTAAGGAGCAGTCAAATCACACAGTAAGTTAGTCGGAAGAAGCAACCATCATTTCACTCTTGAATGACACGTACGCAATATAAAATGGTTGATATGGAGAGAAAAAGAAAACCACTATATATACACTAGCAGGAGCCTAAGCTACAAGCCTGCTTGCTTAGGTTGCTCTCTTCACAAGCATAGAACGACAGGCCTGATCCCGTAGCTGGGGGAAGGGAACAATGTTCTACGTAGACGCGGTCGACATCGGCGAGGGAGAAAACCCACAGTCGGTGCGTCCCAATCGGGGGTCACCGCGGTATGGGCCGATGCCGCGTCCCAACCGCCCTTCTAGCTACAGTCCGACATCCCAGGTAGTCCATCTTCCTTTTGGAGCCGGCTTGCTCCACTGCCATAGCTCCATCTCCATGTCGATCTTTCTCTACTTCTATCGGCTTCTACTTGTGATGAGTTTATGTCTCATGAACTAGTGCCAGTACTATTATTCTAATCACACTTCTTCAATATCTTTGCCATCAGGGATGCTCAGGTCAATTTTAGTGGAACTGCACAAAAGCATCGTATGATCTGAGGGTGCTAGCCGTCTTTCCTTCGACAGGTTCTACCTGGCCAGGAAATTAAATCATGTTTAGGGTTTAGGGTTTAAGTCGTAGTGACCCCATCAGTAGTTTTTCTATCGTACACGCTCTCACAACTTTTTTCTTTAGGTGTAAAGTAAATATTGGCTATGATCTGTGAAACATTGAGATGCATCAGCATGCGTGTTAGTTTTCCTTTGTATTCGATGGAATGTTGTAACGGGGCAACCTTGGAATAGGAATGAAAATGGAGTGGAAAAGTTTCCCGTTTTTCGGAGAAAAAATGAAAACGGAGAGAAACCAACGTTTCGTTTCGTTGGATCGCGCCATCGAGCAAAACCAACGTTTAAATCACGTCTGTCGTGTTCGTGTCTCACCCTCCTCCACGGCTCGACCCCACACGGTCGCTCGGCATGCCACTCACCGCAAACCGAGTAGTATACCATAACTTTCCCGCCTGCTTGTCGATGGATCGCGCCATGGAGTACTAGCACTACTGGAAGAGATTGACGAGTTGGGGGAGGACAGCTAGGTGTAGCACAGACTCCCAAGAACTTACTACTGGAAGAGATCGCGCATGTTGTAGCCGGCTATTGCGACCTTTGAACACGGAGCAGCCGCGTGCACCCGGAAGTGGCACGGACGACGCTCTCTCGGCCGACGCACCGCTTCAATGCCGGCGCAAGTGAGATGTCGTGTCCGCTCTGGCCGGGCATGAATGCGGCATTGACCGTTTCAGGCGGGAAGCACGCGCGGGTGATGAAGAGGGTTCGGGTTGGTCAGGACCGGCCATGGCAGCGGTCCGGACGTGCGCAAACAAGAGATGATGTACGTTAATATTGTTGCGTATATAATTAACAACGTAAATAATGTGCCAGTTGGACAAATATGATTGGAGATAGAGACGGAAATGGAATTTTACGTAAACACGGATATGCATGTCTATGTCTATGTGTGTGTGCGCGACGACTCTCGTGACCTGGAAGCGGGGGCGTATTTTTGATGAAGTTTTCTTAAGGGAGGGTAGTGTACCACACGTGAAGGACAGGAAGTGCGACCAGGACGCGTGGGCGTGGATCGTTAGTTCATCGGAAGTAGTACTAGTTTTCTTCACTGTACATTAAATAAAGAGTTTCGTTTCATACTTACACAATTTAAAACGATTGTTATGGAGAGAATAAGAAAACCACTCCACTATATTTTAGTCGTATGCACGAGAGTACTATATGGACGCAGCTTCATTGACTTAGTGCACCTGCCTTTGGATTTACGACAGGTGGGCCCAAATGTGGCTGGCTCACCTGTCATACAGCCAAAAGCAGGTGCAGTGAAGGCACCGGAGCTCAGTCCGTACTACAGTAGTAGTATATATATAAGCGGGAGCCTTAGCGCTTGTTCGCTAGGGTTTGCACTCTCCACACGCTCGCCGCACTACATATATGTTACACGCTGGAGGCTCAGCGTTCATTTGCTAGGATTTGCTATATTCACAGTCTCTCACCGTCTCTTCACCAAATCTAAACAAGACCGCATTGGCCTCTTGTCTCTCTCTCCTCCCTCACAGCTGGTGAAGGAGGCGTCTGTATCCCGTCGCACCGGGAAGGGGAGGAGGTGCAGCGTTCACTCTACCGCCTTCGGCGAGGGAGGCAATCCACTGCCGGCTGCGCTGTTCTCTTTCACCCAGTGCCTGTGCGGGAGGGCCACCGACCCCTTCTTCCTCACTGCCGTACGTAGTGTGGGCAGATCCGGCCTCCCGCCGCACGCGTTGCTACATCCCGACGACCCTAAGGTATAAGTTTCTTTGAAACCGTCATTGCTCTAGCTGCATGTGGATTTTTTTCGATCTGTAGTCGAATTTAGGTCTTGGTTCAAAGAGGAAAGAAGGGTGCGGTGGGCTGGAGCAAGAATCTAGGATGTGGTTCAATGAGGAAAGGAGGGGCAGAAAGTAGTATAGACTGACTATCCAGCCGCTTTGTAGGTCAAAAAGGGAAAAAGGGGGTAACCCAGTACACACATCTGTAAGGAACCGATCTCTTTGTTGGAAAGGGAAAGAAACTGGTGGGTCGGGTAGTTTGTGCACGACTAGATTTGCTGCCCTCACATAGGAAGAAGGTTCAAAGAGAACAAATATGGGACGAACGCATATATGCTGCTTGGCTACATACCCTGCATCACCCATTTATACGTGTGGACGCACATGGTGCTGGCATGTCCCATGCAACTATTTTGCTGTTGTTAATCTCAGAATTAACTACTGATCTGTTTTAAAAGAATTTCTCTGTTAATATGAATCAATGCAACCGTTTTAGAAATGCTACTGTCCTATACTTTGTTTTTCATCAAGATAAGGTAGATGCTTCTTTTTGTGGTCGCATGTTTCACCCTCCTTTGTTGGCCAGTAATTGTTTTCTTTTTTGCCTCTTAAAACAGGGATATCTATTAAACTTGTTGCTATAGAAAACTTAAATGTCACACCGGCAACTTTGTTTGATTTCAGTGCAACTGCACAAAACTTGATTGGATTTCCTATTCGTGTTGGTAGATTCGTATTTTATGTTGGTCGTCTCATGAAAGGTCAGTACATGCCTTCATCCACATGATTGTGCAATGTGCTTTGAGATGCTGTGCTACTTGTATTGGTACTGTTTTAAATAAATGATGAATTGAAGCTATTGTATTGCTGTCTTTTCCCATTAAGTAGTGAACAAAAACGGGACCAACCTAGACATGATGCTTGTTGCTTTGTTACAACAAATTCAGCATCACCCCCTTTATAAGCGAGTAATTGATGCCACTCTCAGAATTAACTACTAAATCTTATTTCAAAACTGCAACACTTGTTAGGGATTGGCGGGATTACTATTTTTGTGGCCGCATGTTTCATCCTCCTTTATTAGCCAGTAATTGATTCCTTTTTTGCCTCTGTTTATACAAGGATATCTATTCAACTTGTTGCTATTGTGACATTTTGCTTTGCTACGCGAAACACTTTGCTTGATTTTAGTGCAACTGCACAAAACGAGATTGGATTTCCTATTCGTGTTGGCAGATTCGTATGTGATCTTGTGTGCGTCATGAAAGGTTGGTACAGGCCTTCATCCACATGATTGTGCAGTGTGCTTTGAGATGTTGTGCTACTTGTATTAGTACTGTTTTAAATAAATGATGAATTGAAGCTATTGTATTGCTGTCTTTTCCCATTAAGTAGTGAACAAAAATGGGACCAACCCAGACATGATGCTTGTTGCTTTGTTACAACAAATTCAGCATCACCCCCTTTATAAGCCAGTGATTGATGCCACTCTCAGGATTAACTACTGAATCTTATTTCAAAATTGCAACACTTGTTAGGGATTGGCGGGATTACCATTTTTGTGGCTGCATGTTTAATCCTCCTTTATTAGCCAGTAATTGATTCCTTTTTTGCCTGTTTATACAGGGATATATATTCAACTTGTTGCTCACTACTAGGAAAAGGCCTACTAATGGTGCACCAGTTTTGCCTACTAATGGCGCATCACTGGTGCGCCATTAGTATCACGCCACTAGTATTTTTTACTAATGGCGCACCACTGGTGCGCCATTAGTATCTGGTATACTAATGGCGCACCACCCAGTGCGCCATTAGTATATAACACCATGCGCCTAAAAGCCTAAGCGTACATCATTTAGGTTCTCATCGACACCGAGGCACCCTATAGAAGCCAAGTTAAGTTTTCATCATTTAGGGTTTATCGATGCCGAGGCACCCTAGGTTGGGCCTAATCACTTGGCACTAATCACTTGGCTCTATTGCCACCTATGTTGGGTTTATCATCTAGGGTTTAGGGCCTAATCACTTGGTTCTATTGCCACCTATGGTTTAATGCAGCAAGAATGGCGGGGCAGTTGATCCTACTTAACTAAGTACTAAGATACCCCGGCCCATGCATTAGTCGCAAGTACCCCATATGTCCTATTTTTAGCAAAGTCATGCTAAAATTCACAGAAAATTTCAGCATGACCTTTGCTGAAAATAGGACATATGGAGTACCCGAATTTGCCGGAACGGAAGTTAATCGACATTCCGGCAAACTCAAGGACCTCTCGGGGTACCTGCAAATTCATCACAACACAATGGTCGGGGACAAAACCCAGCAACTTTACAAGTCTTTCACAGATTTGTTTGCAAGTTCTGATATGTAATAAAGATGAGCCTCAAAGATGAGCCTCCAATGCTGATTTGTTTGCCTCAAGACAAGATGAACCTCCAATGCAACAAGTAATAAAATGTTTCCAAGTTCTGATATGTTTGCAAGATGAACCTCCAATGCAACAGTCTTAGACATTAGGACACTACAATGATCTACAACCTTATGTAAAGTGCCAACTCCATAGATTTCTTTTTCACAGCTTTTATATTATTTCTAGAAGCAACACAACAGGGTTAAACACCAGAATCTTGAGTCTAATTAAACCCTAAAATAAACATTTCTCTTCCCCCCCTCCTATCCCTCTGTCTCTCTTTCCCAGCTCCAACCCCAAACACAAATTAAGTTAGCCATGGTTTAAACACCAGCTCATTCATTCTCACCTCTGGTCCAGGTGCTCTTCTCCTCCTTGTGCCTCTATCCTCTCCCTCAGCCCAGGAACACCTGCACATTAACAGCAAAAAGCAACAGCTTGTTCAGACACTTCTTTTTTACTGTGTTATTCCAGCCAGGAAAAAAACTTTGCTTCAAAAGCAAATAAGAGCAGGAGTGCAAGCATCTAATGCTTGCTGCTCTTCTTCTTGCCACTTGCAGCACTGCAACTTGCCTCCTGATCCTCCTAATGCACCATCACAAAATTAAGTTCGGGTTACCTGAGAGGAGAGGAGGAAGAGAGGAGAAGAGAGGCAGAGGGAGGAGGAAGAGAGGAGAAGAGAGGAGGAAGAGAGGAGAAGAGAGGCAGAGGGAGGAGGGTTACCTGACCACGATGAGGAGGCGCGGGGGCGGCGACGGAGACGGAGGCACC
>NC_041384.1:571704420-571715630 GCF_002162155.2 Triticum dicoccoides | reverse complement strand
GTCGGGGGCAGCAGGGGGAATTAGCTAGGGGCTGGGCGAGGGAGAGGGACAAAGGGGATACGGCGAGAGGGAGGGAATTAGCTAGGGGGAATCTTACTAATGGCGCACCTGCGGCCGGTGCGCCATTAGTAATCTTTTTTTTACATAGCAATGGCGCACCAGGCAGAGGTGCGCCATTAGTAATCTTTTTTTTACATAGCAATGGCGCACCAGGCAGAGGTGCGCCATTAGTAATCTTTTTTTTATATATATAGCAATGGCGCACCAGCCAGAGGTGCGCCATAAGTAATTTTTTTTGTTGCATGTAATAATTTTTTAGAAAATGAATATAAATATGAAACAGTAATTTTTTTTATAAAAACAGTAATAATTGTTGTTTAACAACAATTGTAGTCTACACTTTTTTATTATTATTTTAAAAAAAATGAAGAGGGGAGAGGAGGCGCAGGTGGGATCGAGATCGAGATGGAGGGGGAATCGAGATCGAGATGGAGGGGGATCAAGATCGAGTGTCCTCATGAATATTCAATATTTTATCATATTGAATATGAAAAAATATCATCAAATTTGAAAAAATATTCATGAATTCAAAAAGTGCCCATGAAATTTAAAAATATTCATCATATCAAAAAGTGCCCATGAAATACAACCGAGAAATGAAGACTACGATTTAAATATAGTCGATCTTAGCTAGCTATCTGTTCATAATCTTCTTTCCCTTCTTTTTCGCAAATGGAGTTCTTCTGTGGAACGGACGTCCTTTAGGTAGGGTGGTCCTGCTTCTTCTTGTGGTGTATGCTGCTACTTCATCATCGTCGTCATGTTCGATCTTTGGGTCGCCGTACTTGTCGAAGTCTTGCTCATTGGCTACTCCATCCATTCCGATGATCTTCCTTTTGCCTCTCCTCACGACAACACGACTGGGCTTTGACGGGTCGGTACTGAAGAAGCATTAGTCCACTTGGGAAGCCAGTACCCATGGCTCATTTTTTTCGGTGACGTTTGCGCCCGCGGTCTTGGATTTGGCTTTGGGTATAACCATGATGGTGAAATACCAGTCTTCTTTTAGGACGCTCTTGGCCCATTTGACACGGAACATCGGGACCTTCTCTCCAACGTAGCTCAGCTCCCAGATCTCCTCGATCCTTCCGTAGTATCTGTCCTTGTCGTTACCGGTGTAGGATTCCATCATTACCCCGGAGTTCTGATAACCATCGCTCTTCATGTCCTTGTCCTCGGTGTAGAATGTGTAGCTGTTGATATCGTACGCCTCATAGGTCATCAGGTTGTGCTCGGCGCCCTGTGACAAGGCGAATATGAGTTGTTCTTCCGCGGAAGAATCCTCATGTAAAGGGTGCGACAGAAGCTTCTGTTTGAACCAACGCGTGAAACATGAGTTATGCTCTTTGATTATATCTCCGTTCGTCCTCTGTTGGCCTCGGTCATTGTACGTCTTCTCAATAAAGGTTTTGTGCTCTACCACCCAAGGATCGACCACGTCTATGTGTTGTAGCACGACTAGATTTGCTCTTTCAAAGTCGGCGAGTCGACCCTCGAAGTCGAGATGCATTTCGCGGCGACCCTCACGGTGACCCCATCCAGCGATCCTACCGAGGTGCCTGTTGACGGGCAGACCAACGGGGTTCTCGATGCCTAGATAATTCGTGCAGTAGGAGATGCACTCTTCGGTCAGAAAGCCCCTGGCTATACTTCCCTCTGGACGTGACATGTTGCAAACGTATCCTTTGATGACACCATTCATCCTTTCGAACGGCATCATGCTGTGCAGGAACATCGGCCCGAGTTGGATGATATCCTCCACGATATGGTCCAGCAGATGCACCATAAAGTCGAAGAATGCGGGCGGGAAGTACATCTCAAGCTCACATAGTATCACCACGATCTCTTCCTGTAGCCTTCTGAGTTGCCTCACGCCAACCGACTTTCGAGAGATGACGTCGAAAAAGTTGCATAGGCCAAATAGCGTTTCACGGACATGCGCGTCCATGATCCCACGGATTGCAACTGGAAGTATTTGCGTCATCAGCACGTGACAGTCGTGAGACTTCATCCCGCTGAACTCCTGCTTCGCTGGGTCTAGGTATCTGCTTATCTTCCCCGCGTAACCGTAAGGAAGTTTTACTCCTACGAGGCAGGTGAAAAACTGCTCGATCTCCTCCTGACTTAGAGTGAAGCACGCGGGAGGGTAGTCATTTCCGGTCTTCTTGGCCTTTTTGCCTTTGCGACGACTTTCTGTGTCCTGCTTCGCCTCATCATCATCATCATCATCATCATCATCATCATCATCATCATCATCATCATCATTAGTGTGAAGCTCCTGCCTGATGCCCATTGATTTCAAGTCTGCCCTAGCTTTCGTCCCATCTTTGGTCCTCTCTGGCATGTTGAGCAGGGTACCAAGCAGACTTTCGCACACGTTCTTCGTGATATGCATGGCATCAAGGCTGTGAGGCACACAATGGATCTTCCAGTACGGCAAGTCCCAGAAAACAAACCTCGTTTTCCATACCTTCAACAGCGGCTCTAGCGCCTTTCGCTTCTTTCCCGGCTCTGGCACCTTTTGCTTCTTTCCCGGTAGTGGGCAATCTTTCCAATTTTTCAACAGCCCGTCTATTTCCTCGCCGCTCCTCGTACGCGGGCGTCTTCAGAGTTCGGTTTCACCATCGAACAGATCCTTGCATTTCCTCCACGGGTCATCATCGTGAAGCCACCTTCGATGTCCCATGAACATGGTTTTCGAAGACCCGGGATCTCTATCTAGCTGGTGATATGTTGTGTCATCCATGCACCTGACGCATCCAGAAAAGCCGTGGACCACCTGCCCCGCGAGATATTCGTAACCGAGATAGTCGTGCACCGTCGTGAGCAGTGCGGCTCTCATAGGGAAATATTCTTTCTCTGTGGCGTCCCATGTATTGGCTGGCGTTTTCCACAGCGTGTCTAGCTCCTCTTTCAGCAGCCCCAGATACATTTTGATGTCGTTCCTTGGTTGTTTCGGCCCTTCAATTAGCATACTCATGTGAATGTACATCCTCTTCATGCACAACCAGGGGGGAAGGTTGTACATCCACACAAACACAGGCTAGGTGCTATGTGTGCTTCTTTGGCTGCCAAACGGATTGACTCCATCGGTGCTCGCGCCCATCACAATGTTCCTTGGATCCTTCTCAAATTCTGGGTGTTCGCAGTTCAACGCTTGCCACTCGCTCCCATCCTTAGGGTGACTCAGCATCTTGTCTTTTTTATTTATCTCCGGATCATTTGCGTCATCTTCTTGCTTCTTCTCCTCCCTATCCGCGTGCCAAGGCAGGAGCTTTGCTACCTTAGGGTCCGTGAAATACCGCTGCAGACGTGGAGTGATCGGAAAGTACCACACGACTTTTCAAGGAGCTTTCTTCCTCTTCTTGTATCGAGTGACGCCGCACACCGGACATATGGTAGACTCCGCGTGCTCGCCCCGATAAATGATGCAATTGTTCATGCACACATGGTATTTCACGTGCGGTAAATCCAGAGGACACACGACTTTCTTCGCCTCCTCGAAACTGGTCGGGCACTTGTTCCCCTTGGGAAGACGTTCGTGCCAGAATGACATGTTCTCGTCTAAGCATGCGTCGGTCATTTTGTGTTTTACCTTCATCTCCAAAGCCATGAGCGTTACTTTCAGGCGGGTATCCTCGGGTCTGCATCCTTCATACAATGGAGTAACTGTGTCTATCTCCAGTTGATCCAGCTTGGCTTTCTCTCGGGCGGCAGCTCTTGCGTTATCCGTCTGCTTGAGAAGCAGCTCTTGAATATGAGGGTCCTGCACGCAGCCCATCGCTGGTCCATCGTCGTCTGCTCCTCCGGCATCTAGATCTTCATGATCATGCCCTTCGTCTGCTCCGGCATCTTCCTCATCATCATGTCCGGCATCTTCTACATGATGACTGTGTACAGCATCACCGTCGTGATCATGTCCTGGAGATTCTTCGTCTTCTCGCCCGCCCGAGCCGCGGTGGTTGTCTTGCTGCCCTTCCTCATTTCTTGCCCGGCCCCCATGGACGACTTCATAGTCATCTTCATCACCTTGCCACCGATAGCCATCCATGAAACCACGCAAGAGCAGGTGGTCCCGCATCTACCCGGAATCTGGGTCCGCAATAAGGCTCTTCAGCTTGCATCTTCGACATGGACATCTTATCTCTGTCTCATTCTTTTGAAGCATCTCGGCCTTCGCGGAGCTCAAAAACCTATTCACGATGCCTTCGGTCATCGTGCGGACCATGGTCGCCTGCGGGGTAGAGCAAAATGATATTTTAGAACCAAGAAAAAATTTGGCATGACTTTCCCTAGGACCAAAAAGAATGCATAGTGCCAAAATTCTCGCCGAAACGGAAATGAATCAACTTTCCGGCAAAATATTGGCAACTATCGCATTTCAAATACCGGTACCTGCAAACACAAACATATATGCAACACCACAAACATACATAGATCTAGCTAGGCCACAAAAAGTGCATGTGCACGTTGTTGGAGCGAGCTAGGGAGAAAAAAAGTAGATCTACAACATGAAGATAGCTTTCCCCTTACTTACCTATCAAAAAAAAGTAATTTCAACACTTAATTTTGATGAATCTATGGTGCAAATGAGGTGAGGAGGAGGAGGCAGCCGACAAGCTTAGAGAAGGAGGTGGGGGAATGAAGTGGGGAAAGTGAGTGCGTAGGTGTGGCTGCCCAAAAATATCTAGCTGGTCCCAAGTTACTAGGGGCGCACCACAGAGACATGCGCCATTAGTAACCCAACATACTAATGGCGCACCACACAGACATGTGCCATTAGTAGTTTTGCAAAAAAGTAAAAAAATAATAATTTTTATACTAATGGCGCACCGTGGCACAGTGCGCCATTACTAGTTTAAACTAGTAATGGCGCACTATGCAACGGTGTGCCATTAGTAGTTTTGCAAATAAAAAAATACAGTAGTGGCGCACTCTGTGGCTGGTGCGCCATTAGTAGTTCTAACTACTAATGGCGCACTCTGCCCGGATGCGCCATTAGTATGTTTGAAAAAATGAAAAAAAAAACATTTTGTTACTAGTGGCGCACCGTGTGCCTGGTGCGCCATTAGTGTCTTCCACACTAATGGCGCACCAACAGATGGTGCACCATTAGTATACAGTAATGGCGCACCACATGTCTGGTGCGCCATTAGTGTCATTTCCATCTATAGCCTTTTTCCTAATAGTGGCTATTGCGACATTTTGCTTCGCTACACGAAACACTTTGCTTGATTTCAGTGCAACTGCACAAAACGAGATTGGATTTCCTATTCGTGTTGGCAGATTCGTATTTTATCATTGTCGGTCTCATGAAAGGTCAGTACATGCCTTCATCCACATGATTGTGCAGTGTGCTTTGAGATGTTGTGCTACTTGTATTGGTACTATTTTAAATAAATGTTGAATTGAAGCTATTGTATTGCTGTCTTTTCCCATTAAGTAGTGAACAAAAATGGAACCAACCCAGACATGATGCTTGTTGCTTTGTTTCAACAAACTCTGCATCACCCCCTTTATAAGTAGATGGAAGCACATACTGTTGTTGCTCCCACTCTACCCTGGAACTGAATCTTAGTTCAAAACTGCAAACACTTGTTAGGGATCGGCAAGAGTACCATTTCTGTTAGGGATCGGCCGGAGTACATGTTTAAGAAATGTATTGTTCAGATAATGTCTATGTTATTATATATCAGTTACAGACTTACAGTGTTTTACAAATGGTACTATCCTGCTTTGTAGTTCTTTCTACATGTTTAACCAAGGTATTGTTAAGATAATGTCTCTATTAAAATTAATCAATCGCATTGTTTTAGGAATGATACTTTTCTGCTTTTTCGTTCTTTATACATCTTCAAACAAGGCATTGTTAAGATAATGTCTCAGTTAGTATGAATGAATCACACTGATTGAGAATTGCTACTCTCCTGCTTTGTTTCCCATTAAGATAAGGTAGATCAGTAGATGTTTTTCTTCTAGGAGTACAAGTCATCAACCATTATTTCTCAGTAATTGTTTCCCTTATACCTTTTGTTTCTTACAGGGATATCAAAATTAAAGCTCGGTTTTATTCCGACTTCGATTTTAGTTCAACTGCACAAAAGGAGCCAATGTGTCCAAGGCAAACTGCTGCATTACTGGGTCTAGTTGGTCATTCCACTTTGCAGAAAGAAGCAGTCATTGTTTGCGCTACATTACAGAAGGAATGACCGAGAAGCTTTACAAAGTATTAGGCCTTCCACTATGTAGGCCAAAAGAGGTGCCAATTTCACCTTTTCTTAGTTTGGCACCGAATCCCTCCATTGCTACAGCCGGTGCCATAAATATTAGACACCAGTGACATGACTAGTCTGCAGAGACCATTGACAATTTAACAACACGTGGAGGGCCCTGGGCAAGAAGTGCCCAAACAAGTACAAGAAGCGACAGGACTCCACGATCATAGGCATTACATATTTTGAATGGGAAAAGCTTGTCAAAGTTTAATCATTGATGTTAGCAAGAAGCGACAGGACTCCATGATCATAGGCATTACATATTTTGAATGGGAAAAGCTTGTCAAAGTTTAATCATTGATGTTAGCAAGAAGACGTTAGTTTAATATATTGGAATTGGAAAACCTTGTCAAAATTTGCTCATTGATGTTAGCCAGAAGACATGCATTTGATATTTTTGAGTGGGACGCCCTTGCTGTGAGCAGCGTCGAGTGTTTTTTCCTATTCCTGTGTTCAGTTTAGAAGTAAATAGTTACTCTGTTGAGATATTCCTGTGTTAAGAGTTTGTTCTGAATATTGTCTATGTAATGCCAGGCCTTGTATTTGATTACAAAGTTGAGCTTGGAATGTTGTGGCATGCGGCATCACGAGCTATTCACCGTGCCTCCTGAGGATAATGCTTCGTATTGTTTTGCATGTCGATCTAATGCCAGTGATTTGCTTGTTAAGAAGATCATCCTCTTCTGTTGTTTTCTTGCTTAAGAAGTTCATCGTCTGATGTTTCATTCATAGCCTATAGGACAAGTCGGGGTAGGTTAGACGTGAAACCATATGATCTTCTGACCAACTCATGATATTAGGCTGTGATTGGATCGTCGTTTTCCAACCACGCTTGTAAATTAAAGCAGATGGTCTCGGGCGAAGGCGCTTGGTTGGTCGATTTTGACTAGTAAAATATCGGAAGTACTTGACACACGATAAAAACGCTGAACGACACTCGGACGATTGCTAATCCAGCCGTTAGCTATTGTTTCTGCCTTGCCCATGGATGGCATGATACGCACGTCGTGCATGTATCGTCTGGTAATGTCGTCCATATAACAGTGCTTGTAAAATATACACTGGTCTCTCAAATTACACGCGTAACACGCCGGTTTTACTTACAGACCTCGGGTCCTCGGTTTCATTATGCCTGTATTTTATGCGTTGTTTTCGATGATGAGTAAATTACACTTGTATGTTAATACAGGTTTGAAATAAACTAGAGCTCCCAAGCGCGGCCTTACCGTTTCATGTCATCTCAGTTTCTCGAAGGTGTTTATAGGTGTCCGATGATCCTGGCTTCATGAATAAGTAGCAGGCGCTGTATCAGACCATCCGTAGGGCCTGCGAGGCCCTCTCCGTTGTCCTTTGAGTTGTTGCGCTCACCATGGCGCCGAGCATTGTTAACATCGTCAACGGACATGAGGATTCAGGAGATGACTTTATTTTGACTGGATGACACTAGGGACCCACCAGGGCCATAGCCGTACGTACGCAATTGCCTCCTTATTATGTACAACTATATTTTTTTTGCTTTCTCCTGGTTTCCTGACATCACGGTCCCACATCATTGTCAACCTATGTAGTCAATATAAACGAGAGAATTGCACAAGGTGCGGCCGATAGTTGGGACCAAGCAACTCGAGCAGTATTTGTGTTTTTGAGGCGTGAGCACTGCAGAGTTTTTCTTGGCGATGATTTCGTTGTTGTTCAGAGGAGAGCAGGGTATTAACTGGGCAGGTTGTGGCCCGTCTAGCCCAGGCCAGATATCCAGCCCAGATACTAATTTTTTCAAGATGAAAATGGCTAGCCCAGTTATACGTCTTTTTGAGGAATACCCAGGCAAGGTCAACTTGTTATTATCCGCCCCGCTGGGCTGCAAATCTTTCCTAGGAGGGATGCATTAGGCTTAACAGGAAAATGGGCTTTAAAAAAATAATAAATGGGATGTAATTATAAAAACTGGGCAGTAACTATAAAAAATGCACCAAACACGAAATTATTTTATAAAATATTATTTATGGATTTTTTAAATCTTAAATTTTCATTGTTGCGCGCGCAATATTTTGTTGGATTTTTATGTAATACAAATTTATATTTAATCTGACTAGAAATTTCGTGATAAAAATATTTCGGAGCCCATCAAAATGTGGGAAATTTTATTGAATTCTGTCTTCAACGGTTGGTTGAAATTATTAATCATTGTCCTAGCTAGAAAATGGGTTGTACTTTTAACAAACTGTAAATGGGCTGTTGTAAATTCCATTATAATTCCAAAATGGGTTGTACATTCTTACAAAATGCAAATGGGCTATAAGTTCTCTGCCACACACTTGTGGGCCTACTAAGTGACGCGTCCCCTAAAAAAATAAGTTGACGTGTATGCAAGGCTTTGCCAACTTATTATAGTCAACATACGGTTCTAGCAGCAGTGGCCGTTGGATGTCTATCCAACGAATGCTGTGCTTCTTCTTCAATCTCGGATATTCTTAGTTTCGGCCGCCCAAAAAATGATTCCTCCCCCTGACATCTGGGCGCACCGTTTCGAAGGCTGGCCTGTGGGCCTACTAAGTTGGAGCGTACCAAGGGCTTTGTCAACTTAGTCAATAATAAACGTTTCTAGCTTCAATGATCGTACGATGTCCATCCAACGGCCGTAGTGCTTCTTCAACCTCTGGTCTTCTTGGTCCAGCCGCCCAAAGCAGCGCCGGTCGTGTCGCCTGCTCCTGCCTCCCGTGGCCGGCTGTGCTGCCGCGGAGGCCTCACCACCCCCATACTACTCCCACCGCTGGCCAGACCATCCCTCCACTCACCCACACCCCTTGTTATTCTGCGACGACGGCAGCCTCACACCGCAGCCAAACCAATGAACCCTCGTACTCCTCTCCGCGCGGGCTTCCACTGTTGTGTCTTCCCCGACTCCGCGTCGTCCCCTTCCTAGGCCTCGCCGTCGTCCAGACCACCACCCTGGTGCTCTCGGCGCGGCGTGGTCGACGTGGTCAACGACCGACTTCCATCGGAAGAGTATTGTACGTGGAGAGGCTGACAGCTGGGTCCAGGCGGCCGCAAGGAAGTGCCTCCTTATTACGCGCAAAATAATTATTCTTCCACCTTACAGCAGGGACCCACCGCACGGGCCACCTTATTTCGCGAAAAAACGTTTCCCCCCTGACTACTCGGACCCATCGGACGGGCCAGCGTATTTCGCGAAAAAACGTTCCCCCGCTGTCAGCTCGGACCCACCGGAAGTGCCTCCTTATTACGCACAAAAAAATGAATACTCCCCCTGCTAGCTGGGACCCACCATAGTGGGAGGCTGACTTGTGGGCCTACTAAGTTGACTGGGACGGGGGCTTTTGTCAACTTTAGTCAATATGAATGATTCTAGCTCCAGTGACCGTACGATGTCCATCCAACGGCCGTAGTGCTTCTTCAACCTCTGGTTTCTTGCTCCAGCCGCCCAAAGCAGCACCGGTCGTGCCGCATGCTCCTGCCTCCCGTGGCCGGCTGTGCTGTCGCGGAGGCCTCACCGCCCCCTACTATTCCCACCGCTAGCCAGGCCCTGCGGCGACAGCAGCCTCACACCACAGCTGAACCAGTGAACCCTCGTACTCCTCTCCGTGCGAGCTTCCACTGCCGCGTCTTCCCCGGCTCCCCGTCGTCCCCTTCCTAGGCCTCGCCGTCGTCCACCGCCCTGGTGCTCTTGGCGCGGCGTGGTCAACATGGTCAAGGAACAACTTCCATCGGACGTGGACTGTACGTGGAGAGGCTGACAGCTGGGTCCACGGCCGCAGCAAGGAAGTGCCTCCTTATTACGTGCAAAATAATTATTCCTCCACCTGACAACGGGGACCCACCGGACGGGCCACCTTATTTCGCGAAAAAAAACGTTTCCCCCTGACTGCTGGGACCCACCAGCTACACCTTCGCATGCAAGGAAGTGCGCCCGAAAAAAAAACAAAATGATTCGCCCCCCTAACTGCTGGGACCCACCAGCTACATCTTCACACGCAAGGAAGTGCCTGACAGTCGGGACCCACCTGGTCGAAACATACGTAGCGTTGTCATTCTGGTCGCGAACGTGTACGTACATATATACTGGTCGATGTAGAGGTGCGCACGTGTCGTAGTAGAGGCGCGCACGTAGCATGTACACATACGTACAACGGTCAGGGTGCAAGAAAGAAAATACAGCCACGTATGTGTACATACGGGCGGGGTCTCGAACGCCTACTCGCGCATACGTACGGCAAGGGCTCGTGTACATGGCTGGGTCGGAACGGAGCTCGTCATGTTCATGGGGAGGCAATGGAATGCGTCATGTTCATGGGGAGGCAACGGAATGTGTCGTGTTCATGGGGAGGCAACGGAATGCGTCGTGTTCATCGGGAGGGCTTTGACGGAACATGTGATGGAAACGAGGCCTGGCATACCGCAGAACGGAGGAAACGGCCTTGTGTTCGACCGGCCACGTTCGAAACGGGATCATGTTCATCGGGAGTGGTGTGGCGTACCGCAAAACAGAGGAAACGGATCTCCTACGGTCGAAACGGGGGTCCTGTTGATCGGGAGGGGTGTGGCGTACCACAAAACGGAGGAAACGGACTTGTGTTGGAGCGCTACGGTCGAAACGGGGGTCCTGTTCATCGGGAGGGGTGTGGCGTACCGCAAAACGGGACTCCACGGGATACTGTTCATCTCCACCGTCGACCTCCTCTAGCCTCCACGGGCTCCTGTTCATCCAGCCTCCACGGGCTCCTGTTCATCCAGCCTCCACCGTACGCTACTCCACCGGCTACTGTTCAACCACCCCTCCACTGTCTACTGTTCATCTAGCCCTCCACACCACGGGGTCCTGTTCAACCACCCTCCACGGGCACCCCTCCACCGTCT
>NC_041384.1:571700118-571704128 GCF_002162155.2 Triticum dicoccoides | reverse complement strand
CCATGGGCACCCCTCCATCGTCTACTGTTCATTCAGCCCTCCACCACACCACGGGGTCCTGTTCAACCATCCCTCCACGGGCACCCCTCCATCGTCTACTGTTCATTCAGCCCTCCACCACACCACGGGGTCCTGTTCATCCAGAGGCAACGCCACCGCTCACTGTTCATCCAAACCCCCCGCAACGCTCACTATTCATCCCAGAGGCAGCATCGATCGGCTTCAGTTAGCAGCAGTAGCGAAGGAATCGCTCGATCGGGTTCAGTTAACATCCATCGATCGATCGCTCGGATTCAGTAACGCATAGCCTGCAGTGCAATCGCTCGGGTTCAGTTAGAGCCCAACGCCTTGCTCGGGTTCAATTAGAGCCAACGCCTTGCACACACGCGTGTATGTGTACGAGAGAAACGCACATCGCTCGGCCCCCGACCTCCCACCGTAACCGGGAACTCCCCAAAATTTTCCTCCCCCTCGCTTCTACCACGGTTTTTTCCGTCATGAACGGCCCAAAGAATGTCATGCAGGTGCGTCTCCGGCCCGCCTAGGACGAAAAGCCCATTTTCTGCCATGATTTTTTGTCATAGAAGTAGGAGCCCACCACATCTATGATGATACCGGGTTTTTTCACAATTATCATCATAGAAGTGTCATATGTATGATAGAATTTTTTTTTGTTCGGCCCAAAATGTCACGGATGTGTCTTTTTTTTGTAGTGAAGGCTTGTGGAGTAGATACATTTGTTGCCCAGAAGCTCACCAAGTGGAATGATGAGCTGATCATGAAATTCTATTCTACAACCCATTTCTATCCAGATGGGAGGATTATATGGATGTCTGAGGGTACTAGGTACCAACCCACAGTAGAAGAATGGGCCAAGCTGATCAATGCCCCTGAGGAACATGAAGATGACTTGGATGTTTATGCCGAGAAGAAGAAATACCACAACACTATGCACACATGTACAGAGAGATCCCAGATGATGCTTTAGAGACTCATAAGTTTGGATATGTCCACTTCTTGTTGTTTGGTCTGCCTACCATCAACTAGATTCTAAGACACACATTGCTACCTAAGTCAGGTGATCACAAGATGATCAGAGGACATGCTATCAATTTGCTACATTTGTTTGATGTACCTCAAAAGTTCAAAGTCATTAGTCTAATTGTAGAGACAATCAAAAGGACAGCAGCTGATCAGAAGAGAAGCTGTGGGTATGCCCCACAAATTCAGGAGCTCATCAACTCCAAGATGGGCATATGCAAATATCTATTGGATAAGGAGCACCTGGCCATACACCCTGAATTTGAAGACAACACTATTGTGATGAATGAGGAAGACCCCACATCTGTGCAAGCACATGAGAAGAGAGAGAAGGCAAGGGCAGAGAAAGCTGCAAGGATGCCAACTGTTGAAGAGGCATCTCAAGTGTTCTTGAAATCCAAGCAAGATCAGCTTGGATATCTGATCCAACCCACCTTGAGGATTGAGAAGGGCTTGGCCACCTTGACTCAAAACCAGGAGAGCTTGGAGAGGATCGTTGAGCAGAAATTCTATGATCTTGATGTCAAAGCAACTGAGATTCAGTCAGCAGTTGAGCAGCTTCAGGAGGAAGTGGAGGAGAAGAAGGGCAAGTCAACTACAGATGCTTTTGCTAGAGTGCCTCAAAGATGGAGGTCTGCTGCAGTGCCAGTCACAGATACTAGAGCTACAACATCAGCTCCAGCAGCTACAGCTCCAGTGCCACCTCCAGCAGCCACTCCACCAACCCCAGCTACATTAACAGAAGCTTTCGTCCTTGGAGTCATCTCTACACCACATCCTTAAGATCAAGCCTGAGAGACGTTTAGCACTATGCATTTTTGAACTTTTTGGTAACTTGTTGTCAAAGGGGGAGAAAAATGTGTAGATCATAGGCTTCAAGAGAGAGTGTTGCTTTTTATCTCTCTTGTTTTTGGTTTGGTTGAACTTCTCTATTGTGTGCTTGTGTGAGATACTTTATGTTCTTGTGAGATACTTATTTGATCATGTGTTTGATCATATGCTACCCTTAATGCTTGTTGGATGATATTATCTCTTATATCCTTGTATGATCATTCACTTGCTTGGTGATAAGTGCATGCTTTTAATTTCTATCATTTTGAGTGCTCCACCAAGATGTATGTGACATGGAAGAGTAACCCATGATCCTAATCGATTGCGCATTTGCATTCAAAAGCAAATTTTAAATAATGCACAAATTTAGGGGGAACTCTTGCTTATCACATACTTCTCAAAGCGATGATGTTTTTCAATCTTATTATCATTTGTCGAAGCTTTGATCTATATGTTGTCATCAATTACCAAAAAGGGGAGATTGAAAGTGCAACTATCCCTGGGTGGTTTTGGTAATTCCTAATAACATATAGCTCATTGAGCTAATGCTATTTCAAGATAAATATTTCAGGAAAGCTCAATGATTGGCATGTCATGGATTAGAAAGTGGACCCCTCACAACGCTAAGGACAAAAGGATTGGCTCAAGCTCAAAGTACAAGACTCTACATTTATCATTTTAGTGATCCAAGATCACATTGAGTCCATAGAAAAAGCCAATACTATCAAGAGGGGGTGAGGTGTTGCTTAATGAGTTTCTTGCTCAAAATGCTTAGTGATATGCTCCAAAGCCTTCAACTACTTTCTCATATCCACATATGTCCCAAACCAAAAGTCAAACTCGGTCCTACCGAAATTCTCTATCCGGCGCCATCGAGTTCTCTTGACATAGCCACTGCCAGAAATCCTAGTCTTTTCGGTCTCACCGATAGGGATCTCGGTCTCACCGAAATGGGATTGTAATCTCTTTGTTTCCCTTTGTAACGTTCCGGTGAAACCGAGATGAGCGATCGGTCCCACCGAGATTGCAATGCAAACCCTCTGTTTCTTTCGTAACGTTTCAGTCCTACCGAAAGAGCGAATCAGTCCCACCGAGATTGCCTGACCAACTCTCTGGTTAGTCTATTACCAAAATCGGTCTCACCAAGATTACGTTATGCCCTAAACCTAAAGAAATTGGTCCCACCGAGTTGACGTGTCGGTCCCACCGAAAATCTTAACGTTCACATTTTGAACTAAATCGGTCCGATCGAGTTTCATGATTCGGTCCCACCGAGTTTGGTAAATTGTGTGTAATGGTTAGATTTTATGTGGAGGCTATATATACCCATCCACCCACTCTTTATTCGTGAAGAGAGCCATCAGAACATGCCTACACTTCCAACATACATTTTCTGAGAGAGAACCACCTACACTTGTGTTGAGGTCAAGATATTCCATTCCAACCACATAAAATCTTGATCTCTAGCCTTCCCCAAGTTGCTTTCCACTCAAATCTTCTTTCTACCAAATCCAAATCCTATGTGAGAGAGTTGAGTGTTGGGGATACTATCATTTGAAGCACAAGAGCAAGGATTTCATCACCAACACACCATTTGTTACCTTTTGGAGAGTGGTGTCTCCTAGATTGGCTAGGTGTCACTTGGGAGCCCCCGTCAAGATTGTGGAGTTGAACCAAGGAGTTTGTAAGGGCAAGGAGATCGCCTACTTTATGAAGATCTACCCGAGTGAGGCAAGTCCTTTGTGGGCGACGACCATGGTGGGATAGACAAGGTTGCTTCTTCGTGGACCCTTCATGGGTGGAGCCCTCCGCTCGCGCAACCGTTACCCTTCGTGGGTTGAAGTCTCTATCAACGTGGATGTACGATAGCACCACCTATCGGAGCCACACCAAAAATCTCCGTGTCTACATTGCGTTTGCTCCCTCAAACTCCTCCCTTTATCTTCATATGCAATTATTTTAATTTCCGCTGCTATCCTCTTAGAATTGCATGTGTAGGTTGATTGCTTGACTTGTGCAAAGTTGCTAAAATCTACCAAGAACTAAAATTGGGAAAATGCTAGATTTTTATTTGGTCAAGTAGTCTAATCACCCCCTCTAGACATACTTTCGATCCTACAGGGACGGTGCGGGGTGAG
>NC_041384.1:571689545-571699872 GCF_002162155.2 Triticum dicoccoides | reverse complement strand
GAGCTCCGGCGGCGGCGCGCAGGCGGGCCGGCCTGCTCGGCTGGGCCTTTGGCTCAGTCGGGCTGGAAGAAGATTTTTTTAAATAAAATTTTGCCCGAAGAAAAATCCTAATAAAAAATCTAAAAATACCAGAAACAATTTTCGCCGCCTAAACCTATTATCTAGAACAAAGTGAACTTTTTTTGGCCTAAAAATACAATTTTCAAAAATGCATAGTTTTTCTAAATTCAAATAAAATAGCAATAAAGCCAAATAAAATTTTAATTTGATTTGAAATTTTCTTCTCCAATATTCCTTTCTTTTGAAGAAGTCATATTATCTTCTCTCTTTTTATTTGTAATATCGGAAATAATTTTAGAGGAAAATATAAAAATTAAATTGATCCCCTTTTCAAATTTGAGAAAATTCAAATATGAAGATTTATGAAATCCCCAACTCTCTCCTTGGGTCCTTAAGTTGCTTAAGATTTCTAGGATCCCAACCAAATATGCAAATAAAATATGATATGCATATGATGACCTATGTATAACATCCAAATTGAAAATTGGGATGTTACACACCGACTCTTCACTGCTTCCACCACTCTGCTCGTCGGTGAGTTTGATCGTTACCACAGTCTTCATAGTGTTTCTGGTGTGATCGTGTAGCATAAATTTTGTTGCGTACCATGTTTCCCTAGATTTCCCATATATTTTTAGTGTTGAATTGAGTTTCACTAAGGCAGAAATTAAGCATTGTGTCAAATTATTCTTCGGGGTTAAGGTGGTACTTCCTCCATTCCCTTTATTACTCCTCGTATTTTGTTTTAAATTTTGAGCATAGATTTAAATACTAAAATGTAATTTATATTTCATGGAAATTATATCATTAGATTAGTATTCGAAAGAAATTTGCAGTGATCCTCTTTTGTGGTATACGATTATATTTTGCTAGTTAAATCCAAGGTCAAAATTTGACCCAAAATACCAAGGGACCAAATAATTTCAGAGAAAGGAGGTAGCTGTGAATTACAAAGAGAAGTGTTTTTTAAAATCATTGTAATACATATAACGTTTGTAATACATATACTAAGGGACCAAATAAATTCGCAAGAGAAGTAGCTTTTTTGAACATCAGTACAGACACAAGCGCTTATATACACCTGCATACACTCACCCCTATGAACGTACACACGCACACCCTTCCCTATGAGCACCTTCGAAAGACTGAGTCGGCATATCATTTTGAGATTTACGAAGTCACCGTATGCACCTCATCGTCGACGGGAACGTCTCCTCCCACTGAATGCGTATCGTCAGAAATCCTGAAATAAATTCAGAAATAAATGCGAGCACCAGGATTTGAAACCCTGGTGGGCTGAGAATACCACAGTCTCTCTAACCATTTAACTACAGATTGATTCGCAAGAAGTAGCTGTGAAGCTGCTTCTATAAGAGGTTTGAACATATATGCTCCGCTGAGGCCGAGGCCCAACAAAAAATCGATCTCACAGTGGGCGCCTCTAATGCAGGAGGAAGAAGATTTTGGCACCTCTAAGAATTTGGATGTATTTTTTTCTCTAAGTGTGCATTCTAAGGACTTGTGATACTTAATATATGGCCTCGCCCTTTTTTCCGCAAAAAGAAAAGAAAAAATCTCATGGCTCAATTTTTTTTCTCAACTCCGCAAAACCTCTAAAAAAGACTTTCTTTGCAAGCAGACGTTTTGCAAGTGTGTTTACGGTTAAATTGACATCTTCCCCACACAACTAGAGTAATCAAGGAGTATCATTAAGTGCAAGCTTGTCTATTGGACGGTGAAACAACTCCAGGGCCCAGAGCCACACGGTACAACCAAAAACATTTGCGTACCAAACACCTCTGCTGTCTTCACCGTGCTGGCTGGCCATTTTTGACACGCAAGTGCGTTTCCGACACCACCAGCCTCCTCGCATATAAAAAAAGCTCCCAGATCAAAATCTCCCCCAACCGCAGACCACCATGGCAGTCTCCAAGCTCGCCGCCGTGTCTCTACTGCTGCTTTCAGCAGCCACGCTCGCAGCCGTGCTGCTCCTCCGTTCCTCCGGCGCAGACGACGGCGGCGCCCCGTGGGGCGCGGGCAGCGGCGGCATCCTGACCACCGCCCTGCCGTTCAGCCCCGCGGACGTCCTGCCCCTCCTGCCGCGGCGCGTGGCCATGGCGGCCCTCCGCGCGCTCCACGGCGCGTCGGACATCTTCCCGGTGTTCGTGGGCGCGGCGACGGCGGGGCCGGCGCAGGCGGGCACCGCGCCCGTGGGCTGGAAGGGCGCCTGCTTCTACGAGAACGAGGCCTGGCTGGTCTTCCACAACGACTCCGGCTCCAAGTACGGCGGCGGCACGGTCCACCTCAAGGTACGGCACGGTGCTTCCCACAAAGTCCGCCGCAGAGCGCGGTCACCACGAACTGCCGCAGAGCTTACTTCGGGATAGGCGTTTCCTCATTTTTTTAACTTCCGGATAGGTTTTTTGTTTTATTTCTGATTCTGATGAATCAAGATCGGGAGACGGGATTTTACTTCTTTTATTTATCCTCCCATGTGATTGCGGATAGAAATGAAAATGCGTCGTGGCTGCGAGAGTGACACGCGCGCCACTTAACTGCATCCTCAACTGCCGTGTCCAACTCAGCGAGTTCATGACGATGACACGTCGCAATTTTGTACTACCACTCCACTTTTTTTGTGCAAACAAGACAGTACTAGCAGTGTATATCCTTGGAATATGCCAGAAATACGCGCTAACCATTTTTGACCCGCCTCGTGAACGATTCTCGCTGGCTTGGTATCTACGAAACTCTGAACCAATTGGAAAATGGAGCAAAACAGCATCGCAAGCCTCGAACCGTCGTCGTTGTTGTTTGTTACCTCGAGCAAGGCGCACGCAACGCAGCACGGCGGTCAACTCGATACGGAAGCAACAAGCGAGCGAGGAGCCGCCACCAACAAGCAAACCTTGCAAAATTTCCTCCCCCCTTTGTTTCAAGCCACAATCCCCCCCGCATCTGAATTCCTTGGCGCGGCGGCGGCCGAACCCTAGGCCCCCGCCATGGGAGCCACCAGGCTCAGGCTCCTCCTCCTCCCCCTCCTCGTCGCCGCCCTGCTGTTCGCCGCCTCGCGCGGCCCGCTCCCGCAGCTGCTGCTCAAGGGGCCGCTCTTCCTCCCCGGCGACCTCCTCCCGCTCCTGCCGTGGCCAGTGGCCAGGCCGCTCCTCCGCCGCCTCGCGCTGCGGGGCCCTGCCGACCTCCTGCCGGCCTTCGTCGGCGCCGCGCGCGTGCCGGGGGGCGACGGCGCGCGCGCCGCGGAATGGAAGGGGGCCTGCTTCTACGAGAACCGGGCGTGGATGGAGTTCCGCGACGCCAACGGGACCGACGGGGGCCTCGGGGGCGGCACGGTCCATCTCGAGGTGAACGCCGGTGCGAGACCCACCTCGCGCTGCTTATTATTATACTCGCTTTTGGGTTCGGTCGGGTGGATGGTAGAACTACTTTCTCTCCTAGTGAGGTAATGGGGAACTCGTCAGTTGGTTTGATTTGTTATCCGTGACTGCAGGAACGATCTTGACACGATTTTGGTATTTCCAGTATCGCCATATCGAACACAGGGATTCGTAGTTTTGAGCAGTGGCCTGTAGGTTTGGTAAATGGGTTGATTTCATTATAGCTCAATTATGGTAGCTGTTGCTTTTTTTAGTACACTTCTTAGCTGTGTCCCCTTGCGTGATCAAAACTTGGTTCCTGTTAGTTTATAATTGTGGGGAACATAACTAGTCCTTATACGGATTGGGCTAAAAAAATAATTATAATCACCGCAAAGTACATGCACTGCTCTATCATGTTTCATGGCTGTTAGCATCATGTCATCATTCAGATTGGAAAGCTATAATTGCACTATAGGGAATTGCAATTCTCAGCGATGAGAACTCGAAGCAGTCATAAATGGGGATTTTTAATCAGTAAGGTCCACATGGATGCTTAAGGTTGATATTTTCTTTTTTCAAATAGATTCTTAATTTACATGCTGACAGCAACTGGGGTCCACTAGAAGAGTGGTTCAAACTTTTTATCCTGATTAACTGGCTCTCCCTTAACGACTGTTCCAAAGGCTGTTCCTAACGACACAGAGAGCATACTATTTTCCAATCCTAACAACACTGAGAGCAAACTATTTTGCTACTTACTATTGAAAGGCAGTATGATGTTCCAACCTATTGCTTGATTGTTAAATACTATCCATAGTACAATGCATACAAGAGCAAGATATCATGTGTTCCCATCAATTTTATGCCGTAAGGATGGATGGGGGAAATCCGACTTGCATCTTGAGACTTATATTGGGTATTCATGTAATCCATGTGTGTTCTGACTTTCAGAAGCCAGAATTATCTTCCATATGATGTTTGTTGTCTTGTTTTTATTAGATTAAAGGCAGTATTCATTTGTTTATAAAGGTCGTGGGTTGCACAATTGAAGCCTATTGCTCAACTTTTTACGATTTTAGATTAGAAAGCTAAATACTACCCTGAGTACAAGTTAAAATAGTACTTTTCTTTTCCCTCCTTTATACAAACATCTTCCTTGTCTTGCTACCCATTTTGAAACTAACCTTTCCTCTCTGTAGACAACGAAAGCACATAGCTGGACTTGCATGGATCTGTATGTGTTTGCAACTCCATACCGTGTTACATGGGATTACTACTTTCTAGGCCGTGAGCATACCCTTGAAATCAAAGAATGGGAAAGCAAGGCGGAATATGACTATGTAAGTATTTTGTAGTAACTGATGCTTCTTCTGTTTACAACTGATATTTAACATTGTTGATACAATTGCGCTGTTTTGTTATCTTAAAATAGGTGAAACATAATGGAGTGTCCATCTTCCTCATGCCGTCAGGAACAATCGGGACACTCAGAGCACTCTGGGATGTTTTCCCTCTTTTCACAAATACTGGATGGGGCGAGAATGCAAACCTTGCATTTCTCAAAAAGCATATGGGTGCGACCTTTGAGGAACGGCCAAAACCATGGGTTTCAGAATTAAATCCGGATGACATCCAATCTGGAGATTTTTTGGTTTTATCAAAAATCCGTGGACGCTGGGGTGGTTTTGAAACCCTTGAGAAGTGGGTTACCGGAGCTTATGCAGGCCATACTGCAGTTTGCCTGAGGGACTCTGAAGGAAAGCTGTGGGTTGGAGAATCTGGTCATGAAAATGAGGAGGTACCTGTACAAGATCATTACTGTATCAGAACTGAAAAATAGTAAAGATCCAACATTTTAACTATTGCCCTATGTGATAGCCATGATAAAATGACACTTGTAGATACTAGCTGTCTGTTATTTCGATTAACTAGTTACAGCAGTCTTACTGAGTAAGATCCCATAGTTTGATCTAAATGAATTAATTCCTTTCCTTTTTGCCTAGAAGGATGAGAAGTGAAGAACTGCTATATGCTTGCAAATTATCAGTTATTTTATTGAATAATTTGACAATATAGATAGTGAATTTGCACTGCATGGTATATCTGTATTAGTTATTTCAGCCATATTAAGAGGGGCACACTTTAAAAGCATTCTGTAGAATGTGCATATTTCACCAGAAAATAATGTTCTTGTTGCTGTTACTGGCTATAGGTATAGTTATATCTGCAAACTGTCTTCAATCTTTGTTTTTTACCTGTAATGTTTCCAACGTTTGTATGGAAGACAAATAAAGGAAATGTTACTACCAAGTGCTGATCATATTTAGATGTTGTTCTGCTTGAATTACAAATTATTACTGCAGGGTATTTCTTGCCACATGCGTTATATCAGTTTCAGTCTTGCAAATTAAGCTAACAAACAGAGTTGTGCAGGGAGAGGATATTATTGCTGTCTTGCCATGGGAAGAATGGTGGGAGTTTGAAACAACAAAGGATGATTCGAATCCTCAGATTGCATTGCTTCCATTACGTCAAGATTTACGAGCAAAATTTAATGAGACAGCAGCTTGGATTTATGCGAAAAAAATGAATGGGAAGCCTTATGGGTATCATAATATGATTTTCAGTTGGATCGATACTATAAGTAACAACTATCCACCACCATTGGATGCTCACGTGGTATGATTTATGTATACGTTTTCCAAGAGCATTTTGCTAATGTTTATTTTATTAGTTCATATGTATATCATCGGCTTATGTTTTCAGAGGCTCGTAGCTTAGATGGTGCATACGGTTTATGACACAGATTAGAACATTAATATTTAACCTTATAGCACAATTCTTAGACAAAATGTTCTCATATTTATAAATTGTAGTATCAGATATCATCGCAGTTTAAGCATTACCGATGAGATTGGACTATGCACTTTCGCAGGATTTATTTCCTGATGTAGTAACCTAAATCTAATGATTGACTTAGGTTGCATCTGTTATGACTGTGTGGAACAAGCTTCAACCAGACTACGCGGCTAGCATGTGGACAGAAGCCCTTAACAAGCGGCTGGGAACTAAGGTTTGTTTTAATTTGTCATTGACTTCCAATAGCTGTGCTCTGTTTTTGTTACAGTTCGTTCTTGGTTTGGTTACTTGATGCCTGTTCTTCAGCACCCGATGATTTTTTTAATTGTCTAGGTAGTACCTGGCCCCAGTTTTGGTAGTTCAATTCATCTAGCTGATTCATTAGTTTGTGACAATAAGCTCTTGTGTGACCACAATCCTGCTGGAATGGACAATGTAAATGTAGTAACCTTTGATACCGTGGCATTTACTCTGGACCTATAAACCTGAACACTATCATCTATTTTGGGCATCTCCAATACTGATGATGTCATCATCGATATAATTTGCCATGTTGGCTATGTGATGATGTGACAGAATAAAAGAGTAGAGAGAGTAACTTGCATATACCATGAACCAACAACCCATGCACAAAGTCCGAGGTGAAACTAGAGAGCAAACTTGGTTTATTCTCCTACAGCCTACTGGAAAACTTAACATACACTCTATTGGAGTACCTTTTTTTTAAATAGGCTTGGCAGCCCCATGTCATATAAAAAGTGAAGTATCAAGATTGAATGACGTACAAATTTCTGAAATGCTCTTAAATGCAGGTTGGGCTCTGAAATGGAACCCTGTTGAAAATTGAATGCTGATTGATTTACATTCTCAGCTCTTTATAAGAGATACCTGTACTAGTTTCATTTTATCAACCACACGTTGTAACCTACTGTGTGAACAAAGGGGTATATAAAAGGATCTGTGTGCTAAATGGTTTTCTCTAGGATTATATATTCCGTGGTACCATACTGAGGGCTGTTCAAGAAATATTATATACCGAGGACCTATACTTGAGATACTGGAGCTTAAAACTGATTTTGTTGACTATACAATTTGACCTTGAAGGTGCTTAACTTGTTTTGACACAATATTAGTTTCACCTTTAGATCCGTACCTTGTTTACGCGCACAAAAAAATCATTGTTCTTTACAGTTCTCTCATGCTAAATGGCAATCTTCTTTTTTAAGTAGTCTTTGTAACGGTGCCACTTATTTCAGGGTCTTGATCTACCTGAAATCATAGTGGAATCAGAGAAACGTGGGATGACATTTGACAAATTGCTAACAATTCCTGAGAAAGATAATTGGGTCTATACTGATGGCCAATCAGCATCTTGTGTGGCCTACGTCCTCATGATGTACAAGGAGGCTGGACTCTTTGAACCAATTTCCAGCTCTATAGAAGTCACGGAGTTCACGGTGAGTGATCCTGAAATCTTATCTTAAGTTTGAGCCTTTATGAGCTTATAGGTGGTGGTATTAGGTAAACCGGTCCAGTAAAAAAGAGGGTGGGTTATCTCAGTAACTGATTGAGTGAAATGCTGGCCTATCAGCATTGCCTATTCTGGCAAATACCTAATGATTTGGATGACTTTACAATCTTTCACTTATAAACACATGACCTGTGAATTCCATATTGCCATGCAGATAAAAGATGCTTACATCCTGAACTTCTTTGAAGCCAACATGACACGGCTTCCGTCGTGGTGCAACAAAGACGACACTGTGAAGCTCCCGTTTTGCCAAATCAAGGGCAGGTATCGAATGGAACTGCCAGGATACAACACCATGGAACCGTACGCTCACATGAATGAAAGGTGTGCATCGCTGCCTCCGGACTACGTGAGGGATGAGAACTGCTGAGTACTCATATTTAACTGTGCGCCCATGCGATTTGTTTGTACTCCCTTTTAGTCAGTACTTCAGCTGTACATATCACGGTAGGTCTGGAATATTTTCCATGATGCACACCGGCCTGCTGCGAGGTATGATCAACTTCCTCGAATAAGGAAGGCCACGGTGGCACAATTGTATAGTAAAAAGCTCTGCATCTGGCTCGCAGCTGCTGTCATGTTCTGAAAACATTCATAGTGTTTTTGTCAGAAAATAGATACACGTTTGACAAAGATGTATGTGCACAGTTGTATTCAGCTGATTAGAAATGGTTGAAAACCTATGTACACCATGTAGAAGTGCTATTTGGTTTGGCTCGTATTGTTCAATTGCCATCCTATGAGCGGTGTAAAAGCTCCAAGTTGAATTGTTGGTTGCTGTTTTGTCGTAATTGATACATCAATGTACAATATGATTATATTGGGTCATGCTGGATTCGAGTCATCTGACATATGCTCTCTGCGGCAGCAAATCTAGCGAGCTGAACTGGCGAGTTCTTAGTTGACCCACTTCACTCCGCATTTCAACCCTGGCATGTGACCTGACTTGTGATGGTTGAATCAGGCGGGTAAGCATCATAAAATGATCTTATGATTACAATGTACCAATTGAGTTGGCCGTCCTATTGACCTGCGATGCCACCCTACATGTCATCATCAGGTACCCCGTCGCCCACGGCCGGCACGCATGGTGCATCAGCATCGTCCGTGAGGGTGAGCTGCAAGGTGGAGAACGCCGTCAGGAGGGAGCGGCGCGCCCGCTAGCGCGAGCTGGAACCGGAGGCGAAGGAAGTTTTGTCTAAGGAATTTATGGACATCAACGTGGATGTGTCCCCTCCGTTGTGCCCCGCCCGCGTCCGCCCTGCTGCCATCAAGGAAGCCGCCATCCGCCCCGCCCGTGACTGACAATGATCCAACGTCCGAGTGGGCGATTTTGGATGGCTGGACGCAACCGGAGGCGCTAGAGACTGTGTGACACTCATTGCAACTCGAACGGGTGCGGACAAGCATGGGTAGCGCCGGCGCCCGGTCTGCCCAGGCCCCGCTCGACGAAATGTCGTAGTAGGACGCGATACATTTTTTGCTCCGTTTTGTATCGCTTCTTTCATTATTCGCCATGCCATTGGATCAATTGGTTGCATATGCTATTGAATCAATTTGTTGCATATGTCGTTAGTTTATTTGGAATCATGATCATTTTATGAAAGTTTCATGTTGGACATGATCAATGAGGGTCAAGAGCCTACGAAGCCTATGGAATATGACTTGGGGGATACCAATTGTCCTACATATGATTTTGGAGGAACGTCGCATACTACCAAGGAAAAAGGTCAAAGAAACCCAAGGCAAGAGGTCCGATACTCACAACCTTTGAGGTTTTTTTGTTGGTTGAATCTTGGTGGGCCACAAGCATGATCCTATATCTGGTATGGAGTAAAAGGGCAACAAGTATTGAGAAAATATCCACAAGCACTATCATGAACACGAGAAATATGTGGAGCCAAAGCCTATCTATACCACCCGCAATATGGCCTCTCTCCAACATAGATGGTCAATCATCCAAGACAACGTGAACAAGTTTGTCTGCCACTATGCTTTCGTGCTTGGTCGGAATCAAAGTGGGATCGGAATCGCAAGTCAGGTAAGTTGAATTGCTCGTTTTGCCATCATTTGCGTTGCTAGTTTTGTTTGTCGCATTCTCATGATTACTTATTATTTGATAGATGGTGTTGACGGCCACTTTGTACCAACAACCCGAGAAGAAGCCATTTGATCCTACCTATTGTTGGATGAAATTGAAGGGCAAACCGAAGTGGCAAAATCTTGTGGATGACCTCAAGAACGACAAGAGGTTGAAGAAAAATGATGGCCAAGCTCCCAACAATTCATTGGATTGGATGACAAAGAGGAAGAAGTTGTAGGGGAGAATGGACAAGCCACCGTGCCAACGAAGAACCGGCAAGTGATGGGGAACACGTGGGAGAAGGGGAGGGCCTCCATGAAGCCGTGGCGAGTAAAATGTCTGCGATGCGCACGAGCATTGTTTTACCACAAAGGAGGAGAAGAAAGAGGAGTCACGAGCTCATGTCGGATGCGCAAAAAG
>NC_041384.1:571680696-571688917 GCF_002162155.2 Triticum dicoccoides | reverse complement strand
AGAGAGAGTGAACAACAAGTAACAAATTGAAAGGAGAAAATAGATTCGGAGAAGCAAGAGACGTGTGCCAAATAGGAGGACGAGAAGGCCTAGACTTTTGGAATAATAGAGCTTAAGAACGCAACATCTCGAGACATGGAGGATTCGAGAATAATGTTGGCGGATGCAAGCCTGCTAGACACGAAGGCATAAAGTCGCTTGAGTGGAAGGAGTTCAACTTGTGCATGGAGTACGAGGGGGCGAGAGGAGCGGATGCGAGATGGATGGCGGCCGGCAAGTGATTCACCACGTTGGCCGGCCTTGGCCCGACGTTGAATTTCATTTTTTCATCTGAATTGTTGAATTATGATTTATTTTGTTTTGTTGCATTTTGTGGAAATTGTGTTGAATTTGTGGTATATGATCGACGTGCATGGATTTGAGGGTTTTGATACGAGGAGTGTGGCCATCTGACATGACTTTTGAGGGACTGTCCGACACTATTTTAGTCGCGACCGAACGCATCCGCTGACATTTATAGGGCCAGATTTGTCAAGTCCAGCTATAGATGCTCTAACTTCACTATGGAATACGTACACCCGGCGTTTTTTTGCATGATAATACGTGTCTCATTTATATCATAAGGATCATAGTACAAGCCACGTATAAACCGACCTGGCAAAACTGAAAAGACAGCAAAACGCTAGCCTTTGCACAAATGAACAACAACCAAGAAGTAAAATTACAATCAAGACCGAAGAAACCTTTAAACTTGACCCCAACGCCCGTCACAGGCCTCTGGGACCACCATAGCAGCCACCAAAGGAAACAATGACGGATCACCTTACACCCGAGCTCGAAGCGGCTTCATCGCTGATATGCAGCTTTGCGGACCTTCAAGGTGGTTCACCAAAAGTGAAACCATTACCGTTGAACGAATCAGAGTGGGGCAACACCCCGGACACCCAATCGAACTCCAGACATCTCCACACGACTAAGACGTCGAAGGAGAAAATCATACATGCCATCCACGAACCACCATGACCCAGCACACGATCCACCATATTTCAGATGCCGCCGATGCAGACCACAATCTGCATCCGCTCCTGGACTACCTCTCAAGCTTCGCGCCAGCGCTGGAGCAAACGCCGTCGCAACGGCGGAACCCGGGGACATAGGTCCACCACGAGGACGTCGTCGCCGCCACGCCATCCTTATTTGAACAGATTGATTTTTAAATCCATCCCCAATCACAGGACCGATCGCCTCTTCGGAATAGGATTCGAAGAAACTTTATTCAGCGCCGCTCTCGCCGTCGCCGAAGCAAAAAGATAAATAACCTAAAAACCTAAACTACGAGAGTCTAAGAAACAATCCACACGCGTGAATCCGGCGGAAGTGAGTCCGCTGGCGGCAGAAGCTAGATCGCCTTTTCTTTATTCAGAAGAAAGAAAAGCGAACCGTGCACACCCGACGTTTGTGAAAGCGTGGAACACGCGAATACGTATGGTCCTTCTAGCGTGGAACACGCGAATACGTATGGTCCTTGTCTCACACCGTTGGTCACGTCATTGCATGCGACTTACATTTGACAGTGGCGCACCCTCGCGACGATTTGGTGCCGTGTTAGCGTGTTTTAGTTTATACACAGTACGAATTACGAAAGATCTTCGGCTTTAAATGCCCAAGAGTCAGCTCCGCGCAGTGCTTTTCCTATGCAAAACTGTGAAGCATCGAGTCGTCACGGCCCGGCGCTAAACTACATGATCCTCTTTGTGTTGCATCGTATGTCAAGGAACCGGGGGAGTTTTCTTCCTGCGAATCATTTTTTTCTTCCTGGGCGGGCGCTGATACGAAGTGCGATTTCCGTTCATGTGGCAAAGACCTTAGTGAATACGTACTTTGCTATAGTTACAGACAAGTTTTACGGATTGCAATCTACAGGGTTATGTGGAGCAAGTCAATTGGGATTTGGGAATCAACCGGGCCACACCATTAAATTCAACGGGGGGAGGAGACACAAAGTTCAAGTCCTACGCTTAGAATCGGTACTTGTATTTTTTTGGATTTGTTTTAGGTTTTTGATGATGTGTGTTACGTGGGAGAAAATGTTTTTATCGACTACGAGGAGTCTGTGATGACTTCGTCAATCTCAAGGTATTGTGCTGACTCGGTATCTTGAAGATGCTCATACCAATAAAGGTGTGAGTGTGTGTTCATAAGATCAAAGTGAGTATATGTGAGAGTACGTGATTGTACCGTGTTAAAAAAGTATTAGAGCCATTCATGGGTAAATAGAATAGACCCACATACTAACTCTTTTTTTTTGCATGGTAATGTGTCTCATTCATATAATAAAGATTAAATTACAAGTCACATAAAGATCGACATAACAAAACTGAAAAAACAGCAGAACGTCACTGAGCTTGACACCAACGCCCGTCACCTGCTTCCAGCACCACCACATCAGCCACCAAAGAAAAAAGTGACGGATCACCTTCTCACCTGAGCTCGACGCGGCTCCATTGCTGATATGCAGCTTTATGGACCTCCAAGGTGGCTCGCCTAAGGCGAAATCATTACCGTTGAACGAGTCAGACCGAGGCAACACCCTGGGCACGTCATCAAACACCAAATCTGGCACCCTCACATGACTAAGACATCGAAGGAGGAAACCATACCCGCCAGCCATGAACCATGAGCCCAACAATACATGTTCCGTCTTTCAAGTGTTGTTGATGCAGACCATAATCTGCATCCGCTCCTTGACTATCTCCCAAGCTCCGTGTCGACGTTGGAGCAGACGCCGTCACAACGACGGAGCCGGAGGACACACGTCCACCACAAGGATGCCGCCGCCGCCACGGCTTCCCCGCTTAAACAGACTGGTTCCCAGATCCTTCACTGACCATAGATACAATCGCCTCGCCCGAAAAAAACTCGAAGTTTCTTTATTCAGATCACCGTCGCCGCCGCCGAAGCCAACAATGCAAAACCCTAAGTTTCTTGGACCCTAGAACCTAAATCTAAAACGATCCACACGGACGGAATCTGGTGACCTCCCGCACCACCGACAATCAAAAGATCGCCGGTGAAGGAGAACCGCCGGAATACGCGGGAAGGAGCGGCTCTCGGCGGCTAGGTTTCGGTACCCAGGAGAGCTCCAAATATCGGCCGTTGCGTACGTGCCCAGTCTGTATGTCATGAAATTAAGCGAGTACGCTGTGCATGGAAAGGGAAATACATGTGCGAAAGGTTGGACGTGCACGCGGTATGTTTTTTCACCAAGAAAACATCCTGCCATGGTGACCACACACATCCAACAGCCACGTCCCTAGCTTGCAGTCCTCTCCTTACATGTCCCTATATAACTCTGCTCCGAGACAAAGTAGCTGTGGGCAGCTTAGCCCAAACAAAATACTACGCCTCTGCGAAGCAACAAGCTGCTAGCACCTGAAGCCATGGCCAATGGACACCGTGCTCCACTCGCGGCCTGCGTCTTTCTCATCTGCGCCTCCGCCGCAGCCACGGTCATCGTCGTCTACACCGCCTTCCTGGTCTCCCTAAACCCATGCACTTACTCTCTGCCCAGAGCGCTCATCACCGTCTCCGGCCTCGACCCGTACATCGTCTCATGCGCAGGCGACGCCGACACCGCCCCACTCTCCGACGGCAGCGGCGGCAAGAAGAAGATTGGCGGTCCTCTCGTGACCAGCCTGCACACGTGCGTCAAGGTGACGCTGCCACCGCACCCGATCCCGCCCTTCTAATGCTGCCCGCCGGCGCCCGCGTCGGAGCCGATCAACTTCACGCTCCCGGACCCGGCGGAGCCGCTGAGGGTCCGGCGGCCGATGCACGCCGTGGGGGCGGAGCACATGGCCAAGTACGAGCGCGCGATAGCTCTGATGAGGGCGCTGCCGCACAGCGACGCGCGCAGCCTCTACCAGCTGGCCAACGTCCACTGCGCCTACTGCACCGGCTCCTACCGCCAGACGGGGGACCCGGAGCTCAACATGCAGATCCACTTCTCGTGGTTCTTCCCGTTCCACCGCGCCTACCTCTACTTCTTCGAGCGCATCGCCGCGAGGCTGCTCGGGGAGCCCGGCTTCGCGCTGCCCTTCTGGGGCTGGGACGTGCCGGAGGGAATGCGGATGCCGGCGGAGTTCGCCAACTCGTCGTCGCCGCTGCACGACCCCGTGCGGAACCCGGCGCACGCGCCGCCTACGGTCGTCAACCTGGACTTCGCGCGCGTCGAGAACAACCTCACTGACGAGCAGCAGATCCAGCAGAACCTCAGGATCATGTACAAGCAGATGATCGGCAATGCGGCCCTGCCGTCCCTCTTCCACGGCCAGCTTTTCCGTGCCGGCCAGTCTGACAGGCCGGGCCCTGGGACAGTGGAAATGACCCCGCACAACACCATGCACACTTGGACCGGCGATCTGGCCTTCCACAACGTGGAGGACATGGGCACCTACTACTCCGCCGGCCGAGACCCGCTCTTCTACCCGCACCACAACAACGTCGACCGCCAGTGGGAGGCGTGGCGCGACGTCGGCGCCGCCCGCGGCTACCGTGGCCACGTCGACTTCACGGACCCTGACTGGCTCGACTCCTCCTTCGTCTTCTACGACGAGGAGGCCCGCCTGGTGCGGATCACCGTCCGCGACGTGCTCGACATCGACAAGCTCCGGTACAGGTTCGACGGCGTCGGCATGCCGTGGGCCGACGCACGCCCATCTCCTACTCCAAACGTGAACAGAGGTAAAGGCTCGTCGTCGTTGAAGTCCGTCAGGTTCCCGCTATCCCTTGACGCGGCGGTGACCGTGGAGGTAAGACGGCCGCGGGTGCTTCGAAGCCCGCGAGAGAAGGCGGTGCGCGAGGAGGTGCTGGTGGTCGAGGGCATCGAGACCGACGGCACGGAAATGGTCAAGTTTGACGTGTACGTGAACGCCATGGAGTACGAGAAGGTCGAGCCAAGCGGGCGGGAGCTGGCCGGGAGCTACCTGTGCTTGAGCCATCCCAGGATGGACGGCACAGGGAAGGCCACGAGGATAGAAACGAGCATGAGGGTGGCGTTGAACGAGCTCTTGGAAGATTTGGGTGCCGACATAGATGAGAGTCTGATAGTGACATTGGTGCCTAGACATGGAAAGGTTAAGATCGGAGGCCTTAAAATTGTTTACATGATGCAGTGAGATTTATTTATTTTTGAAGGTTTTTTGTTTTGAGAACATGATGGAGTAAGATTACACCACGAACAAGGAGAAGTGTATGGATGAACCACTACAGGAAAATCCAAGTTTCCCGTGTGTTAGCCTATAAACCGAGTACTTTTTTTCGGGCACCCGGCTTATGCTCCTCTAAGCCAAGTCTCGAGGAAAAAACACCCGGTAAATACGAGGAACTCGGCTTATGGTCATCTATAAGCCGTGTTTCGCAAAAAAGCTCACGACTTATATGAAACACACGGTATCTACGGAAAAAGGCACCCAGCTTACAACACACACTCGGTAAAGACATCTGCCGCGTGTCTGTAATGGTAGTGGTTGACGGTGCCGTCACGGAGCAGCCTATAAGCCGTGTGTCCAAAGCAGGCACTCGGCTTATAGGACATATAAGCCTTATAGGACATATAAGTCGTGTGCCGGACGAAAGCACTAGGCTTACATTTTTGCGGATTTTTTGCAACGCGTAACATTTGTGCGAAATTAGTTTAAGGTGGTTTTCATTGCATTTATATTTACTACTTAATTAGTATTATTATTCTAACCTATTTTCTGTCGACTAGTTTTCATGGGTCTTATTTGTGAAATTCTTAATTTAACGCCACTTTAATATTTTCATGACTCTTTAGACACCCTAGCGTACCCGCCACCACACTTCTAGACATCTAAGAGGCCCCAACGCAAGATTTGGCGGCATGTCTAGCCCCCGGAAGCCGCCGGTCACAATTGTAGACATGCGAAGATCAATCTGCATAGAGGGAACTGTTCAGATACTTCTGCATCATCAAAAATTATGAAAAATTACCATCCGTCTTATATCACATGTGCCCAGCCGTGTAAGAAAATTATGATTTTATCACGCACCGAGTGTTCAATAATATTCACGCCGCACCGTTACCGCAGAACGTTTACTATATCCTGTCATCGCTGTCTGTGAGGGGGGCCACACCCGGAGCCGTGTGCTGCCTCCTCAGACATGCCACCGCCACACCTTCAGGCATGTATGAGGGCCCCGCGCAATGATCCGGTGGCATTGCTACCCCCAAGACCTTTGTCCCGCCAAACCCTAAAGCGGTTGACCAGGAGATCTAACCCTTTGACTTTCACCGGACGGGCTTTAACTAATGGACCTCTCCACCCGGTTGTGGTAGGTCAGCCCATAGGAACACTTCGGAACAAGGTCTGGGCCAAACCCACCGCAAGATTCCCTTAGTGTCGACCCGACACGGCCGTTTCCCCCCTCCAGGTGCCGGCGGCGCCGCCGTCCGTGAAGGGGTCACACTCCCGAGACGCGCACCGAGTGTTGGCACCTACCACCACACTTCTAGACGTGTAAAGAGGCCCCGACGCAAGATTTGGCGGCATGGCTAGCCTCCGTAGGCCGCCGACCACAATGGTAGACAGGCAAGAGCAATCCGCGTAGAGGGAAGTGTTCAGATACTTCTGCATCACCAAAAATTATGACAAATTACCATCCGTCCTATATCACATGTGCCCACAACGTGTAAGAAAATCATGATTTTATTGCGCTCCGAGAGTATTCAATAATATTCATGCCGCACCGTTACCGTAGAATGTTTACTATACCGTGTCATCGTCGTCCGTGAGGGGGCCACACCCCGGAGCCGCATGCTACCTCTTCAGACATGCCACCACACCTTAAGGCATGTATGAGGGCCCTGCGCGATGCTCCAGTGGCATTGTTACCCCCCAAGGCCCTCGTCCCGCCAAACCCTGCAGCAGTTGACCGGGGATCTAACCCTTTGACTTTTGCCGGACGGGCTTTGACCAATGGACCTTTCCACCCGGTTATGGTAGGTCAGCCCATAGGAACACTCCAGAACAAGGTCCGGGCCAAACCCACCGCAAGATTCCCTCCGTGTCGACGCGACGCGGACGTTACCCCCTCCAGGTGCCGGCGGCGTCGTCATCCGTGAAGGGGTTCACACTCTGAAGACGCGTGCCGGGTGTTGGCACCCGACACCACACTTCTAGACATGTAAGAGGCCCGGACGCAAGATTTGGCGGCTTGACTAGCCCCCGAAGGCCGCCGGCCACAATCGTAGACACACAAGAGCAATCCGCGTAGAGGGAAGTGTTCAGATACTTCTGCATCACCAAAAATTATGAAAAATTACCATCCGTCCTATATCACATGTTTCCACACCGTGTAAGAAATTCATGATTTTATCGCGCTCCAAGTATTCAATAATATTCATGCCGCATCGTTACCGCAGAACGTTTACTATACCGTGTCATCGTCATCCGTGAGGGGGGCCACACCTCGGAGCCGCGTGCTACCTCTTCAGACATGCCACCACACCTTAAGGCATGTATGAGGGCCCCGCGTGATGCTTCGGTGGCATTGCTACCCCCCAAGGCCCCCATCCCGCCAAACCCTGCAAGAGTTGACCAGGAGATCTAACCCTTTGACTTTCGCCGGACGGGCTTTGACCAACGGACCTCTCCACCCGGTTGTGGTAGGTCAGCCCATAGGAACACTTCGGAACAGGGTCCGGGCCAAACCCACTGCAAGATTCCCTCCGTGTCGACCCAACGCGGCCGTTACCCCCCTCCAGGTGCCGGCGGCGGCGCCGTCCGTGAAGGGGGTCATACTCCAAAGACGCGTGCCGGGTGTTGGCACCCGCCACCACACTTCTAGACATGTAAGAGGCCCCGACGCAAGATTTGGCGCCATGGCTAGCCCCCGAAGGCCGGCGGCCACAATCGTAGACACGCAAGAGCAATCCGCGTAGAGGGAAGTGTTCAGATACTTCTGCATCACCAAAAATTATGAAAAATTACCATCTATCCTATATCACATGTGCCCACACCATGTAAGAAAATCATGATTTTATCACGCTCCAAGTATTTAATAATATTCACGCCGCACCGTTATCACAGAACTTTTACTATACTGTGTCATCGTCGTCCGTGAGGGGGGCCACACCCTGGAGCCGCGTGCTACCTCTTCAGACATGCCAACACACCTTAAGGCGTGTATGAGGGCCCCG
>NC_041384.1:571674366-571680523 GCF_002162155.2 Triticum dicoccoides | reverse complement strand
AAAAAAAATGCTATTTGGCATATAAACCGAGTGTCCCAGGGACATGGCACCCGGCTTATAGGCATATTATGCCATGGGGAGCTGTATAAGCCGAGTGTTCCAGATGCAAGCACCTGGCTTATAGGATATGTTTAACAGTGGATGTCCTATAAGCCGTGTACAAAGGCACCCGGCTTATATTTAAACCGTGCAACTTATGCAGACACAAGGTTTATATTTAAACCGTGCGGCTTGCTTAGGCACTCGGTTTATATTTAAATCGTGTAGTGCTCGTGGGCGGTTTATATATAAACCGTGTGGCTTATGCAGGCACTCGGTTTATATTTAAACCGTGTGGGTCAGTTAGGCACTCGGTTTATATTTAAACCGTGTAGCGCTCGAGGGCACTCAGTTTATATTGACGGTGACACGTGGCTGTTATCTCCCGGCTGCCGTCATGTTACTTTAGTAAGCCGTGAGCCTCGTATAAACACATGGCTTATACGTAAACCGAGTGTTTTCCCACTGGCACTCGGCTTATAACGTATAAGCCGATCAAGTGTAAACCATGTCATATAGCTCCAGTTGCTTGCAAGTTAATGTACTTCTCCACTTTGAGAGCATGACTCTCGCGACAGCGGTCGTCCCCGCGTGAGCGCGCGGCCGCCGCCGGCCGGATCTCCATGCTCCGGCCACCCTGCGTCTGCCGCTCCTAGATCCGGCCTCCACGTCGTCTGCTCCCCCTTCCCTCCTGCCAGGAATCAGGTGTGGGAGCTGCGCCCCGGCGACCCCGCGCCGTCACTCCCGTCTTCACCGGCAGCTCCCCGTCGGCCATCCCCAACGCTGCTCCACTCCCCAGTGAGCGCGCTGTCGCCGCCTCCCGCTGAGATGTCTGCTGGCTCCGCGCCGTGCATCGTCCCGCAGCCAGCCCCGTCTATTGCTCGATCCCATCTGGATCGGGCCCCGCCGGCGCTGAGCCGCTCCGTCCATGCTGTTGGCGGGTCAGGGAAGGTGCCGGTGGTGTCCCCGAGCAAGTTGGTTGCGCCTGTGCGTGCGCCCGCGCAGGCCTCTGCTGCGTCGATCTTGGAGGGCCCGGAGGGGATGTGCTCCCTCGTCGCCCCGCCACCGCATCTCGGCTCGGGTCGGCCAGATTCTGAGTCATGGACCTCTCTCGCCGCTGACGGCGACGACGATGATGAAGAGGAGCCGGCCCCTATGACACCGCCTGCTGCCAAGGCCTCGGCCCCAGTCGCTGCTCTGCCGGACGTGGTGGTGAAGGCGAGCGAGGGATGGCAGGAGGTGTTGCCCCGGCGTGGTCCGCGTCACCCGACGTCGCTAGCCCATGCAATGGCTCCCCGTCCAATCCCTGCTTGGCTGCACGGTAGATGTTGCAGATGCTTCGCTCCTGGGCATCGTGCGACCGATTGCAGAGATCTGCTTCGGTGCTCCCGTTGCTTGCAGAATGGTCATTGTGCTCGCATATGCCGCAATCCTTGGCGTCCTCTAAGTTCTTTGGCATGTCTTGCCATGCCTCCAGTGCTCGGTTCCATGCGCCATCCTGCTCTAGCTTCATGTAAGGATGCAATGAAATCCGTGCTCCCTTCCAAGGCGATTCACCATGGGTCTTGGGCGTCTGTCATCTCTGCTACCGTTGGCTCAGCAACCCCACCCGATATGATGTTGCGGTCCTCTCTGGCTGATCAGACAACATTGTTGCAGAGTTGTCTGGCACGGGTTCAGAGCTTTCTCGAGCGGGCGGAGGCTGCTCTTAGCAGGCTCTCCCTTCCACCGGCTAGGTCGCAAACCACTCTGATGTCATGCCCTTCTGGTGTGGAAGATGTTGGCTCTATGGAGGAAGGGAGGCAAGAGTTATATGGATGTTTCTCCTCTCGTGTTGAGAACGGTTCATCGTCACTCTCAGGCGAGTCCATTGTCGTGCTTGAAACTCCAGTGTTGCAGGTCATGCCCGAGCTACGAGAGCTATGTCTTTGCCCTGGTTCGCCTCTCTCTGTAGAGCATTTGGAGGTGGTCTCATCGGCGGCATCGTGTGAGGGGCATGTGTTGCCAAAGTCATGTGAGCAACTGAAGGTGCCTGAGTCCATCGTGTTGGCGCTTCCTGTGGTTGATGAGGTTGCGTCGGTGATTCCTTTGGTTGAGGTTGTTGATGCGGTCAGTGTGTTGATGTCGGCTCCTGGCAGCGTCTTGGTTGATGACAACGAAACTAAGAAATTCAATGAGTTTTATGATTTTCTTGACAAATGGGTGGCTCATCAGCCGACATCTGGCAAGACAAGTGACCCTCCAAAGAAGAAGTCAACTAAGGAGAAACCAAAGAAGAAGAAAAACAAGAAGTGTGGCGCCATCCGAAAGGCGTCTGTGAGTTCATAATGGAGGGTGGCCAGTTTTCGTTGGTGTGCTCGCTAGGAGTTTCATTGTGTTCTACAAGTATTGAGGGTTGCGGTTGTTGCTTGTTTAGAGGGCCGCTTGAGCGGTTTTGGGGTTTTGGTGTTTCGTACTTTGCGAGTAGTCCGTATTTGGGAGTCTGTATCGGTTTTCGCCCGGTTTTCCGTAAATTAACCGGACAACTCTCTTCTTCTTAATTAATCGATGAGGCAAATATTTTTGCCTCCATTTCAAAAAAAAACCATGTCATATAAGCTGGGAGTTTGACTCAGCTTATATATAAACCGAGTTTATATCAACATAAGCCAAGTTCTTTGGGTACACAGCTTTAAAGTTTTTTCCTGTAGTGAACCCGGGTACATATGAAACTATTTTGGAAAACACATTTTTAAATTCTAAAAAAATCTGAAAACAATTACACGGATACGTCTCCATGTTCTATGTGCATGCATAAAGTTTCACGGAAAAATAACTTTTATTGTGGCCTGTGCTAAAAAGACAAAAAATTATGTCATGAAACACTATTTATAAGCACTGAAATTTGTCTTTTTTGGAGGCAAAACAAAAAGACATTTTTTTCATAAAAATTTGTGCCGCGTACACACATTTGCGAACATGTATGGGTGATATTTTCTTTTGAATTTTTTGACATTTTAAAACGTGCTTAAAGTACACTTTTTGAAAAATGGGTGCATATGCCCATGGGTTCAGATGATGCCCTCTCCACGAACAAGCTGGATACAGAAGTGTAGATTACCGTGCGTCCATCCATCACATGTCATTGCTTTGAGATCGGTGCTATTTTTTTCTGGTTTTCGGCAAAATTGTCCTGTTTGAAAGTATTACATTGTTGTTTCGCAAAAAAAGTATTACAATGTTTTTATTTTCCTGTTTCAAAGTGTATAGTCATGTTTCATTGTTAGAAGAAATTAATTGAGACGTGGCCATCACTACCTCCTTTCCTATTGCCACCGCCTGAATGAAAGAAATGCATATACAGTTATGGTGTGAAATCTGAATGTAATTTTTATTATTTCTAGTGTTCGTTGTACTGTCATGATCGAAGATGAATAAATCAGATGTTTTCCCGCAACGAAAAAAAAGTTATGGTGCGGAATTTATGCAAACATGGCCCAGAGTGAACAACATTAGGACAAACCTATTTTAAACCAAACACAAGCTCTAAATCATCCGTGCATTTCTACTTTAAGGCTGGTCATAGTGGGAGTAATTTAGAGTTGTAACATGCATATATTACTAGTCTATGTTATCATCTTCCTAGTGGGGAGTAACATGTATGTGGTATAATGCAAGCCATCATTTATTAAGATGTAGACTCATTTTTCTTTGGGATGTGTTATGTTACAGTAACATATTATGTTACTCCAACCATCTTGTTAGGGAACACAGTAATTTAAAAAAAATTCCCGCGCACATGCAAGATCTATCTAGGTGATGCATATCAACGAGAGGGGAAGAGTGTTGTCTACGTACCCTCGTAGACCGTAAGAGCAAGCGTTATGACAACACGGTTGATGTAGTCGAACGCCTTCACGATCCGACCGATCCTAGCACCGAAGGTACGACACCTCCGCGATCTGCACACGTTCAGCTCGGTGACGTCCCACAAACTCTAGATCCAGTCGAGTGTCGAGGGAGAGTTTCGTCAGCACAACGGCGTGATGATGATGATGATGAAGCTACCGGAACAGGGCTTCGCCTAAGCACCGCTACGATATGACTGAGGTGGATTATGGTGGAGGGGGGCACTGCACACGGTTAAGACAATGATAAACTTGTGTGTCTATGGGATGCCCCCTCCCCCGTATATAAAGGAGTGGAGGAGGGGGAGGGCCGGCCCTCTATGGCGCGCCCTAGGGGAGTCCTACTCCCACCGGAAGTAGGATTCCCCCCTTCCAATTAGTAGGAGTAGGAGAGAAGCAAGGGGATGAGAGAAGGAAGGAAAGGGGGGCCGGCCCCCACCCAATTCGGATTGGGCTAGGGGGCTCGCCTCCCACCTTTCCCCTTCCTCTCTTCTATTCCACTAAGGCCCAATAAGGCCCATATACTCCTCGGGGGGTTCCGGTAACCTCCCGGTACTCCGGAAAATGCTCGAACTCATCCGGAACCATTCCGATGTCCAAACATAGGCTTCCAATATATCGATCTATATGTCTCGACCATTTCGAGACTCCTCGTCATGTCCGTGATCAAATCCGAGACTCTGAATTACCTTTGGTACATCAAAACACATAAACTCATAATATCGATCGTCGCCGAACGTTAAGCGTGCGGACCCTACGGGTTTGACAACTATGTATACATGACCGAGACTCATCTCCGGTCAATAACCAATAGCGGAACCTGGATGCTCATATTGGTTCCTACATATTCTACGAAGATCTTTATCGGTCAAACCGCACAACAACATACGTTGTTCCCTTTGTCGTGGTATGTTACTTGCCCGAGGTTCGATCGTGGGTATCTCAATACCTAGTTCAATCTCGTTACCGGCAAGTCTCTTTACTCGTTCCGTAATGGACCATCCCGCAACTAACTCATTAGTTACATTGCCTGCAAGGCTTATAGTGATGTGCATTACCGAGAGGGCCCAGAGATACCTCTCTGATACTCGGAGTGACAAATCCTAATCTCGATCTATGCCAACTCAACAAACACCATCAGAGACACCTATAGAGCATCTTTATAATCACCCAGTTACGTTGTGACGTTTGATAGCACACTAAGTGTTCCTCCAGTATTCGGGAGTTGCATGATCTCATAGTCATAGGAACATGTATAAGTTATGGAGAAAGCAATAGCAACAAACTAAACGATCATCGTTCTAAGCTAACGGATGGGTCAAGTCAATCACATCATTCTCTAATGATGTGATCCCGTTAATCAAGTGACAACTCTTGTCTATGGTCAGGAAACATAACCATCATTGATTCAACGAGCTAGTCAAGTAGAGGCATACTAGTGACACTCTGTTTGTCTATGTATTCACACATGTACTAAGTTTTTGGTTAATACAATTCTAGCATGAATAATAAACATTTATCATGATATAAGGAAATATAAATAACAACTTTATTATTGCCTCTAGGGCATATTTCCTTCAGTCTCCCACTTGCACTAGAGTCAATAATCTAGATTACATTGTAATGATTCTAACACCCATGGAGTCTTGGTGTTGATCATGTTTTGCTCGTGAGAGAGGCTTAGTCAACGGGTCTGCAACATTCAGATCCGTATCTATCTTGCAAATCTCTATGTATCCCTCCTTGACTTCATTGCGGATGGAATTGAAGCGTCTCTTGATGTGCTTGGTTATCTTGTGAAATCTGGATTCCTTTGCCAAGGCAATTGCACCAGTATTGTCACAAAAGATTTTCATTGGACCCGATGCACTAGGTATGACACCTAGATCATATATGAACTCCTTCATCTAGACTCCTTCATTTGCTGCTTCCGAAGCAGTGCTACCTCTTGAGCACTGCGTTGGTTTTCCCTTGAAGAGGAAAGAGTGATGTAGTAAAGTAGCCTAAGTATTTCCCGCAGTTTTTGAGAACCAAGGTATCAATCCAGTAGGAGATCACGCTCAAGTCCCATGCACCTACACAAACAAATAAGAACCTCGCAACCAACGCGATAAAGGGGTTGTCAATCCCTTCATGGTTACTTACTAGAGTGAGATCTGATAGATATGATAAGATAATATTTTTGGTATTTTTATGATAAAGAGAAATAAAGATGCAAAGTAAAATAAACG
>NC_041384.1:571482787-571494786 GCF_002162155.2 Triticum dicoccoides | reverse complement strand
GATTCCAGAAACAATCCCTTATTGCTTTCGGATCTGAGACAGGAGGTATACCCAACTGTTTTGGGTGTCCTATGAAGATGCATTTATCCGCTTTGGGTTCGAGCTTATCAGCCTGAAACCTTTTTCACATAAGCGTCGCAGCCCCAAACTTTTAAGAAATGACAGCTTAGGTTTCTCTAAACCATAGTTCATACGGTGTCATCTCATCGGAATTACGTGGTGCCCTATTTAAAGTGAATGTGGTTGTCTTTAATGCCTAACCCATAAACTATCGTGGTAATTCGATAAGAGACATCATGGTATGCATCATATCCAATAGGGTGCAGTTATGATGTTCGGACATACCATCACACTATGGTGTTCCAGGCTGTATTAGTTGTGAAACAATTTCCACAATGTCTTAATTCTGTGCCAAACTCGTAATTCAGATATTCATCTCTATGATCATATCATAGATATTTTATCCTCTTGTCACGACGATCTTTCAACTTCACCCTGAAATTACTTGAACCTTTCAATAATTCAGACTCGTGATTAATCAAGTAAATATACTCAACATCTACTCAAATCATCTGTGAAGTAAGAACATAACGATATCCACTACATGCCTCAGCACTCATTGGATTGCACACATCAAAATGTATTACTTCCAACAAGTTGCTTTGTAGTTCCATTTTACTGAAAACGAGGCTTTCAGTCATCTTGCCCATGTGGTATGATTTGCATGTCTCAAGTGATTCAAAATCAAGTGAGTCAAAACGGTCCATTTGCATGGAGTTTCTTCATGCATATACACCAATAGACATGGTTCGCATGTCTCAAACTTTTCAAAAATGAGTGAGTCCAAAGATCCATCAACATGGAGCCTCTTCATGCGTTTTATACCGATATGACTTAAGTGGCAGTGCCACAAGTAGGTGGTACTATCATTACTATCTTATATCTTTTGGCATGAACATGTGTATCACTATGATCGAGATTCAATAAACCATTCATTTTAGGTGAAAGACCATTGAAGGTATTATACAAATAAACAGAGTAACCATTATTCTCTTTAAATGAATAACCATATTGCGATAGACATAATCCAATCATGTCTATGCTCAATGCAAACACCAATCTCGATGGTAGAGGGAGCGTGCGATGCTTGATCATATCAACATTGGAAACACTTCCAACACATATCGTCAGCTCACCTTTAGCTAGTCTCCATTTATTCCGTAGCTTTTATTTTGAGTTACTAACACTTAGCAACCGAACCGGTATCTAATACCCTGGTGCTACTAGGAGTACTAGTAAAGTACACATTAACATAATGTATATCCAATATACTTCTATCGACAGCCTTCTCATCTACCAAGCATCTAGGGTAATTCTGCTCCAGTGGCTGTTCCCCTTATTACAGAAGCACTCAGTCTCGGGTTTGGGTTCAACCTTGGGTTTCTTCACTAGAGCAGCAGCTGATTTGTCGTTTCATGAAGCATCCCTCTTTGCCCTTGCCCTTCTTGAAACTAGTGGTTTCACTAACCATCAACAATTGATGCCCCTTCTTGATTTCTACTTTTGTGGTGTCAAACATCACAAATATCTCAAGGATCATCATATATGTCCCTGATATATCATAGTTCATCATGAAGCTCTAGCAGCTTGGTGGTAATGACTTCGGAGAGACATCACTATCTCATCTGGAAGATCAACTCCCACTCGATTCAAATGATTGTTGTACTCTGACAATCTGAGCACAAGCTCAACAATTGAGCTTTTCTCCCTTAGTTTGCAGGCTAAGAAAATCGTTGGAGGTCTTATACCTTTTGACGTGGGCACGAGCCTGAAATCCCAATTTCAGTCCTTGGAACATCTCATATGTTCTGCGATGTTTCAAAAACGTCTTTGGTGCCTCAATTCTAAGCCGTTTAATTGAACTATCACGTAGTTATCAAAATGTGTATGTCAGATGTTCGCAACATCCACAGACGACATTCGAGGTCCAGCACACTGAGCGGTGCATTAAGGACATAAGCCTTCTATGAAGCAATGAGGACAATCCTCAGTTTATGGACCTAGTCCGCATAATTGCTACTATCAACTTTCAACTAAATTTTCTCTAGGAACATATCTAAACAGTAGAACTGAAGCGCGAGCTATGATATAATTTGCAAAATCCTTGACTATGTTCAGGATAAACAAGTTCATCTTATGAACTCCCACTCAGATAGACATCCCTCTAGTCATCTAAGTGATTACATGATCCGAGTCAACTAGGCCGTGTCCGATCATCACGTGAGACGGACTAGTCAACATCGGTGAACATCTTCATGTTGATCGTATCTACCATACGACTCATGCTCGACCTTTCGGTCTTCTGTGTTCCGAGGCCATGTCTGTACACATGCTAGGCTCGTCAAGTCAACCTAAGTCTTTTGCGTGTGTAAATCTATCTTACACCCGTTGTATGTGAACGTTAGAATCTATCACACCCGATCATCACGTGGTGCTTCGAAACAACGAACTGTCGCAACGGTGCACAGTTAGGGGGAACACTTTCTTGAAATTTTAATGAGGGATCATCTTACTTACTACCGTCGTTCTAAGTAAACAAGATGTATAAACATGATAAACATCACATGCAATCAAATAGTGACATGATATGGCCATCATCACTTTGCTCCTTTTGATCTCCATCTTCGGGGCTCCATGATCATCATCATCACCGGCATGACACCATGATGTCCATCATCATGATCTCCATCATTGTGTCTTCATGAAGTTGTCTCGCCAACTATTACTTCTACTACTATAGCTAACGGTTAGCAATAAAGTAAAGTAATTACATGACGTTATGTTGACACGCAGGTCATAAATAAATTAAGACAACTCCTATGGCTCCTGCCGGTTGTCATAATCATCGACATGCAAGTCGTGATTCCTATTACAAGAACATGATCAATCTCATACATCACATATATCATTCATCACATCCTTTTGGCCATATCACATCACATAGCATACCCTGCAAAAACAAGTTAGACGTCCTCTAATTGTTGTTTGCATGTTTTACGTGGCTGCTATGGGTTTCTAGCAAGAACGTTTCTTACCTACGCAAAAACCACAACGTGATATGCCAATTGCTATTCACCCTTCATAAGGACCCTTTTCATCGAATCCGATCCGACTAAAGTGGGAGAGACAGACACCCGCTAGCCACCTTATGCAACTAGTGCATGTCAGTCGGTGGAACCAGTCTCACGTAAGAGTACGTGTAAGGTCGGTCCGGGCCGCTTCATCCCACGATGCCGCCGAATCAAGATAAGACTAGTAACGGCAAGCATATTGAACAAAATCAACGCCCACAACTACTTTGTGTTCTACTCGTGCATAGAAACTACACATAGACCTAGCTCATGATGCCACTGTTGGGGAACGTAGCATAAATTCAAATTTTTCCTACGTGTCACCAAGATCAATCTATGGAGTCATCTAGCAACGAGGGAGGAGTGGATCTACATACCCTTGTAGATCGCGCGCGGAAGCGTTCAAGAGAACGGGGTTGATGGAGTCGTACTCGTCGTGATCCAAATCACCGATGATCCTAGCGCCGAACGGACGACACCTCCGCGTTCAACACATGTATGGAGCAGCAACATCTCCTCCTTCTTGATCCAGCAAGGGGGAAGGAGAGGTTGATGGAGATCCAACAGCACGACGGCGTGGTGGTGGAAGTAGCGGGATTCCAATAGGGCTTCGCCAAGCGCTGCGGGAGGAGGGAGATGTGTCATGGGAGGGAGAGGGAGGCGCCAGGGCTTTGGTATGGTTGCCCTCCCTTCCCCCCACTATATATAGGGCCAAGGGAGAGGGGGAGGGCGCAGCCTTGCCCCTTCCTCCAAGGAAGGGTGCGGCCAAGGGGGGGAGGAGTCCATCCTCCCCAAGGCACCTCGGAGGTGCCTTCCCCTTTTAGGACTCTCCCCTCCTCTTGTCCCTTTGGCGCATGGGCCTCTAGGGGCTGGTTCCCTTGGCCCATGTAGGCCAAGGCGCACCCCCTACAGCCCATGTGGCCCCCCGGGGCAGGTGGCCCCACCCGGTGGACCCCCGGGACCCTTCCGGTGGTCCCGGTACAATACCGGTGACCCCGAAACTTGTCCCGATGGCCGAAATAGCACTTCCTATATATAATTCTTTACCTCCGGACCATTCCGGAACTCCTCGTGACGTCCGGGATCTCATCCGGGACTCCGAACAACTTTCGGGTTACCGCATACTAATATCTCTATAACCCTAGCATCACCGAACCTTAAGTGTATAGACCCTACGGGTTCGGGAGACATGCAGACATGACCGAGATGACTCTCCGGTCAATAACCAACAGCGGGATCTGGATACCCATGTTGGCTCCCACATGTTCCACGATGATCTCATCAGATGAACCACGATGTCAAGGACTTAATCAATCCCGTATACAATTCCCTTTGTCTAGCGGTACGATACTTGCCCGAGATTCGATTGTCGGTATCCCGATACCTTGTTCAATCACGTTACCGGCAAGTCTCTTTACTCATTCCGTAACACATCATCCCGTGATCAACTCCTTGATCACATTGTGCACATTATGATGATGTCCTACTGAGTGGGCCCAGAGATACCTCTCCGTCACACGGAGTGACAAATCCCAGTCTCGATTCGTGCCAATCTAACAGACACTTTCGGAGATACCCGTAGTGTACCTTTATAGCCACCCAGTTACGTTGTGACGTTTGGCACACCCAAAGCACTCCTACGGTAACCGGGAGTTGCACAATCTCATGGTCTAAGGAAATAATACTTGACTTTAGAAAAGCTTTAGCATATGAACTACACGATCTAGTGCTATGCTTAGGATTGGGTCTTGTCCATCACATCATTCTCCTAATGATGTGATCCCGTTATCAACGACATCCAATGTCCATGGTCAGGAAACCATAACCATCTATTGATCAACGAGCTAGTCAACTAGAGGCTTACTAGGGACATGGTGTTGTCTATGTATCCACACATGTATCTGAGTTTCCTATTAATACAATTCTAGCATGGATAATAAATGATTATCATGAACAAGGAAATATAATAATAATAACTAATTTATTATTGCCTCTAGGGCATATTTCCAACAATAATTTACCACTGTATTGGGTGTGTTGGGGACACAAGAGACTCTTTGTTATTTGGTTGCAGGGTTGCTTGAGAGAGACCATCTTCATCCTACGCCTCCTACGGATTGATAAACCTTAGGTCATCCACTTGAGGGAAATTTGCTACTGTCATACAAACCTCTGCACTTGGAGGCCCAACAACGTCTACAAGAAGAAGGTTGTGTAGTAGACATCAAGTTCTTTTCTGGCGCCATTACCGGGGAGGTGAGTGCTTGAAGGTATATCTTTAGATCTTGCAATCGAGTCTTTTAGTTTCTTGTTTTATCACTAGTTTAGTTTATAAAAGAAAATTAAAAAAAAGGAATTAAGTTTGTCTCATATGCTTCACCTTTTTAATATCTTTCATGAGTATGATAGAAAGGAAAATTATGCTAAAGTTTTAGAAGAAGAAATCTACAAAATGTTTGGCACTAAATCTTTGAATGATGAGCATGATTTCAATGTTCTTAGTACGAATTCTTTGAATATCCATGATGCTAATGATGATTGTACTAGTTATGATGAAAATACCTCCTATAAACATGTCAATTTTTGTGGAGTAGATTGGGTTTGCAAGTACACACCGAATAGGGAAGATAGATATTGTAAGAGGCATAAGTACTTAGAAACTAAATTGTTGCAAGAAAGTCTAGATGAATGTGCTGAAAGATTCAATATTTTCGTGCCCCTTGTGAACTTTGCAATGAACATGGTCATTTAAAGCTCCAATGCTATTTGTTTCATGATCAAGTCGTGTCCAAACATTGTGATAATTTGATTACCCTTGAGCATCATAAAGAGCTTAGCCTTCTTTTGGGTTATGAAGAAATGAAACGTATAACTGAGGGTATTCCAAAGTTTAATCTTGATAGAGTTCTTGATTTTGATCTAGAGAATATTTATATGTATTGTGTGGTGAATTGCATTGAGAATCCTTATATTGCCAACTACATAAAGAAAATGAAACAAATAGAAGATGAAGAGAATGCTAATAAAAGGGAAGAGACTTCCCAATATCCTCCTATTATCTCTTATGATGAATCAGGTAACGAGGAGGAGCCTCCTATTCAACTAATCTCATTAATAAGGAGCTCCAAAAATAGGATTGAACCCACACACGATGTGGTAAAGAAGAAGAAAAGAAAAAGGAAGAGAGGTAAAAAGGTATCTCTCCCAAATAAAGTTGCTCCTATTATTGTTGTGCCTCATGAAAATGAAGATGATACACTTGATGATGATCTCATTATGCCTATTGCTTGTTGTGATGATTATGATTGGGAAGATAATGATACTTCTTATGATCTTGAAAATCTTTTTGGTACTTGCTTGGAAGAATATAATAATTGCTATACTATTGGTGCTATCCATGCTATTAATGATGAGAGTGATTATGCTTATGATACGAAAAGGCCCAAGCTTGGGGAAGCTATGTTTGATGAGGATGACATATTTGAGAATATATTTGCTACAATTAATGTTTGTCCCAAGCTTGGGGATGCTACGCTTAATGATGATATTTTTAGCCTTCCATGTTTAGATATGCAAAGTGATTATGATGAGAACAAAGTTGCTACTTATGATGATTATTGTGATAAAACTTATGCTATAAAGAGTAGTGATGATTATATTTATAAAACTTGTCATGATTATGAGTACCCTTTCTCTAAACATTACTCCTTTAACGTGGAAACAATTTATAGTATTCAAGTCTCTTATGATACTCCCACTATTCCGAATGAGAAGAATTTTGCTTATGTGGAGAGTAGTAAATTTTCTATGCTTGTAGATCATGAAAAGAATGATTTAGGTGCTGGTTATATTTTTGAATTCATTCATGATGCTACTGAAAATTATTATGAGGGAGGAACATATGCTTGTAGGAATTGTAATAATATCAAGTTTCCTCTCTACGTGCTTAAAGTTTTGAAGTTATGCTTGTTTTACCTTCCTATGCAAGTTGATTATTGTTCCCATAAGTTGTTTGCTCACAAAATCCCTATGCATAGGAAGTATGTTAGACTTAAATGTGCTAGTCATATTCTTCATGATGCTCTCTTTATGTTTCAATTCTTATCTTTTATGTGAGCATCGTTGAAATCATCATGCCTAGCTAGGGGCGTTAAATGATAGCGCTTGTTGGGAGGCAACCCAACTTTATTTTTATTCCTTGCTTTTTGTTCCTGTTTAGTAATAAATAATTCATATAGCCTCTGTTTAGATGTGGTTTTATGCTTTTAATTGGTGTTTGTGCCAAGTAGAACCTTTGGGAAGACTTTGGGAAAGTCTTGTTGATCATGCTGTAAAAAAACAGAAACTTTAGCGCTCACAAGAATTGCTGACATTTTTATTTGGAGAGTGCTATTTAGTTAATTATTTTTTCAGATGACTAATAGATAAATTCCTCAGGTCCAGAAATTTATTTGAGAATTTTATGAGTTCCAGAAGTATACGTTTGATTTAGATTACTACAGACTGTTCTGTTTTTGACAGATTCTGTTTTTCGTGTGTTGTTTACTTATTTTGATGAATCTATGGCTAGTAAAATAGTTTATAAACCATAGAGAAGTTGTAATACAGTAGGTTTAACACCAATATAAATAAATAATGAGTTCATTACATTACCTTGAAGTGGTGATTTACTTTCTTATACTAACAGAGCTTACGAGTTTTCTGTTAAGTTTTGTGTTGTGAAGTTTTCATGTTTTGGGTAAGCATTCGATGGACTATGGAATAAGGAGTGGAAAGAGCCTAAACTTGGGGATGCCCAAGTCACCCCAAGGTAATATTCAAGGATAGCCAAGAGCCTAAGCTTGGGGATGCCCCGGAAGGCATCCCCTCTTTCGTCTTCGTTCATCGGTAACTTTACTTGGAGCTATATTTTTATTCACCACATGATATGTGTTTTGCTTGGAGCATCAATTTATTTTGTTAGGATTTGCTTGCTGTTATTTAGAACAATGTTTTGCATCTTTTATTTCAATAAAAGTGTCATTAATAGTCTTTACTATGCCTATGTTACAAGTATACATGTTGCTGTTTGAAAACAGAAAGTTTACCGCTGTTGCAATAATTCCCTAGAAAAGTCAGAATGTGATAAAATGTTGAAACCTTTTGCATATTAAGCTCTGATAAATTTACTACAGTGGAAATTTTCTTTCATAATTTTTGGAGCTAGGGAAGTATGGATGTTGAAGCATTCTTTACAGATTATCCTGTTTAGGCAGATTGCTGTTATGTTTGCATTGTTTGCATATGTTTGCTTCTTTAATGATTCTATTTCAGAATAGAACTATTAAATATGCAGAGGCATTTAGTATGCAATGTTGAATAATAATTTTAGTGATTTTATACAGTATAGTATGATAAGGTTTGGCAATGGTTTATACTAATTTATCTCACGAGTCCTTGTTGAGTTTTGTGTGGATGAAGCTTTTGAGATTTAGGGAGACCGTGATATGAGAGGAATTAAGGAGACAAAAAATCTCAAGCTTGGGGATGCCCAAGGCACCCCAAGATAATATTTCAAGAAGTCACAAGCGTCTAAGCTTGGGGATGCCCCGGTTGGCATCCCACCTTTCTTCTTCAACAACTATCGGTTAGTATCGGTTGATCCTAAGTTTTTGCTTCTTCACATGATGTTTGCTATTCTTAGATGTCATTTTATTTTGCTTTGCTTGCTGTTTGAATAGAGTACCAAGATCTGAAATTATTAATTGTTAGAGAGTCTTCACATAGTTGCATAATTATTCGACTACTCATTGATCTTCACTTATATCTTTCGGAGTAGTTTGTCATTTGCTCTAGTGCTTCACTTATATCCTTTAGAGCATGGCGGTAGTTTTATTTTGAAGAAATAGATGAACTCTCATGCTTCACTTATATTATTTTGAGAGTCTTAAATAGCATGGTAATTTGCTTAAAATCCTAATATGCTAGGTATTCAAGAATAATAAAATTCTCTTATGAGTGTGTTGAATCCTATGAGAAGTTTGATACTTGATAATTGTTTTGAGATATGGAGATGGTGATATTAGAGTCATGCTAGTTGAGTAGTTGTGAATTTGAGAGATACTTGTGTTGAAGTTTGTGATTCCCGTAGCATGCCCATATGGTGAACCGTTATGTGACGAAGTCGGAGCATGATTTATTTATTTATTGTCTTCCTTATGAGTGGCGGTCGGGGACGAGCGATGGTCTTTTCCTACCAATCTATCCCCCTAGGAGCATGCGCGTAGTACTTTGTTTCGATGACTAATAGATTTTCGCAATAAGTATGTGAGTTCTTTATGACTAATGTTGAGTCCATGGATTATACGCACTCTCACCCTTCCACCTTTGCTAGCCTCTCTAATACCGCGCACCTTTCGCCGGTATCATACACCTACCATATACCTTCCTCAAAACAGCCACCACTATTATGGCATTTCCATAGCCATTCCGAGATATATTGCCATGCAATTTTTCACCACCTAGTTCATCATGACACATTCATCATTGTCATATTGCTTAGCATGATCATGTAGTTGACATAGTATTTGTGGCAAAGCCACCATTCATTATTTCTTCATACTTATCACTCTTGATTCATTGCATATCCCGGTACACCGCCGGAGGCATTCATATAGAGTCATACTTTGTTTCTAGTATCGAGTTGTATCATTGAGTTGCAAATAAATAGAAGTGTGATGATCATCATTCAATAGAGCATTGTCCCAAAAAAAGAAAGGCCAAAAAAAGGCCAAATAAAAAAATAAAACAGGGGCAATGCTACTGCCCTTTTACCACACGTGTGCTTCAAAGTAGCACCATGTTCTTCATATAGAGAGTCTCATATGTTGTCACGTTCATATACTAGTGGGAATCTTTCATTATAGAACTTGGCTTGTATATTCCAATGATGGGCTTCCTCAAAATGCCCTAGGTCTTCGTGAGCAAGAAAGTTGGATGCACACCCACTAGTTTCTTTTGTTGAGCTTTCATACATTTATAGCTCTAGTGCATCTCTTGCATGGCAATCTCTACTCACTCACATTGATATCTATTGATGGGCATCTCCATAGCCCGTTGATACGCCTAGTTGATGTGAGACTATCTTCTCCTTTTTGTCTTCTCCACAACCACCATTCTATTCCACCTATAGTGCTATGTCCATGGCTCACGCTCATGTATTGCGTGAAGATTCAAAAAGTTTGAGAACATCAAAAGTATGAAACAATTGCTTGGCTTGTCATCGGGGTTGTGCATGATTTAAATATGTTGTGTGGTGAAGATGGAGCATAGCCAGACTATATGATTTTGTAGGGATAACTTTCTTTGGCCATGTTATTTTGAAGAAACATAACTGCTTGGTTAGTATGCTTGAAGTATTATTATTTCTATGTCAAAATGAACTTTTGTCTTGAACCTTTCGGATCTGAATATTCATATCACAAGTAAGAAGAATTACATTGAAATTATGCCAACTAGCATTCCACATCGAAAATTATCTTTTTATCATTTACCTACTCGAGGACGAGTAGGAATTAAGCTTGGGGATGCTTGATACGTCTCCAACGTATCTATAATTTTTGATTGCTCCATGCTATATTATCTACTGTTTTGGGCAATATTGGGCTTTATTTTCCACTTTTATATTACTTTTGGGACTAACCTATTAATCGGAGGCCCAGCCCAGATTTGCTGTTTTATGCCTATTTCAGTGTTTTAAAGAAAAGGAATATCAGACGGAGTCGAAACGGAACGAAATCAACTGGAGAAGTTATTTTTGGAAGGAAACACACCTAATGGACTTGGACCCCACGTCAAGGAAGGAACGAGGTGCTCACGAGGGTGGGGGGCGCCCCCCCAGGGCGCGCCCCCTGTCTCGTGGGGCCCTCGTGGCTCCCTTGACGTACCTCCTGCACCCATATATACCTACGTGACCTAAAACTTCCAGAACGCAACATAGATCAGGAGTTCCGCCGCCAGAAGCCTCCGTAGCCACCGAAAACCAATATAGACCCGTTCCGGCACCCTGCCGGAGGGGGCAATCCTTCTCCAGTGACCATCTTCATCATACCGGAGCTCTCCATGACGAGGAGGGAGTAGTTCTCCCTCGGGGCTGAGGGTATGTACCAGTAGCTATGTGTTTGATCTCTCTCTCTCTCTCGTGTTCTTGAGGTGATACAATCTTGATGTATCGCGAGCTTTGCTATTATATTTGGATCCTATGATGTTTCTTCCCCCCTCTTCTCTCTTGTAATGAATCGAGTTTTCCCTTTTGAAGTGATCTTATCGGATTGAGTCTTTAAAGACTTGAGAACACTTGATGTATGTCTTGCCGTGGATATCTGTGGTGACAATGGGATACCACGTGCCACTTGATGTATGTTTCGGTGACCAACTTGCGGGTTTTGTGACATTGGGAACCTATGCATAAGGGTTGGCACACGTTTTCGTCGTGATTCTCCGGTAGAACTTTGGGGCACTCTTTGAGGTCCTTTGTGTTGGTTGAATAGATGAATCTGAGATTGTGTGATGCATATCGTATAATCATACCCATGGATACTTGAGGTGACATTGGAGTATCTAGGTGACATTAGGTTTTTGGTTGATTTGTATCTTAAGGTGTTATTCTAGTATGAACTCTAGGGCTGTTTGTGACACTTATAGGAATAGCCCAACGGATTGATTGAAAAGAATAACTTTGAGGTGGTTTCGTACCCTACCATAATCTCTTCGTTCGTTCTCCACTATTAGTGACTTTGGAGTGACTCTTTGTTGCATGTTGAGGGATAGTTTTATGATCCAATTATGTTAGTATTGTTGAGGGGACTTACACTAGCGAAAGTAAGAACC
>NC_041384.1:571453343-571482237 GCF_002162155.2 Triticum dicoccoides | reverse complement strand
TAGGCCTTGTTTCAACGCATTGCAATACCGTTTACGCTCACTTTTATCACTTGTTACCTTGCTGTTTTTATAATTTCAGATTACAAATACCTTTATCTACTATCCATATACCACTTGTATCACCATCTCTTCGCCGAACTAGGGCACCTATACAATTTACCATTGTATTGGGTGTGTTGGGGACACAAGAGACTCTTTGTTATTTGGTTGCAGGGTTGCTTGAGAGAGACCATCTTCATCCTACGCCTCCTACGGATTGATAAATCTTAGGTCATCCCCTTGAGGGAAATTTGCTACTGTCCTACAAACCTCTGCACTTGGAGGCCCAACAACGTCTACAAGAAGAAGGTTGTGTAGTAGACATCACCGGTCGCAACAGAGGGCATCCCAGATCTGGATTGCTAAGGAGGAGGAGGAGGAGGACGAGTACATTCATCCTAATTTCGAGAGCGATTCTCCTTCGTCAAGCCAAGATGGAGAGAAATATGGTGCTACCGATTCAGGATCCCATGAATACCAGGCCATGCCAGATTTCTCCAATGCCCCAGATAGTGACAAGACCGACAACCACATATTTGAGGATGCTCATCTAAATCGTTGCGCACTCCAACTCCGTGGCCTCAAAGGTACTGGCGTACTGAATATCTCCCCGCCATGGGTTGCTCCACATTCAGTGAACTAGGCATTTTTTCAGTATTGGCTTTACCTCGATTTGTCAATACTGGTCGGCCCAAATTTAGCATGGTCAGTGACATGTTCAGTTTCTAGTTTTTGGATTAATGAATGTTAACATCTATGCAGTTGTTGAATATGTAAAAGAAATTATTGATCTTGTTCAGTTGTTTGCTGACAACAGTTTGTTTATTTGGAGCAGATTATTGTTATTGTGCAGTAGTCGAATGATGTTACAAGACCACCCGTTATTATCAGTGATCATAAACAGCACATTATTTCAAATTTTGATCTGTGTCAAGGAATCATGTAACTCGGCTCTTGGTTACAGTAAATCATATAGTCAGAGTTTGCTGCCTTTTTTGCAGGCTTTTATACTGTCAAAATTGGCGCAGGCATTTATACTGTCAAAATTGGCGCAGGCATTGGCATGTACAGTCTGCAGAGGGATCAAAGTAAACAAGAATCTAGCACCCCATGTATTGAGTTTAGTCAGGCAAACACTAGTTGCAAATGTACCATTACCATCTCGTTTGGAATGCCTACGGTTTAGTTGGTTGTCTCTTGTTTATTTTTTCTTGCTGCAATCAATTTCACGCATGCAGTTTATGCATTTTTTTTCTGTTGACTTTTAAGTTCTGGAGCTAGCTAGATGGACTTCTGTCCATAGAAAAGCTAGCACACAACAGCCTCTCTAATTATTTGTTTGCACTAACTACAAGTTTGTGGATGGAGTTGTGCCTGAATATAGGTAGTAGGACGTTTTAGCCTTTCACTCTATTGGGCTTTGTTCAGATCAATTAAGCTGCAGCTTATTCATCGTGTTTTTGCTTGCACTGAAATAGGACTTTCACGTACTCTGACCGGTCCTTTATGGCCGAGGTACAAGAAATTTAGTGGCACACACTGAATTCTGTATCTCAACAACGCCTTTTGAAGGTCTTTCATGACATATGTAGAAACTTTAATGAGACACCCAAAGTCTACAAATGACACAAATGAGCTACCTCGATTTCTATGTTGGGCCATTCACGTCATGCTTAGGAGAACTTTAACGATTCACGCTTGAGATCGGGACTCTCCTCTCCTATGTTGATACTGTTCTCGGCAAGCGAAACGATATTTTTTTGAGTTCGCCAACGCACTTGAAATATGAACTTTGACATACTATGACCAGTCTTGTATTGATTAGGTAGGGCATATGTAGAAGAACTACAACAAGACACACCCAAGTCTAGTAATCACACACATAAGCAATCTCGGTTTCTATGTTGGGCCCTTCATGTAATGCATAGGAGAACTTCAATGATACATGCCCGAGATCGCGACTCTCTCTTCTATGTCGGTTCCATTCTTGACTAGGGAAAGGATATTATGTGAGTTGGCTATCACACCCAAAATATGGACTCTCATATAATATGACCGGTCTTTTATGGACTAGGTAGAAGAACTTTAGTGGCACACGCCGGATTCTAGATCTCAACGATGCCTTTTGAAGGTCTTTCATGGCATATGTAGAAGAACTTAATTGAGACAGCCCCAAGTCTACAAATCACACCAAGAAGTTGTAGGGCCCTTCATGTTATGCTTAGGAGAACTTTAACGATATACTCTAGAGATCTCCTCCCCTATGATGATACCGGTGTCGGCTAGTGAAAAGATATTTTTATAAGTTAGCTATCACACCTGAAATATGAACTTTGAAATACTATGACCGGTCTTTTATGGCCTAGGTAGAAGAACTTTAGTGGCACACACTGGAGTCTGGATCTCAGCAACGCCTTTTGAAGGAATTGCATGACATATGTAGAAGAACTACAATAAGACACACCCAAGTCTAGTAATCACACAAATAAGCAAGTTCGGTTTTTATGCCGGGTCCTTCATGTCATGGATAGGAGAACTTTAATGATACACGCCCGGCATCGGTACTCTCCTCTCCTATGTCGATTCCATTCTCGTCTAGAGGGAAGACATTATGTGAGTTGGCAATCGCACCCGAAATATGGACTCTCACATACCATGAATGGTCTTTTATGGCCTAGGTAGAAGAACTTTAGTGGCACACACCAGATTCTGGATCTCAACAACGTCTTTTGAAAGTCATTCATGGCATATGTAGAAGAACTTCAATGAGACACCCCCAAGCCTACTAATCACACAAAGAAGCAACCTTGATTTCTATGTCGAGCCCTTCACGTCAAGCTTAGGAGAACTTTAACGATATACTCTAGAGATCTCCTCCCCTATGATGTTATCGGTCTCGGTTAGCGAAAAGATATTTTTATAAGTTGGCTATCACACCTGAAATATGAACTTTGAAATACTATGACCAGTCTTTTATGGCCTAGGTAGAAGAACTTTAGTGGCACACACCGGAGTCTGATCTCAACAACGCCTTTTGAACGAATTGCATGACATATGTAGAAGAACTACAACAAGACTCTCCCAAGTCTAGTAATCACACAAATAAGCAAGTTCGCTTTTTATGTTGGGTCCTTCATGTCATGGATAGGGGAACTTTAATGATACACGTCTGGCATCGGTACTCTCCTCTCATATGTCGATTCCATTCTCGTCTAGAGGGAAGACATTATGTGAGTTGGCAATCGCACCCAAAATATGGACTCTCACATACCATCAATGGTCTTTTATGGCCTAGTTAGAAGAACTTTAGTGGCACACACCAGATTCTGGATCTCAACAACGTCTTTTGAAAGTCATTCATGGCATATGTAGAAGGACTTCAATGAGACACCCCCAAGCCTACTAATCACACAAAGAAGCAACCTTGATTTCTATGTCGGGCCCTTAACGTCAAGCTTAGGAGAACTTTAACAATACACTATAGAGATCGGGACTCCCCTCTCCTATGTTCATACCATTGTTGGCTAACGGAAAGTTTTTTTTTGAGTTAGCAATCGCATCCAAAATATGAACTTTGACATACTATGACCTGTCTTTTATGGATTAGGTAGAAGAACTTTAGTGGCACACACCGGAGTCTCGATCTCAACAACATTTTTGATGGCATATATAGAAGAACTGCAATGAGACACATCCAAGTCTATTAATCACACCAAGGAGCTACCTCGATTTATATGTTGGGCCCTTCACGTCATATATAGATGAAGCGAGTTTAAGTACGGTCCATATATAGATGAAAAATAATATGGGAACAATGACCGAAAAATTTCTAAGATAAGATGGGAGCAGACGACAGTAACCTCTGTCATGGTGATTAACTTGCCGAGAATAATGCATAACCGTAGTGTCTAGACATTGCGAGGAGTTCGAGTGGCTGCGAGCTAGCAGGAGAGACGAATCTAGCTTAGCGGTGAATGAAAGAGGAACGACAAGGACGAGAGCAGCGAGCACAAGATAGAGTAAAGTGTTGTAGATAGGGATGGCTAAAGTATGAGGTAAATACACCGATGGTGCTTGAACTTGCCATGGACGTTCATTTTAGTGTGTGAACTTGAAAAATACATAGAACTGGTTCTATAACTTGGCATGTACGTGCAAATACGGTTCAAATCTCATATGTATACATCCATGACGCTGATGAGGCGTTCCAACATGGCACGTGGCCCGCTGTCAGTGACTGGATGGCAGGAAAGTGGGCGTGTGGCCTAGTTTTTCAGGAAACCCCTGAAATTATTATTTTTCTTAGAAATAGGACCTTGGAGAAAAACAGCAGACATCTGTAGAATAAAAATTACAACTGTAGGGAGTTTGAACATGGGTACTGTTGTTACGATGCATGTGTGGCTAGCCAATCGACTACCAAACACTTGATGTTTGGAGGGATTGACACCCTTTATATACACTAGGCGGAACAACATAAATTAAAGAAGTTTAATCCATAAAAAATAGTGCCGGGTCTGTGATTCAAACATCCGGCCAAATGCTATATAGCAACCTTGGATACCACTCCAACCAAAAAGATCTCATGTTTCTAAAGTATAATTAATATTTATGACTGTATAACAAACATAATTTGAAATAATTTGAAAATTTACGTGTCATTTTAAAAAGTATCCAAGTGTTACTTAAAAACATAATCATACAATTTAAAATATTTATAAATTGTAACAAATTATATGAATCAAATATTATTCATGTAACGATCTGCAATCTGAGGGCGCACTAGAACACACAAACTTTTATATACTATATAAGCTTTTTAAAACAACACAATTTTTTTAAAGCATGAACACTTTTATGTACTACATGATTATTTTATTAAAAACATGGAAAATTTGAAACAAATACGAGAATTTATTTAAATATACGAAAATTTCTAAAATTACTTTAATATTTTATTAAAAATGAGAGCACTTTAGAATTATAAAATTATTTTCGTAAAGTATTTTTGTTATGTGTAGATATTTTATGAAATTATACAACTTTTCAAATATTTTTTTTTATAACACATGATTATAATTTACATGTTTTTGGAAATTTCTAAATGGAAAAAATGAACACGTTGAAAGTGGGTCGTGGTGTGGTTTGTTTTACCCACACGAGCACATTATGTTGTAAAGATAAATTTATCTTTTGTAACATTATGTTTCTTGGGTTGTATTCATATGTGGGGCCGCTATATAACCTTAGGATACATGTTCGAATAATTGACCCATTATTATTTTTGTTGGAATAAATTACTTTGTTTATGTCGATCAGCCTTATGGTATATAAAGTATTCAAACATTTACATGTGTATAAGGCCTTGTACAATGGAAGATGCTTAGGGGAGGTGCTTAGAGAAATAAACCGGTGTTTTTTAAGCACCGGTGCTTATTTGTACAAGATAAACGCTTAACTAAGCGTCTCTCCTATAGAAATAAGCACCGGTGCTTCAGAAAAACCCGGTTTATTTTTCTAAGCATCTCTCTAAGCACCTCCCATTGTATAAGGTCTAAATGTGATTAGCTCTACTGGTTAGCCACGCCTCATGCGAGCGATAGGTCGCGGGTTTGAACCCCCCCCCCCCCCACCCTACCATTCTTTTACAAATTTGTGTTGTTTCTCTCCTATTTGTAAGAAAAAAATATAATTCCAGGGTGTTTTTGAAAAGAAAATAAACAGGTCGCGCGCCCTCCTCACTGCCATCTGGTCGCTGACAGCGGGCCTAATGCCATTTTGGCTGCCACATCAGCATGGTGGATATATACATATGAGATGTGAACCGCATCCGCACGTCCATGTCAAGTTATGAAACCAGTTCCATGTATTTTGCAAGTTCAGACACTAAAGTGCACATTCATAGCAAGTTCAAGCACCAGTGGTGTAATTACCTCCTAAAGTATCGATCCGTGAAGTAGGGAAACTGTACCTCGCTTGCGTCGAACTTTCCGTCTTCAGTCAGAGAACTTTATATCGTCCAAACGATTACCAGATTGCGCTAAAAAATCAAACTGGTCCATGAAAACTGTCCACCCACCTTAATTAGTGTTGCGGCTCATTATTTGTGCATAACAGTTCTTAGCGATGTACTGTCACCTAAATGAGTGCATCGTGGGAAAAGGTAGCATGCGTCAGGCATGTGGTACCATGCGTACGACAGAGAGGAAGTAATATACATAGGACCTCCTAACAAAGGAATCTAGAGGACCTCGTATGTAATACGGCAGAAAATACGAGCTATAGAAATGCCCATGGCGGTAGAATCTCATGCATGGCTGACAATGAGTGGGCCTATGCGATTGGACAGCACGCAAGATGAAGGGTGAGGATACAAGTTATGCGCGCAATGTGTTAGGAAAAATCCACTGAGCTTTACATGTCCGTCCTCTGCTGCTCCGAGACAAAGTAGATGTAGGCATAGCCAAACAAAATAGCCGGCGGAACGCCTGTGCGAAGCAACAAGCTGCTAGCACCTGAAGCCATGGCCAATGGACACCGTGCTCCACTCGCGGCCTGCGTCTTTCTCATCTGCGCCTCCGCCGCAGCCACGGTCATCGTCGTCTACACCGCCTTCCTGGTCTCCCTAAACCCATGCACTTACTCTCTGCCCAGAGCGCTCATCACCGTCTCCGGCCTCGACCCGTACATCGTCTCATGCGCAGGCGACGCCGACACCGCCCCACTCTCCGACGGCAGCGGCGGCAAGAAGAAGATTGGCGGTCCTCTCGTGACCAGCCTGCACACGTGCGTCAAGGTGACGCTGCCACCGCACCCGATCCCGCCCTTCTAATGCTGCCCGCCGGCGCCCGCGTCGGAGCCGATCAACTTCACGCTCCCGGACCCGGCGGAGCCGCTGAGGGTCCGGCGGCCGATGCACGCCGTGGGGGCGGAGCACATGGCCAAGTACGAGCGCGCGATAGCTCTGATGAGGGCGCTGCCGCACAGCGACGCGCGCAGCCTCTACCAGCTGGCCAACGTCCACTGCGCCTACTGCACCGGCTCCTACCGCCAGACGGGGGACCCGGAGCTCAACATGCAGATCCACTTCTCGTGGTTCTTCCCGTTCCACCGCGCCTACCTCTACTTCTTCGAGCGCATCGCCGCGAGGCTGCTCGGGGAGCCCGGCTTCGCGCTGCCCTTCTGGGGCTGGGACGTGCCGGAGGGAATGCGGATGCCGGCGGAGTTCGCCAACTCGTCGTCGCCGCTGCACGACCCCGTGCGGAACCCGGCGCACGCGCCGCCTACGGTCGTCAACCTGGACTTCGCGCGCGTCGAGAACAACCTCACTGACGAGCAGCAGATCCAGCAGAACCTCAGGATCATGTACAAGCAGATGATCGGCAATGCGGCCCTGCCGTCCCTCTTCCACGGCCAGCTTTTCCGTGCCGGCCAGTCTGACAGGCCGGGCCCTGGGACAGTGGAAATGACCCCGCACAACACCATGCACACTTGGACCGGCGATCTGGCCTTCCACAACGTGGAGGACATGGGCACCTACTACTCCGCCGGCCGAGACCCGCTCTTCTACCCGCACCACAACAACGTCGACCGCCAGTGGGAGGCGTGGCGCGACGTCGGCGCCGCCCGCGGCTACCGTGGCCACGTCGACTTCACGGACCCTGACTGGCTCGACTCCTCCTTCGTCTTCTACGACGAGGAGGCCCGCCTGGTGCGGATCACCGTCCGCGACGTGCTCGACATCGACAAGCTCCGGTACAGGTTCGACGGCGTCGGCATGCCGTGGGCCGACGCACGCCCATCTCCTACTCCAAACGTGAACAGAGGTAAAGGCTCGTCGTCGTTGAAGTCCGTCAGGTTCCCGCTATCCCTTGACGCGGCGGTGACCGTGGAGGTAAGACGGCCGCGGGTGCTTCGAAGCCGGCGAGAGAAGGCGGTGCGGGAGGAGGTGCTGGTGGTGGAGGGCATCGAGACCGACGGCACGGAAATGGTCAAGTTCGACGTCTACGTGAACGCCATGGAGTACGAGAAGGTCGAGCCGAGCGGGCGGGAGCTGGCCGGGAGCTACCTGTGCTTGAGTCATCCCAGGATGGATGGCACAGGGAAGGGGACGAGGATAGAAACAAGCATGAGGGTGGCGTTGAACGAGCTCCTGGAAGATTTGGGTGCCGACAGAGACGAGAGTGTGACAGTGACATTGGTGCCTAGACATGGGAAGGTTAAGATCGGAGGCCTGAAAATTGTGTACATGATGGAGTGAGATTTATGTATTTATTTATTTATTGAATGTGTGAGATTTTTGTTTCGAGAAGATGATGGGGTAAGATTACACCACGAACAAGCTGCATACAGAAGTGTAGATTACTGTGCATGCATCCACCGCTTGTCGTTGCTTTGAGATCCATGCTATGTTTTCTGGTTTTCGGTAAAATTGCCTTGTTTGAAAGGATCTTTTTTTTCTTGTTTCGAAGTGTATAGTCATGTTTCATTGTTAGAAGAAATTAATTGATACGTGGTCATCACTACAGACATGAATTTTTGGAACATGGTGCCACGCGAGGATGAAATTTGAGCTGCCCATCTGTGCTATGAGATTAGCACTTAATATAGCGAATTAATGAACACGAAAATGATACAGTGGTTTAATTTGGTGAATACACGTCAGTGATACAAGAAGTACGTGGATTGAGTTATGCCTCAGTCAGTGGTCTGCGATTTAAATGCACATGTGACTGTTGTCAAGGTCTTAAATGTCATCAATTTGTATGGGGCCATGTTCACTTAATGGTGCTGCTCCCTCCCGAGTGTGTGGACGAGAGTTTGGATTAGAGACCTTACATGTTTGCGGCAGATATTTTTTTATGCATGAACAGTAGGGGAAGCCCCTCTACTGTAAATTTCTATTATAAATAAACAAGGGAAAAGTCTGTCCAGAAACTGCATCATTTACAAAGAGGGTTTCAATCTCCGAAGAACAAGAAAACATAAGGAAATTTAAATTTTTATCATGTATAAATAGTAACTCACATCACCCGCAAAAAAAAAGTAACTCACATGACACTGGCATCGAATATTTTAATTAACTTGCTGGGAAAAATTACATTTAAGCGCTTAGAACATTAGCGCTCAACAGAATCAAGAATGGTAAACTACTAAGCTAATTATGTCACCCTAGGTACATCTGAACGTTTGTGCACACGAATGAACCTCAACTTGTGGTGACTAGTGGGAATAGAGGGAGGGAGGGAGGGAGAGGCTACATCTCCATTTTTACAAAGAACTAGCAAGATGTTTTATGAAACATCTTTTGTGATTGACCCATGTGGGAGCAATTCCATGTGTAAGAACTATCGATATTTTTTTTATAAAATATTCAATCCTGCTTCCAAACAAAATTGCATATCTTATGATAGCGATTAGGAGGGTGAAGTGATGGTGCCGGGTGGTGAGGCAACTGAGGTGTTGGGACACGGACGGCGCCGTTGACATGCTTTGCGGAGGTCAGCGTAGGAAAGGATATGCATCAATGGCGTAAGTGATGAGTTATGTGTGGGGGAGATGAGAAAGAGGAGAGATAAGGTGAGGAGGAGTGGGGCGTGATGGTGGTCGGACTGAGCGGAGGCATGGAGATGGACGACGCGAGCAGTGGCCGCCATGCCATATTGTTCCAGAGACTTCCTTTTTTTAATTGCTCAACAATAAGGTTGTGGGAGGTAAAGATGAACGAGGGAAGGCTTTCTCTGCAAATGTGGAGAGGGGTGCGAGTATCTTTTTGCAAAATTGACATAGCTTGCTTCTCATCTATCAAATATAGATTGAACGGTCTATATTGCAGGATGACAGGCACATCATCATCACCAACTCTTTTTTATAAGAGTAGAGATAAGGAGCTTTATATCTCCATGGATGAGTTATAGCTAGCTATGAACATGAACTAGAGAATGAGGATGAACAGAGTCCATGAACTAGAGGAGGATGAGTGAGAGAGGAGCTGCAGGTGGTGCAGGTTGCCCATTAACTTGTAAACAATAGCGTGGAATCAGTGCAGTTAGGCTGGTCGTAATGGTAGTATCATAGCTAGTATCATGCATGCCAACTAGACAATTTTGATGAAGTGTCATAGCATTAAATGAAGAAAGAGATGGTGAAGTATCATATTATGATACCGTATCATAATAAATGTTGTGCTACTTTATGTCATGCATGGCAATAAATAGAATACTACATAATACTAATATATGATACTATGCATTAGGGAGGTACTCCCTCCTTTCCGGTTTATAGGGTTTATCTCAAAATTTTAGTTTTTCCATTTTATAAGGCTCAGTTTGGTTGTTCCCCATCACATGTTCAGACTTCAAGGTGCATTAAATCATTGGATGCAAGTATTAAGAGAAAACTGACCAATGCATACACTTTATGCATGCATGCATTGCAATTAATGCATTCGTAAACATAAATTTTTAAGGAAAACAAGAGCATTAATTGGGTGCTTTTGCAAACTACAAAAAATATTTCACCACTCATTATCTATCTTGGTTGGTGAGATTTTTGAATTGAGCCTTATAAACCGGAAAGGAGGGAGTAGTATCATACACTAGTATCATGTGCATGATACTACTCCATATTACAACCAGCCTTATTGTGTGGTGGGACACACACACACTTATTGACCATGTAACGGGTGAATGATTAATTGCATGTCTGGCCGTTCCATGCAACTGACGTGTGGGACTTGTAGCTGCCCCCTCTGATTTAATATAAAAACTATGCAAACGTTTATATGCGTCGGGGATATCATTATATAAGCTCGCTGTATAATAAGTGCACTAATCACGTGGGAGTGGACGGAGCTGATTTTCTCCTCGCGTGACTGCATGGCCACTCGTGATTTATCGCCATCACTACCTCCTTTCCTATTGCCACTGCCTGAATGAAAGAAATGAATATACAGCTATGGTGCGGAATTTATGCAAAACCCGGCCCATAGTGACCAACATTAAGACAAACCTGTTATAAACCAAACGCAAGCTCCAAATCATCCGTGCATTTCTACTTTAAGAAGAAGCGTGTGGGATTGTCCTATTTCTATGGGATTTTTCAGTATTTGGTATTCCCTCCGTTCACAAATATAAGATGCTCTTACTTTTTTTTGTGAATCGGGGGTATATGGACATGTTCTGGTGCGTTTGTTCACTCATTTTGATCCGCATGTAGTCTATGTGAACGGAGGGAGTACAAAGCATGGTTGCTGATATTGTCTGGAAATCAAGCTTGGTGATAAAAAAAAATGCATACTACCTTTGTATTTTGAACTGCAAAAACATCTTATAGGTGGTACATATGTGGTGATACTTCTGGTTCCAAATGTTTGGTAGTACAAAACATGCTTTGCCGGTATTGTTGACATTTTTCATCATCCGCGTTTGCTGATATCGTTCAAACGAGCAATTTACACGCGTTCTAAAATAGCTGAGAGAGAGAAAGTATGATGATGATGATATATCACAGGTTATATCTTTCATGGTGTTTGTCCTTCACACCAATGGCTTCTTCCAGCTTTGTGTGTGCATAACAGAGGCCACACCGACCAAGATCCTGTGCTGAAAAGGACAAAAGAAGAAGTCCAAATCTCAACTTGTATTAACGGCCATACGAGGCACCACAGTTTCAGCCTGTGGAGAAGAACTGATTCCCCAATTTTTTTCATTTGTTTTATTAGATGAATGGGATGTCTGTCGACTTGTTAGCAGGACTCCACTTGGAAACGGATGGTATCTCAAGTTTGGTAGAATGGTCGCAGTGACCACAAGCATGTTGGAGGACATGCGGTGTGGCTGCTGGTCGATTTGCGAATCGGTACAGTTACTAAGCGAACTTTGCTACAGCTACGGGCAGTTTCTACGAAAAGTGCTTACGGAGATGAGCTAGAGACCTAGGATTCATCATAATTTGGGTTCCACAGCTAACTTTATGGAGAGAAAATCAATGAGATTCAGCCATGCAATCCCGTAACTTGCGTCCGTAGTGGGATTTCTGTAAGTCTAGCATTTTTGTTACTAAGCTCCCAGGAATTTGAGGCTCCTGGTGCATCGAGGCTGGTTTTTACTGCCATGGACCCACCTGTAAGGGAGGTGGAATCCTGGTATTTACGATTAGCGTCCAACTGCAGGCGAACGTGGCGCGCGTAGGATGATTCGTGTGGTACGTGTCGATAGTACGGGTGGATGGTCGGTTGGGCTCGCTGATATTTTCCGCCACCACCCCTCATCCCCATCGCGCACCGTCTTTCCCTTGACAGCGGCGGCTGCTAGGTCCAGAGATGTCGTGTGGAGGCGGTACGGCAGGAGGCGTTCGCGATCTGGTGCGACGAGACCATGTGAAACGCCAAGGACTAGCAGTGCAGCGTACAAACACAGGTATTCTTCGACTTCGATGCTGGAGTACGAGGACTCCTGCCCCGGGAGGACCATCTCGATGACTAGCTGGATTAGATGTGGCGATCTGCTTTCTTCACGGCCTCCCCGTGTTGGTCACTCTGATAGGCGAAGCGCAGATGTGGGAGTCGAAAGCCGGCGCCGTGGCCTAAGCAGACAAAGCATGATGAGCGGCAGGAGAAGCAGCAGCGCCAACGACGCAAGCAGCAACACCGCCAGGATCGCCATCGGCGGCATGGCTTCCCTCTCCCTCAGTCTTTGGCAATGGTGCACGCACCAGCGGCATCTTGCCTGCCCCGCCTCCCAGCTCGCTATTTCTACCACGCCCTCATGCGCATGCCTGCTCGCATTAAGCCTTACAATCGCTGACGGCACGTCTTCCGACCATGTTCCCTGATCTACTGGCCGGCGTTTGGTACTTCCTTTATGTGCATCAGGTTTATTGGACTGATGATTATGTGTTCATTGCTGTGCTTGATTTTGGGTTTGCATAATCCATACCACAGAATTTTTCTTCACATAATGCTTGGGTTAGACCAGATCCTTACTAGTAAGCTCGATGGGAAGCACCAGTAAGGCAGCCTGTGTTCTTGTGTAGTTCCTCACCTTTGTATGATGTACATGAAGAATTGAGAGTAGAGGGGAATCACATTGCTAGAACCTTTTTCCGCTCTGATGATATCACCAGATTGGCATAAGCATGAATGAAGGTTAATTAGTGTATTATTGTGAACTGCTTGAATTCACATTGCAATGGTTACTAGCTGGGAATACTGTATGTGCACAATCATTTTGACCTATGCCCAATGAGTTAAAAATGAAGAGTTAGCCTGCAGATGTAAGTTGCTGAATCTTTTTTGTACATTTCATGCTCATATCTGATAATATTTACCAAGCAAGAATCATTTCCCAGATGTATTTTTCCTCCCTGTGCTTATTTCTAACAATGTATACATGCTCTGTTATTTAGGGAGGAGATTAGTTGAGGGCTCAGGAGAATACTTTAATTTCCCTACCTTTTACTGTTATTTCTTTTCTTTAGGATGGTTCCCAATTTCAATATTATTTATACATATTAAGCTAAGTTTTATCATGCATTTCGTAATTGATAGCTACAGCAGAAAGGTTAACTATTGATCGTGCATTTTAGGAAGGTTTGCATTTTTTGCATCTTGTTGCTGTTTTTGCATTAGATATGCCCCCTCTAGATATATATACCATTAAGTAAAACTGTGGCAAACAGAAAATGGATGAGATTCCTTTTTCAGATTATGATGAGCAAGAGACCAAGAAAGAGATAGAGAATGCAATATTTTAGTGGGTACTTAACGGACGGTCTTGGAGTAATTAATTGATGAATGGTTGTCAGTTAAAATCTATAACATTTTGTAAAAGCAGTGTATATCTTTTTTGCCTGAGGATTTCATTATTTTGCTGCTATAGTTAAATGATTATTTAGGTATTATGCAATGAAATGATTTTTAAGCGCTGCAAGTACATTTTGGGCTAACCTAACAACAAATGATGATGGCAGTAGCCGACTATTTTCTACCACCTGCTTTAGTGATGTTGTATGATATGAGTGATGCAGATACATGTGCTTTTACTAACAAGAAAGTTTGCATTTTGAAATGTGCATGTCATTAGGTTGCTTTTGTTGGACATTGCCATATTAATTGATGCATTCGGTCTAAAAAGAAAGAGAAGCTGGTGTCATCCAGCAGTCCAAGTCAAGAAATCAACAAAGAAAAAATAATATCCCAATGTTCAGTATGAATTGACAATCTTTACAGAGTTACCGCGGCATGCTTGTTTAAGTTATTTATTCCCGGCCGCAGCAACGCGGCTTTTCTTCTACTCCCTCCGTTCCTAAATATCTGTTTTTTTAGAGGTTTCAAATGGTGACTATATACGGAGCAAAATGAGTAAATCTATACTCTAAAATATGTCTATATATATTCGTATGTGGTGACCATTTGAAATCTCTAGAAAGACAAATATTTTGAAACGGAGAGACTAGTAGAGGAATGATAAGTCGACACAACCAAGCAGCCTCGGCTTTGCCGCTCTGGACACAAGCAACCACCGTGACGTTGTAAATTTCTCAAAATGCTGGTCGATGGCCTCTTTTATTCCCACGATTATCAAAACGTAGGAACAGAAAAAGCATAGGCTTTGGAGTGGCATGTCATGCTGACCCCTACAAGTAAACCACAGGAACTTGGAGCAATGAGTGCTTTCATGCCGGGAAAAAACAAAGAAAATGTACAAAGAGGTTTGAGTGGATAAAAATTTTCTTTCAAAACAGGGTGCAAAACCCCCAACAATTGCAATCCTACGAATCAAACAGCCTGTGTAAGAAGAATTCCCAAGGATACAAATTCTCCAAGATTTCTATGAAGTTCCTTTGAGTCAGAGGGATCCTCCAACAAAGAAGATTGAAAACAAGGAGATTTCCGAACTGAGTTAATCAGACTGGTTGTAATGGGGAGTATCATATATTAGTATCATGTATATGATATTATTGTATGATACTATCTCCCTAATGTATAGTATTATATATTAGTATTATGTAGTACTCTATTTATTGACATGCATGACACAATGTAGTATATCATTTATTATGATACGGTATCATGATATGATACTCCACCATTTCTTTCTTCATTTAATGCTACGACACCTCATCAAAATTGCCTAGTCGATATGCATGATACTAGCTATGATACTACCATTACAACCAGCCTAAGAGTATGATTCCTTTTTGGCAAAGAGAGGTAGGGAAAAGTGCATGAGTTAATGCAACTGCATTAACCAGATTATGATTCCTTTTTGGGAAAGAATTTATGGTGAGGTCAGAAAAGTGCACGAGTTAGAACAAATACAATAGAGCTGAGTCAGCGAGCTATAAGAAATAAATTAGTATATTTCTACTTAGTTGGAGGAAAGAGAAGATGAGAGAGAAGGTAAGCGGTTTTTCGTGAAGAGCCAGCTCTAGCACGTGCTGCTCCTAGGTACTTTGTGAGAACGAAAAATGGGCCACATAATAAAAAAGTAGTACACTCTTTTGATCTACTATTGTATATGTTAGTTATGGCACTGGCTTATAGCCAACAGCTGGCTATATTATTAACCATGCTCTTAATGAAATCACGTCAACTGGAATGAAGAGATAGGAATGACATTTATTTGCAACTGAACACCTGTGAATTTCTGTCCACGCAGGCAAATGGTTTTAGATTTCTGGCTAGGTAACCTAAGTATTTTCGGCTATTTGTTGTATTTTCTGAAACAGTCTGTGCACTGACAGTAATTGTTGCTTTTAGCTTGGAAGGCATCATAAGGATTCTTGGATGCTGATGTCTGATCACCCTCTTCACTTTCGCGTGAGGTTTTCTGTCAAATTCTGGACCATGTACGGAGACAAGTTATGTAGATCTCATTATATCCAGCGAGGGCGCTACCTACTTAGATGCATCCAGTGAGGGCGCTGCCTACTTAGATGTATGGTTCCGAAAATGACAAATGAAAAGAAATGAGGTATGGAAAACTTTAAGACACAATCTGATAAGATAAGCAATTAGGATGCAAAAATAAAATAGTATGTCGCACAATGTCACAGGGTTTGGTTGACTAGTTGATCCTTGCAACTCTAAAATCGGTTCGTCCATACCCCGTCAACAACCTAAAACTTTTAGAGGAAAAAAATTGAGCTATCATATACATGGTGAAAACAAGTCCTATCTGGCACATTGCTAGCATCCAGGGAAAAAAAACGGTCACAAATTCTGGATAACGAGCTAAAGCTGTGACAAATACTACCAGCAAACCTCAATTCTTCACTAGAGTTCAAAGTCATCTATCCGTTAAGAACATTTTCGTGATAAGGAATGCATGATCTCATGGATTAGAACCTAAGTATCAAATCTATTTATCTAATTTTAGTACACTTGTAATAAACTTATTTAGGTCCTAGACTGAATAATGTAAGTTGTTTGTAAGAATATTCTTTGAGGTGTACAATGTTTACGTTCTACTCCCTCCGTTCCAAAATAGATGACTCAACTTTGTACTAAAATTAGTACAAAGTTGAGTCATTTATTTTGGAACGGAGGGAGTAGCTTTCTTTTGCTTTTCCAGGAGACAGCAGCAAAGCACCCTGCTAAACACAGTTATACAGGGGTATTCCGCCTTCAATCCAAGAAAGTAGTACTACACAACATGCATGTGGCCCTGCTGCATTAGTAACCTACTGACATGAATCAGCAGAAATCACAGAATCATGCAGACTGCTTGCCCTCTTCACTTTCGTGCGAGTTCTGGACCATGTATAGACAAGCTATGCAGATCACACTGTATCCATTGTGGGATACCCACTTAAGGTATGGTTATTATTATCTCCTACACCTTATAAATAAATTAAGCTATAACTTGCATGAGCATACTAAAGAACAGAGTATCCAGAAAGTATCGAACAGGTGCCTTACCTCAAAGGTCATGGTTTTGACAACCGCCTCAACAATTCTTTGACGGGAGATATTTTATAACAGCAACTGGGACTAGCATATTCTAATAGAAAAATTACATCTTAAACAAAGCTCCATGTGCTTAGAACAGTCCATCAAATGTAATTGCAGTTCCCAACTGCTAACCACATTTTCGGCACGCAAGAACAAACACTTTGAGAAGGGACGTTCAGCGACAAACTTCAATTTGAATCACTGACCAGCGCAGTCTTCATCTGGAAAGCAAAATAAATTATGCAATGTGCATTAATATCCCATCTCTATACGAAGCCACATAAAATGAATGTAATGAATTTTATGCTAGTGATACATGATGATCAAGTTTTTCAACTGGAACAGGGGCTTGAAATGAAGCATACTTTTATAGATTTGATGTTTACTGAAAGGAAGTAGAATTGTCAGGTCATATGCTCGTACTGTTATAAATGTTAGTATAAAATCAAGATGCTTGCAACCAGAATTTTACATGCTCAGATTCACAACTTTGCTCTTAAGGTTTATTTAGAACATTTTCAAAGTCCCTGAGTTAAGACTCCTGAATTAACCTAACTTAATTAATCCGGCTAAAAATCTCTCAGCCACCGGCCATCAGCAATAATAATAGGCATTCTCAAGAAAAAGGAGAGAATCAGAAGAGACGATTCTTGTGCTGTTTGCCTATTCGGAATACATTACTTGCAACTTTTATGCACTGACCTTTTGTAAGGTGAGACAGTGGTTCACAACAATTCTTCTGGACTAGAAAACTAGTTCAAATGGGATGACGCCATTGATATGTTTAATTTAGCACAAAAAGATTACAAGATGACATACAAATGTTACAAATTGTACTACTCGGTCACTGTACAAACAATTCCATTCAATGGCGGAGATCATCACCAAAGTAATGACCTCAAATCTCCACTTGAAAAACTATGAAGGTTCTCAAATAACTAGTAGTAGTTTGACTCGGGTCAAGTACCCACTGCTCAAGATGTGCATTCAATATTGTCAGGAGTTTCTCTGCAGTCTCGACATTTCTGTCAACATTCTCTTATGCTACCAGTTATGAAAGAAAATATGAAACTCTAAATCTAAATCGTCTGCCTGGTGTGCCTCTAACTTCCTATTAGTTATGTACTCCCTCCGTCCCAAAATTACTAAACCAGCGACACTTATTTTGGGACGGAGGGAGTACTAAACCAGCGACACTTATTTTGGGACGGAGGGAGTATGATTTAATACCTCCGAGGGGAATAAAATCTACCTCACGCTCTATAATCTAATTAATTTTCCACAGTTATTACAAGTACTACTTAAACAGTTCCAATTTCTTAAAAGCAGTGCCGATCTACTATAGAGTGCATCCTTTTCCTTACAAATTTGAAAATCATGATCAGCTGTCCGGATAAATGAAGCACCCCAATTCCTTTCAGATCCTATACTAACATACATCAAACTAATGAATACAAGGTTCTTGCTAATATACACAACTATTGTGCCAGTCATATATATTCTTATAGACATGGATATGCTAACTGACAACAATTTTGTAAATCCTATATTACTATGACCTTTTGCAAGCAATCTATGTTACTGAAAAGTAACATATTATGTCCTATAGAGGACTGAAACACTGGAACGCAGAAAAAACAGCTCTAAGATGCAGTTCATTCTGGACTCAAACCAAGAGGAACAGATACTGAAGTGAAACGGAAAAACATCTCAGTTGCAGAGCCTCATGGTGTAGATTAAGGTCCTACAGAAGGACACTACTTTACCATAAGTTGAACTGCAACATCTTCAGGATATAGAACAGCTTGTATAATGCATATTGTAATATTGCAGGTTTATGACATGTGAAATGGCAAATTTAATAAGCAACATACTCAGACATCAGTATTCTCAAATTGCAGCTGTGTAATTGTTTCTAAGAACACTTTAGTAGGAAAACAATACCTGTGAGTGGTGATTCTATTGAGGCAATGCCGCCTCTACCTCTTTCCACCCTTCATCCCTGTCCGGGAATTTCTCCTTCATCTTCTCAATGATCCCCTTTGCCTCATCGATTCGCGAGCTCCCAGCAAGCCCATTCACAAGCATCTTCATGGTCGAGAAGCAGGGTACCCAGTTCCTAGGTATTATCTCATTGTATACACCAAGGGCAGTATCAAAATCGCCAGCCTTGCAAAGGTGAAAAATGACAGTAAAATAGAAGCCACTATCCCCAACAAGCCCCTTCTTTCCCATCTCCTTGTACAGCCGCTTCGCTTCCTCCAAATCCCCTTCCTTACAGAATCCATAAATCAAATGGTTATAAGTAACCCAGTTTGGCTTCGTCCCTTTCTTGGCCATCTCACTCAGTAATGCCTTGGCATCACCATTCCGGCCAAGCTTGCACAGCCCCTGGACCCTTGCATTGTACACTTGCAGTGACTCGCCACAACCATGCTTCTTCATGAGCTTAATCACCTTCTCTACATCATCAAAGCGCTCCTCCTTGTAAAACCCAGCAATCGCGGCAGTAAATGTGGTGGCAGTGGGCTTCACGCCCTGCTTGCACATTTCATCGAACACCGAGTAGAAGGACCTTGTGGTGCCGGACTCGGAGAAGGATTTTATAATGGAGTTGAATGTCTCGGCGTTGGGCTTGACGCGGTGGGCGTCCGGGAAGGTCTGGAAGATGCGAGCGGCCTCGGTGTGGTTGCCGGCGACGATGCAGGCGAAGAGGAGGGCGTTGAGGGAGCGGGTGGAGGGGGATGACTGGAAGGTGGAGATGGCGTCGGGGAGGAGGCCGGCCTGGCCAAAGAGCACGATGGCGTGGTGGGCGTGGTGGGGGATGAGAAGAGAGGACGTGAGGTCTCGGAGGGAGTCCGGGGCGGTGGAGAGCCTCGAGGTGGCGAGGGAGAGAGCAACACGGTCGAGGTGGGTCTTCGGGGAGAGTGCGGCGGCGCGGCAGATGGAGAGGATCTGGTCGGGGGGCGGCGGCGGGGAGGACTTGAGGAGGGAGATGGCGAGGCGGGTCTTCTGCCGCGAGGTGAGCGGGGTGGTCGGGGAGGAAGGGTTGAGGATGGAGGCCGGGGTCGGAGGCGTGGCGGTGGCCGTGGCGAGGCGGCGGCGCAGGAAGAGGCGGACGGCGGCGGCCATGGCGGCGGCTGGGTTTAGGGTTTACGAGTGGGAACGATCGACACTCTGACCGAGAACGAGAAAGCTTTCTTTCAGTTCGCTTGTAAGTGGCCCCGATATGTCAGCCCCTGGTAGCAAATTTCCCCTTTTCTCGCAGTATAGGCGCCGGCCGACCGGCCAGGATCCAGAACGGGGCCGTGACAAGCCGTTTGATCTGGGTTACCGTAGCCGTCGGATTCTCCCTCGATTCATCTTCTTGCTCACCAACACGTACAGAAAAAAATCCTCTCATGTCGGCTAGTCGCCACCACTGACTGCATGCTTCTCCTCCAAGGTGCATCCCTTGCGAGGCACGACGGCCACGTTCATCGGTGTTGACGGCCTCGGCAGCACCAGCGTCGTAGAACCCTCTCGCCTGCCACCATCGCTTGCAGCTCGTGAACATTGTTCATAGTTTGCGCACCAAGCCGTTGCATCACCTGACGTCCGTTGATGTAGCCGTCGTCACCCGCCATTTCTAGCAAGTCTTCCCCGCATGCATTTTTCGCAACATCGACCGACTCACCCTACAGCATCCCGACGACTCCCCTGTGGTCCCGGTTCCAACTCGTTGTGTTCGTCGTTGCAGCATTTGAGGCGTGCGGTTATAGCTCGCCATGACCACTGTTGTAGCTCGTCGTGGTCACGTTTCAAGCAAAAAAAGCCATCGTTGCCACGCTCGTAGCGACCACCACTGGCGAGCTCGCACCATGACCCTTCGCCAGCTGCAGCACCAGAGAACTCTAGGGCCTCAACATTGGCACTGCCAGTTCAAGGCCACTACTTGAGCCCTACAAATATTCACATACAATCATTATTTTCCAAAGTGCATCTAGGTCTTTAATGTTTGTTTTGGTATTGATGACATTAAATTGTAGGGATTGATACATTAATCGAGTGAATAGACAGATTTTAGTCTCTTATGCAAGTGGTGTCGATGATCGCCGTCCTCCAAAATAAAAAAGACCCAAGACAAGTGCTTTTAAGAAGAGTAAAGTGTGGCTTTTCTTTTCATTCTTGTGTTATGGGGATCCCACACTATTGAAGGGGATCAAATGTAGCAGAGTATTTTCTCAAGTCAACCATCACTTGAATTCTCACATATCCGCCGAATAGTCCAAAGATAGACAGCCACAAGAAACCCTAGGTCAAAGGTAGTCAAGTGGTAAATTTCAGTCGGGCCGACTTTGCATGCCAATTCTGGTTAGACAACATGGGTTTGTATCTTTGCCCTCACTCGGGGGTGATTCAATAGTCGAACAAGCACAAGACTGTTCGGTTGCAATCGGCCTTGGGGTATTCCCGACATGACAAGTGCCGGACTATTCAGGTGCGCTTAGCCTCATGAAGTCGTGGTGCATAATTTGTATGCCCTTGATGTTTGTCTGTGTGGCTGCCTACTGGATCGACTGCCGCTTCTGGCTAGACATTGCAGCTGGATTCTTCGAGCACTTCCAAGCCAGATTGTCCATTTATGTAATTCTGTTTAAACATGCTAATTCTTCACATACTACATAAGTCACCTACCCTTTGGGAGGTAGGTTGACCACTCCATTCCAAAACATTCTAGATTTGAGAAGAACCCTCCTGACACTCTCCCACCCTAAAATGTTTGATTCCTTGAGTTTAAGGTATTTGAGAGAGGAGCACCCTAGCCAAGATTCAACCTCCATCTCTCTCTCGACCAACCGATTTCTTGATTTGAGCAAGTATCAAGCTTTCCTCCTTCAATCTTGTTACTCTTGGAGATTGGAGAATCCTAGGCGGTAGGAGGCATCGACGAGGATTCAAGCTGTGATTTAGCCCATCGTTTGTAAAGATTTGGAGGCCGCCCCAAGTTCTATCATGAGTGATTGAGAATTGTCTTTGTGGTTATATCTCAAGGAGAATAATGTGAGCCATTGGTGTAGAAAGCCTTTGTTTGGTTTCCCGCCTTCCAACGATGACTAGGTCTCCTCCAAGGAAGTGAATATCTAGATACATCTTTGTATTTCCATGTCTTTGGTTTTCTCTTACCAGAGCTCGTTCACTTAGTGCATTACTTTGAACCATTAACCTTGCAAGCTTCATGTAGGCTATCACACCATTATATTATGCAAAGACCGAATTTGGTAAGAAAAAGGTTAGATTTTGTAGTGACTTATCCACCCCTCTAGGTCCATCTAGATCATTTTACATGCATCCACCTCTCATGTAGTGGCTTCGCGCTGCGGCCCCGTTGCATCATATATCGTTTCGCTGTCAACCTCGCTTTCCCATCCTCCTTCCCTCCATCACCCTTCCCTGCTCCCCTCCACCCGTCCAGAGGTCTTTCGTGACCTCTTTTGTCCATCCCGAGTTTTTTCTATCATGGGCTCCACTGGGAAGCGACAAGAAGGTAGAGGCGAGGCCTTGTCGCAAGCACTAGCGGACTAGATAGAGAAAAATGAAGAAAGAAAGAAAGGAAAACTATTGGTGATCCTACGTGTCATTGTGTTGTAAAAGAATATAGATATTACTGCAAATGAGGGCATATTTTGTGGATTGTCGAAGTAGAGGAGCCCTCAAATAGCTTTTTGAAGGGTTATTTCACATAATATTGTTCATGGGGGTTGTGAGGACTATTACGGGAGATGCTCCGATGTTTTTTTCTTTTGAAAAAAAATCAGTTTAAATACTTAACATGTTGCAACATTACAAAATTAAAAATCCAAACTTGAAATGTAGCAAGAGAAATTAGAAATAACAAATTCAATACTAGCTGCGGAAATTGACCGAATTCATGGCCAAATTTGACTAGCTACTGTATGTATCTAGAAAAAGGTTTATCTTGTATATTTATAAAGTTGTGCTTGAGATTGGATTTAAAAATCTTGCAACGTAGTATATATATGTGTTGTGTCCATATATATATGAATGTTTTTTTTCAGAACTTCACAAACTTGTAAAATAACTAATGGAAGTGGGCACCACGAGTTCCTATGCGATTGATGTGATCTTGATGGTGATGGTAGCTAGCGGAGGCGCGGTCAGATGCATGCGGCAAACGTCATAGTGATGAGCCGTCTGTCATGAGCTAGCGATGGTCTTCAGAGTTGTGCTAAATTCTCGCTCTTATGAAATACTTTCTCCGTTTCAAAATAAGTGTTGTGGTTATTTTGGAAGTGAGGGAGTATGTAAATTTCAGTTGCTTTCAAATAGGAAAGAAAAGACAATATTAACAATACATTATCCCCACCCAACAAAAATGAACATTACTTATTATTCCGTCCCAAAATAGTGTGTATCACATTTTTTAAGTCGACATATGTAAACTTTGACGGAGATTTTAGAGAAAATTATCAATATCTAGATTGCAAAATCAACGAATCAAATACTGTTATTAGATTCACAATGTGGTATGATATATAATGTGTATTGTGGGTCGGATAATTTCTCTCCGTAAACTTGGTCAAAGTTTTTGAAGCTTGACTCTCTTGAGACCAATGCTCTCTATATTATTCGACGAGAGACTAGAATTGGAAGTCTTTTCATTATTCAATCACGGTTCATCGCACCCAATAATTATTTGCAACTTCGATCACCTTTTGTTTTTGAGTACGTTCTACTAGAGTTATCAATTCCACAAATCCTTGGCGGGATAGATTTTAGATTACATGCAGACCAGAATGATGGAAAATGGTAATGTTTGCATGTTGATCTAGAAGCTAATAATGAAGGTGGCAGTCCTTGGAACAGCTCAGGAATAGACGGCTCAGCTCTTGGCTTTTGCTGCTGGAATTTGAGGCCTTGACTAACAAATCAGCATCATCAGTCAAGATGATTCGTTGCTGCTCTTACATCCTGCCTATGTGGTGTACGGTACACAAGAAATGTGAGGGGGGCAGAGATATAGTTCTGCTGCATCTCCTGCTTTATGCATCTCTTATATTATATTATATTCTATGGTCGTCTGGCTCATCGCTGCTTCATGTCATCATCGGCTTTGATCTCAGAAACCATGTCCTTTTTGCGAGGAGTGCTGCAGTCCCCGCCCTTCGCCTGAGCAGCTTCCCGGTCTCGTTGAGGATAGTACTTCTGTTCAGCGAGGAAGGTGAGCGCGTCCACGACGTCGCCGATCTTGGGCCTCTTGCTGGGATCCTCCTGCATGCACATGGAGGCGATGGCGAGCGCCTGGTACAGCCCCTTCACCGGGAAGTCCTTCCCCAGCAACGGATCCGCCAGCCTCACGAACATTTTCCTGTCCCTGATCAGAGGCGCCGCCTGAATACAGAGGTGGTCTCGAGCTTGTAATTAGTAATATTTGCATTGGATTAAACGTTCGATTGGAGTGAGTATATGCTTAGTTGCTTACCCAGTGGATGAGAACCTGCTCCTCCGTGGGCTTGGTGGGGTCGATGGCCCGCCTGCCGGTGATGAGCTCGAGCAGCACGACGCCGAAGCTGTAGATGTCGGACATCTTGGTGAGCTTGCCGGTCATGGCGTACTCGGGGGCGCAGTAGCCGTAGGTGCCCATCACCCTGGTGCTGACGTGGCTCTCGTCGCCGAGGGGGCCGAGCTTGGCGAGCCCGAAGTCGGAGAGCTTGGAGTTGAAGTCCTTGTCCAGGAGGATGTTGGAGGCCTTGAGGTCCCGGTAGATGACCGGCGGGTTGGCCACCTCGTGCAGGTACTCGATGCCCTTGGCCGCGCCCACCGCGATCCTCATCCGCGTCTGCCAGGGGAGCGCCTTGGCGTTCTCCGGGAGATCTGCGCCATTGATCGACTCGATCGATCAGCCAAGCCGACGACAAGGAAGGAATCGACCTCGAACGCATGCAACAGCTTACCTAGGAGATGATCCTCCAGCGAGCCGTTGGGCATGTACTCGTAGACGAGGATCCGCTGGTCGAGGTCGGTGCTGTAGCCGATCAGATTCACGAGGTTGGGGTGGCTCAGGAGGCTCAGCATCAGCACCTCCACCAGGAACTCGCGGTTCCCCTGGAACCCTTCCTTGTCGAGCCGCTTCACGGCGATATCCTACGTGACAAAGATAATACCCATCCAAGTTACATGAGAAGGGAAAATGATGATACAATCTGCTGCAGACTATTGATCGGCTTGTTGCAGTAGTCACCTCCTTGGTGTCCTTGAAGTGCCCCTTGTACACCATCCCGAAGCCGCCCTCGCCCACAAGGTTATCGCAGCTGAAGTTGTTGGTCGCCGCGGACAACTCACGGAAGGTGAGCACCCTACTGGGGATGTTATGGTTGGTGATCCGCAGGATCTCCTCGGCCGCGTACACGTGGCTGGTAACGTCTGCAGCACGCACACGCATGTTGCAGTACGTCAAATATCGGCATCAAACCAATCGGCAGCCTAGTGTAAAATCCTAGTGTCATTTTGGTTACCTGACTTGGCCGAGATGTTGTTGACAAGGTCGGCGATGGCCTCGCACTCGGCGCGCCTGGTGAGCTCGGTGAGGCTGACGCAGGGGACGCAACCGAACTTCTTGCTGGACTTCTTCTTCCTCCAGAAGCGCTTCTTCCTCGACCGCTTGTGCTTGCTGGGCGTCAATGGTTGTTCCTTGCCGCGCACACCACACGGAGATGAAGAGCCGCCGCCGAGGAGCATCTTGCTGTTACATTTCCTCACGGCGGACGACAACAACCCCATAGCAGATCGACGCGAGAGTGGCCGAGGACACCCTCGTACCGATCTGCGGGGTCCGGTTGGACGATTCGTTGGGATATATACTTGAACAGCCATGCGCACAAGGATCTGTGGACGGGAATGCTAAAGCTTATTTTGTCCTAGGGAGGCGAGGACCCAAATTTGGCAAAGTGTGCGCTCTTGGTTCCGGTTCCTGCCACGGCGTCAGCTTTAGCACCAGGAATAGGGAGAGGACGCATGGTGACCTACCGCTGAGGCCCAGTCTGGGACGACCAAGGACATTCTAGGGACCCCTCAAAAACAGAAGGAAATTCTAAGGCCAACAAATGTTTTCCATTCTTTTGATAATTTTTCACTACATGTTGCATTTCCATTTGCCTAATACCTAATCCTGGCAATTACATGGAAATTTGTATAACTTTTTTCGTGAGAAAACCTCTCCGTATTCCAATTAAATGGTGCACAAAGTTGATTCTTTTTTTGAACAATTTGGCACTCCTTGTCTTGTGATCTTTATCCACATTTGTTATATTCTTAGGAGATTATGTTCTTAAATCCCCTCACAAGAATATCCGGCCTCATATGCGTACCAATCCCACCCTGAGGAGCAAATGCGCAATGACGCCAAGGAGCTGGTTTGGACAACAAAAGCATCGACATGCGCCGAAATGTTCGATTGTTTTGCCATTTAAAACTAGTGCCTCAGATTGTGCAATCAAGGGTATCTCGAGACAAATATGCATATTTCACTAGAATCTTGTTGAACACACATGAATTTAATTGTAAGAACCTAGATTCACTAGTGCCGAACAAGGCAGTATCACCGGTTTGTAAGGGCCTTTAGTACCGGTTCTGCACGAACCGTCACTAAAGGGCCACCACGTGGCACGTGTTAGGGCCGTGGGCGGGGAGACCTTTAGTACCGGTTCGTAACACAAACTGGTACTAAAGATTGGGGGTGTTTTGGTTTTATTTTTATTTTTCCTTTAATTTTGTGTTTTTTATTTAATTTAGAGATTGTTTTTACATTATAATGAGTTGTTAAATCACTAGGTGAAAGTACCGCGGATTAGTGGATATATATATGCATGGATCGTTCTAAGATATCATCGAGTTCAACAAGGTCATGAGATTATAAGCGTTCATAAGACCACAAAAGCACAAATCACTTTGAGAATAAGTTCAGGACGAAGACATGAGAGGACAAGTACTAATTAAGAGCATGAACTAGCTAATCACTCCTGCTGCTCTCTCTCAGGTAAAATAGCATAGAACATGTGTAGAAATCCCGATTCATTATATTGAAGCATGCAGATGAACCTGTCTCCTAATCATGCGATGCGCTTCTGTTTGTTGCCCCCTAGTACTTCTCTGCGATCATTCACAATTTTGGTCCAGTCTTTCACTATTAAGCATTCCTCGGTTTTAGAAATCCTGAATGCACTCATGTGCGTTGTAGGATGTCTTGGCCGCAAGCGAACGATTGACATGAGACATTTAGTCTCGATCCACTGAGGCACAACTATCATCGGAAGTCCCTGTAGAAGAACATCGTATAGTAATATACTTAGCAATGAAGTTTAGTTTAAAAAATAATTATGCAAAAGATGCAATGAGGACAAATAGTAAAAAACTTACCATCATGCTTAAATAGATGTGACCGTAGTTCAATATGAACACTATTGGTCGCACGTTTTGAGTACTAAGATTTTCAAATTAAGGACATCATCAAGATCCTCAAGCCATGAAACATAATGACTTGTCTCTTCGCAGTTTAGTTCAACCCCGGGATAGTGGACGATCCTGTCTACGAAGCGCCGGACATGTTTGCTTGAATGGAAATAAGATGTCAATAAAAAATAGTTGTCAATTATTTTTTAATAAACAATATCAAAGACATAAATATGGTTGAGAAACTCACATAATGGTAGAACTGGAGACGTCTGCACATCGACCCAAATGTCTCTATTACCTTCAATATCATCTTCCGGACGAATATCAAAGGTGATAACCATATCAGACTGAAATGCATAAGCCTTGCATAGTGTTTGCCGAGTTTTGCATTCAAAATGGGTGTAGGTGTCTTCATTGTATAATTTGACGTCCAAGGTATAACCATGCTCGGTCTTCAACTAAACTCTCTTTACCTCCATAATTTTGTTAGGACTGAAACCTATCTTATCCAAGACAAAAATTCTTGCATGACAAGGGATACGCTAGTAGAATAGTGAAAATTTAAAATTATAAGTTAAAGCAAATGAAGGATAAGTCATGCTTAATTACAGGAAAAGACTTGTCGTTGTGACTTATTGTATCCACTTCGAAGGTCTCATCCAGCTTGATGCTGAAGTGCCTATCATCAACTAGGAAATTTTTGTCGCACAGGCCGCTTTCATCTTCACAGTATTTGCACATAACGAAATCGTTTTCGTTGTCAGACGATATTTCCTATGTTCATAGTTGAAACATTAATTGATAAACACTTACTAGCTAGCTAGTTCTATTAATTCAAATAATTAATTCAATTAGCTAGTTCTATTAATTCAACTAATTCAACTAACCACTTACTAAAAATAAACTAGTTCTATTAATTTTCTTTCTAAAAATAAAGTAGCTAGTTCTATATATAGTAAAATTTTAATTAGATAATCAAATCTCATATACCTAAATTTAATATATCTAATTCATCTAACATTTGACATTAATATATCTAATTCATCTATAACTAAAAGTATAAAAAACTAACTCATCTAACATTAATATTTAGCTAATTCATCTAACATTAGACATTAATATCTAACATATATTTCTATCTAATTCATCTAACATTTGACATTAATATCTAACATTCATATATATATATATATATATATATATAATCATCTAACAATTGACATTAATCTAACATTTATATAAATTAAAAGTATAAAAAACTAAAAAACAGAAAAAATCATTAAGAAAAATATGTCTCTGTTTGTGTGTGTGTGTACATGTGTGTGTGTGTGAGGCCGCCGGCGGCGCGCGGCAGGGGGCCGGGGTGGTCGATCTTACAGCGCGGGGCGACGGCCGGCGATGCGAGGAACGGGGGCAGCGACGGGCTGGGGCGGCGACGGGGACGGG
>NC_041384.1:571380932-571453027 GCF_002162155.2 Triticum dicoccoides | reverse complement strand
GGCGGCGACGTTACGGCCGGCCGGGGATGGGCGCGCGGGGGCCGCTGGCAACAAGGGCGGGGACAGGCGCGCGCGGCGACGAGGGCAGGGACGGGCGCGCGCGACGGGGGTGGCGACGGGGACGGGCCAGCGCGCGCGACGGGGGCGGCGACGACGACGACGGGCGCGACGAAGCAGAACAGAAACTAACTGCAATTTTCGGAAGTGTTGTATATATAGGACGGACCTTTAGTACCGATTGGAGCCACCAACCGGTACTAAAGATCAAATTTGGCTAGGTCAAGCGGCGGGAAGCGACCCCCTTTAGTACCGGATCGTGGCTCAACCCGGTACTAAGGACACCCCCTTTAGTACCGGTTGGAGCCACGAACCGGTACTAAAGTGGGTGCGCTCCCATTCCGCGATGCACAAAGTTTAGTCCCACCTCGCCGGACGAAGGGTGATAACCCACAAGTATAGGGATCAATTGTAGCCTCTTTCGATAAGTAAGAGTGTCAAACCCAACGAGGAGCTAAAGGTAGAACAAATATTCCCTCAAGTTCTACCGACCACCGATACAACTCTATGCATGCTTAACGTTCGCTTTACCTAGAACAAATATGAAACTAGAAGTACTGTGTAGGTGTTGTTGGATAGGTTTGCAAGATAATAAATAGCGCGTAAATAAAAAGTAGGGGTTGTTTAGATGAAGACACAACTAAGTTAGTTTTAGTAGATAGCTTTTTGTCACGAGAAAGTTATTTGTCCCTAGGCAATCGATAACTAGACTGGTAATCACTATTGCAATTTTATTTGAGGGAGAGGCATAAGCTAACATACTTTCTTTTCTTGGATCATATGCAATTATGATTGGAACTCTAGCAAGCATCCGCAACAACTAAAGATCATTAAGGTAAAACCCAACCATAGCATTATAAGGCATCAAATCCTCTTTATTCCCATACGCAAACAACCTACTTACTCGGGTCTGTGTTTCTATCACTCACGCCACCTACCATAAACAAATCATGAACATATTGCAAACCCTACAGCGGGGATCCCTCACACTCGCGTGACACGGAGAGCACCATAGGACAACACCAATAATAAAACATGCAACTCAAACCAATCACGATCATCAATTAACCCATAGGACAAACGGATCTACTCAAACATCATAGGATAGCCATACATCATTGGGAAATAATATATAGCGTTGAATACCATGTTTAAGTAGATATTCCAGCGGGTAAAAGAGGGGTTACCCTGCTGCATAGAGGGGAGAAGAGTTGGTGATGATGGCGGTGAAGTTGTTGGTGTAGATTGCGGTGATGATTATGGCCCCGGCGGTGTTCCGGCGCCACCGGAAGAGAGGGGGGGAGTCTCCCCCTTCTTATTCTTCTTCCTTGACCTTCTCCCTCGATGGGAGAAGGGTTTCCGCTCTGGTACATGGCCTCCATGGCATGGGAGGGGCGAGAGCCCCTTCGAGATTGGATCTGTCTCTCGGTCTCTCTCTGTTTCTGCGTTCCAGATTCTGCCGTTTCACTGTTTCTTAAATTCCCGGAGATCCATAACTCCGATTGGGCTAAATTTTGGACATGATTTTTATCCGGATATTAGATTTCTTGCAGCGAAAGAAGGGCACCAACCGCCTTACAGGGTGGCCACGAGGGTCCAGGGCGCGCCTCCCTGCCTCCTGCCCCCCTCGGGCATCGTCTCGCGTTGATTCTTCTTCCCAAAAATCACATATATTCCAAAAAAATCTTCGTTAGTTTTTATCCCGTTTGGACTCCATTTGATATGGATTTTTTGCGAAACAAAAACCATGCAACAAACATGAACTGGCACTGGGCACCAGATCAAGATGTTAGTCCCAAAAATAGTATAAAAAGTTGCCAAAAGTATATGAAAGTTGTATGATATTGGCATGGAACAATAAAAAATTATAGATACGACGAAAACGTATCAAAGGGCAGCCGCACTGGTTTATAAACCCAGCCGCGGCTGCTCCTTCGAGCTCCTCTCTAAAGCAGGCTTTTGGGCCTAACTTTGGCGCACTACCCTGTGAGCCTGCTGGGCCTTATGGGCCTGCATATCCACGCCCAAGGCCAAGCAGGCCCACTGGGCAGCGCCCAATTTTTTTATGTAGTTTTGTTTCCTTTTTGCTTTATTTATTTTCTTCTATTTATTTCTGAGTAGTTTTTTGTTGTACTTAGAGTTTCTTTATGAATATTTTTGCTTTAGGTATGATAACCCACAAGTATAGGGGATCAATTATAGCCTCTTTCGATAAGTAAGAGTGTCAAACCCAACGAGGAGCTAAAGTTAGAACAAATATTCCCTCAAGTTCTATCGACCACCGATACAACTCTATGCACGCTTAATGTTCGCTTTACCTAGAACAAGTATGAAACTAGAAGTACTTTGTAGGTGTAACGGATAGGTTTGCAATAATATAAAGAGCACATAAATAAAAACTAGGGGCTGTTTTAGGTAAAGAAGCAATAAAATTAGTATAGCGAGTGTGGAAAAGTGGTGGTAGGAGTTGCGAAATTGTCCCTAAGCAATTGACTACTTTACTAGACCGATAGCAAGTTTTATGTGGGAGAGGCCACTGCTACCATGTCATCCCTGACTTGGAATTCTATGCACTTATGGCTGGAACTATTAGCAAGCATCCGCAACTACCAACGTCCATTAAGGTAAAACCCAACCATAGCATTAAGATATATTGGTCCCCCTTCAATCCTGTATGCATCAATTTCTATGCTAGGTTGAAGCTTCTGTCACTCTTGCCCTCCAATACATAGTCCTATCAACATACATTTAACCCTATGGTGTGATCCACGCGCGCGCTCATATGACGGGCACCAAAGGACAACAACATAACCACAAACAATTTAAACCAATCATAGCAATTCACCAATTACCGATAGGACAACGAAAATCTACTCAGACATCATAGGATGGCAACACATCATTGGATAATAATATGAAGCATAAAGCACCATGTTCAAGTAGAGGGTACAGCGGGTTGCGGGAGAGTGGACCGCTGTAGATAGATGGGGGAAGGTGATGGAGATGTTGGTGAAGATGACGGAGGTGTTGGTGTAGATCACCGTCACACGATGATGGCCCTAGCGGCGTTTCGGCGCCACCGGGAGAGAGGGGGGAGAGCCCCCTTCTTCTTCTTCCTTGACCTCCTCCCTAGATGGGAGAAGGGTTTCCCCTCTGGTACATGGGCTCCATGGCATGGGAGGGGCGAGATCCCCTCCGATATTGGATCTGTCTCTCTGTCTCTCTCTATTTCTGCGCTCTGGGATTCTGCCCTTTCACCGTTTCTTATATATCCGGAGATCCATAACTCCGATTGGATTGAAACCTTCGCCCAGATTCTGCCCTTTCACCGTTTCTTAAATTCTCGGAGATCCATAACTCCGATTGGGATGAATTTTGGACACGATTTTTATCCGGATATTAGCTTTATTGCGGCGAAAGAAGGGCACCAACTGCCTTACGGGGTGGCCACGAGGGTCAGGGGCGCGCCCCCTGCCTCGTGGGCCCCTCGAGCATCGTCTCGCGCTGATTTCACTTCCCAAAATTCACATATATTCCAAAAAAAATCTCCGTCAGTTTTTATCCCATTTGGACTCCGTTTGATATGGATTTTCTGCGAAACAAAATACATGCAACAAATAGGAACTGGCACTGGGCACTGGATCAATATGTTAGTCCCAAAAATAGTATAAAAAGTTGCCAAAATTATATAAAAGTTGTAGAATATTGACATGGAACAATAAAAAATTATAGATACGACGGAGACGTATCAGCATCCCCAAGCTTAATTCCTCCTCGTCCTCGAGTAGGTAAATGATAAAAAAGATAATTTTTGATGTGGAATGCTACCTAGCATAATCTTGATCATGTAATCTAATCATGGCATGAATATTAAGACACGAGTGATTCAAAGCAATAGTTTATCATTTGACATTAAGACAATAATACTTCAAGAAAAATAAAGCAATCATGTCTTTTCAAAATAACATGGCCAAAGAAGTTATCCCTACAAAATCATATGGTATGGCTATGCTCCATCTTCACCACACAAAATATTAAAATCATGCACAACCCCGATGACAAGCCAAGCAGTTGTTTCATACTTTTGACATTCTCAAACCTTTTCAACTTTCTTGCCATGCAACGGATGCACTAAGAGCTATAACTGTATGAAAGGTCAAACTCAAACTAAGTGGGTGTGCATCCAACTTGCTTTCTCATGAAGACCTAGGGCATTTGAGGAAGCCCATCGTTGGAATATACAAGCCAAGTTCAATAAAGAAAATTCCCACTAGTATATGGAAGTGATAACTCAAGAGACTCTCTATATGAAGAACATGGTGCTACTCTGAAGCACAAGTGTGGTAAAAAGATAGTAACATTGCCCCCCTTTTTATTTTTTTATTTTTTTTGTCGGGCTTCTTTGGCCCCCTTTTTTATTTAGGCTTCTCTGGCCTCTATTTTTTTTTTCTTTTTTTTCATGGGGCAATGCTCTAATAATGATGATCATCACACTTTTATTTACTTACAACTCAATATTACAACTCGATACTAGAACAAAATATGACTCTGTATGAATGCCTCCGGTGGTGTACCGGGATGTGCAATGATCTAGCGTAGCAATGACATCAAAAAAGGGACAAGCCATGAAAACATCATGCTAGCTATCTTACAATGAATTCTCAAGCCATGTATATGAAGATGATGGAAGTTGCATGGCAATATATCTCGGAATGGCTATGGAAATGCCATAATAGGTAGGTATGGTGGTTGTTTTGAGGAAGATATAAGGAGGCTTATGTGTGATAGAGCGTATCATATCACGGGGTTTGGATGCACCGGCGAAGTTTGCACCGGCTCTTAAGGTGAGAAAGGGCAATGCACGGTACCGAAGAGGCTAGCAATGATGGAAGGGTGAGAGTGCGTATAATCCATGGACTCAACATTAGTCATGAAGAACTCACATACTTATTGCAAAAATCTATTAGTCATTGAAACAAAGTACTACGCGCATGCTCCTAGGGGATAGATTGGTAGGAAAAGACCATCGCTCGTCCCCGGCCGCCACTCATAAGGAAGACAATCAATAAATACCTCATGCTCCGACTTCATCGCATAACGGTTCATCATACGTGCATGATACGGGAATCACAAACTTCAACACAAGTATTTCTACAATCCACAACTACCCACTAGCATGACTCTAATATCACCATCTTTATATCGCAAAACTATTGCAAGGAATCAAATATACCATATTCAGTGATCTACAAGTTTTATGTAGGATTTTATGACTAACCATGTGAATGACCAGTTCCTGTCATCTCTCCAAATAGATATGAGTGAAGCAAGAGAGTTTAATTCTTTCTATAAAAGATATTCCCACGCTCTAACAAATATAAGTGAAGCAAAAGAGCATTCTACAAATGGCGGTTTTCTATGTGTAAGGAAACAGGCAATCCAAACTTCAAATGATATAAGTGAAGCACATGTAGCATTCTATAAAGCCATACTCAAAAAATATAAGTGAAGTGCAATGAGCATTCTATAAATCAACCAAGGACTATTTCATACCAGCATGGTTCATAAAAGAAAAGTGAAAACTAGATGCAAAAGACGCTTCAAGATTTACGCATATCATGTGACGAATAAAAATATAGCTCCAAGTAAAATAACCGATGATTGTTGGAAGAAAGAGGGGATGCCATCCGGGGCATCCCCAAGCTTGGTTGCTTGGGAGTCCTTGAATATTTCCTTGGGGTGCCTCGGGCATCCCCAAGCTTAGGCTCTTGCCACTCCTTATTCCTTCATCCATCGCGATCTCTCTCAAAACTTGAAAACTTCAATCACACAAAACTTAACAGAAAGTTCGGTAAGATCCGTTAGTATAATAAAGCAAATCACTACTCTAAGTACTGTTGCAAACCAATTCATATTTGTTTTTGCATTGTAGCTACTGTAATATAAATTTTCCATGGCTTAATCCACTGATAGAAATTGATAGTTTCATCAAAACAAGCAACCTATGCATCAAAAACAGAATTTGTCTTAAACAGGACATTCTGTAGTAATCTGAACATTCACCATACTTCTGGTACTCCAAAAATTCTGCCAAAATTAGGAAAAATAAAAAATTTGTATAGAAAGACAGTGCAAAATGTTTCAGAACCGTTTGATGTTGCAGTAAAAAAATGTAAAATCACGCACTACAGCCAAAGTTCATGTCCTGCACTGCACAAACCAACAAGCAATGTAAACATCCTAAAGGCAAATCTTGGCACATTATTTTTATAATATAATGGAATTGTACAAGGTGTCGTGGAATTGACACGGTAGATGTCCTAGAGCAAGGACTTAGTCGTAGGGCCATCGCGCTAGGAAGCTTGAAGGGGTTAATCGGGACAAAGGACACGAGAGAGTTTTATACTAGTTCGGCCCCTTACGATGAAGGTAAAAACCTACGTCTAGTTGGGATTGGTATTGCTGAGATTTCGACTTCCAAGAGGCTCAACTCACCGGCTTGGTTATCAACTTGGTTGTTTCTTGCCCTAAGCCGCCACCGGGTCGTCCCCTTATATACATGGGTTGACGCCTGGTGGCCTACAGAGTCCCGGCCGGCTCATAATCGTGTCCGGCTTGGTGGCTTCCTTTACATGCCTTTCTTTACAAGTCTTTCCTTACATACGGCAGTTTACAATATCGGGCCTTAAGCCGCCTCCAGGCCCTTGGGCCTTCTATAAGGTTTAATAAACTATCGTCTTGAATGTTTACTGGGCTTCTTGTGTAACCCGCCATTGAAGCTGACCCGACCCCTCCTGGGCGGGTCTCAACTTATAGTAATATCCCCAACATTAGGCCCCAGGTTGACTTTGAACTTTGTTCTTTGTCAATCTTCAATACTTAGTCAGAATCCATCCTCTGTCTGAAAACTTCTGTAGCCCGCCGTGACGTCATCTTTTGAAAACACAAAAAACCTTCATGACATCATCTTACAATGGATCTTTCATTTTTTTAATGCCTTCTGAGAATCGAGGCGTCTGTTCAGTTGGATAATTATTATTGGGTCTCCTTGATTTTCGCGCCCGCCTGTTCGCATCTGCCCTTATAAATAGGCACGCGGCCGGTCCTTCCCATTCTCCTTTCTTCCTTATATTCTTCCTCTCGCAACCTCCGTCGCTGCTCAAGCTCCGCCGCCGCCGCAACTCTCATCGTCGTCGTCAAGCTCGGCCGCTGCATTATCCTGAGTCCGGCCAGAGAACGCGGCGACTCTTCGCGGCAAGCCTGCATCTTGTAAGTTTTCTTCTCTCACACACCTAGATCTGTTCTAGGTTTGCAAGTTCTTCAATGTTCTTCACTTGTTCGCCATGGATCATCTTGTACATCTTCTCTACAACTTCTTTTGATCCAAAGAAGAGATATAACTCATGCGGTAGTTGTTTGGCATTCATTTTTGATATCAGTAGATCCCTTTTGTCTGTATAGATGCTTCTTTACAGTCGACAAACTCATCTATACTAGGTTTTTATGTCTAGAATATTTTCCTTTTTGAAACAGCCTTTTGATCCAGAATGATAATGATAGCTTGGTGAAACTTGTTTATGTCAACACTTAGCTGAATCTGATCAAGAGAAGAAACCTGTAGTCATGGCGGCTTACCATTCCGGCTTTCTTTTCCTTATATGTCACTAGCCCTTAGTTAAGCCGCCGTTACTTGTTTCACAATTTCAACCTTTAACTGTTAATTGATCCGGCACTTTATTTTTCCTTTTCTAGTCCGTTGTTCATCATGCCATCAAAGACACCAACCATCTGCAATTGGGTTCCCTCAACCATCACTGAGGAGCGTCTGAAAGAGTTCTTCCTCGTTGGGTTTCTGCCCTCAAAGAATGTCATGTCTTATCGTGCTCCTGACCCGGAGGAAGAACATCCCAATCCAAAAGACGGAGAAGTGATTATCTTCACTGACCACATGAACCGTGGCTTTTCACCGCCCGGTTCAAAATTCTTCAGAGAGGTCCTTCATTTTTTCAAACTCCATCCTCAGGACCTTGGACCCAATTCTATTTCCAACATTTGTAACTTCCAAGTGCTCTGTGAAGCATATCTTCAGCAAGAGCCCACCGTAGAGCTGTTTAGAGAGTACTTTTATCTGAATCGCCAGAATGAATGCACCAATGGTTCTAGCTTAGAACTTGGAGGCATCTCGATTTAGCGCCGTCAGGGTGCTGTTTTCCCTCTCATCGGCTTACCGAGCCACCCAAAGGACTGGAACCAAACTTGGTTTTATTGTCAGGATACTTCTCCAGCAAACGAGAAGCCTCTGCCGGGTTACCGCCCTAGTCGTCTTGACTCCAAGTTCACCCTTCCAGATAAGCTTACTGTCGCTGAACGTAGGAAGCTTCTTCCCTCCATTAGAAGAATCAACGGCTTGTTGGGTAATGGTTTAACCGGAGTAGATCTGACCCGTTGCTGGATCTCATGGTGGGTTATTCCATCAAGTCGTCGATCTCAACTGATGTATGAATATGACGGAAGCCCGGATAACCCTCTTCGTCACAGCCCAGTTGAACTCTCCGAAGAAGACATTGTTTCGATGTCAACCCTTTTGGTAAATGGGAAGTACGAAGATTGCAGTATTGTTGGGTTGAGTCCCTTCTGCAAGGTTAATCCGGCGCCAGAAGTAAGTACATTCCGATCTCTTTTTTCTTCGTGTTTTGCCCAGCTATTAGTTCTTAATACTGATCTTTCTTCTTGTCTTTATAGGCCAATTCCGACTTCTGGAAAGTAAAATATGACCACGAAGCTGCCAAGAAGGCGAAAGCTTCTGCTATGAACACCAAGAAGACGACCCGGAAATCAAAGAAGAAGAAGAAAACTACTGCTGAGGATTTAATGGAGCTTGATGACTCATCTGACTCGGAGGTAGCCCTTGATTCACTTGGTCAACTTTTTAACAATCTTATTGATACTGATCCTTACCAGGATGACACTGGGGCTAGTCAAGCCGGGGAAGCAGAGGTAACTATCATTTCCTCCGACTCAGAGTCCTTACCAAGACACAAAGTTCGACGAGTGATCCGTAAAGTAAGGTTTTCTAACCCCTTGGCTCACTTGGATCCCAACTTTCATTTGAAAAAGCAGCAGCATGAAAGCCGTCGTGAAGTTGAGATTGAAGATGAGCCGACTGTCGTCCCTGAACAGACCCCTCAGAAACGTCCGAACGAGGTTTACTTATTACTGTCCTTATATTTGTTTTAATGAATCCTGCTCCTTGTATTTCCTTTAACTCCTTTCATTTACCTTTTCAGGAGGTGTCTCGTTCCTCGGGCGACTCATCACAAACAAAATTTCCAGCTTTCAAGACTGCTCCTGGGTAATTAAAAATCCTTTTTTCTTCTGAGTTTGAGCAATTGTTATCTTAATGCCGACTATCCTGCAATATTTTTCTTTAGCGGTCAAGCTAAGTCAAAGAAAGCGAAGGCAACAAAACCAGTGGAAGACCCGCCAGTACTGGCATCTGAGCCGGCTAGGCCACCTTCTCCATTAACTGTCGCCCCAGAAGACCCGCCTATTGTTCATGAAGCAAATCCTCCAGAGCCATCCCTTGTCAAGAACACTATTAACCCTTCTGCAGCTGGTCCATCAAGCTCAACCGGCCCACCGTCTCCCCGTGTTCAAGATGTTCAAATTACTGGGAGCCGCTATGTTTAGCCGGGGAACCCGACGGTACTGGCACGGTGCACAGCTAAGCAAGAAGCTTTGGAGAGGCGGAAGGTTCGTCTTGATGTTACTAACTATGACCGTCTTAATGCCAGCGATATTTTATCCGGCTATCTCAGTCATGTACACTCTAGTCGTGATTCTGAGATTGAGATGGTCAAGCAGCTTCAATCGAAGTATGAGGTATGTAGTTTCCGATTTACCAATATTCCTTCAGCCCCCAAGTCTGTAGATTATGAGAGAAACAGAATAACCTGTAGGCTTAAAATATAAACCGATACCTTTACTTCTAAATCTTTGCCTGATATTGGTAGAACAAGACTTCACCCATAGTCACCAAGGACCGATTTATTTAATCATTAATGAATCGGTACTTCAGAATTGAACACTATCTGTAAAATACTTAACATTCTGGTTTATCTTTGATAACCTTGCTGAACTGCATACATTAGCCCCCAAGTGCCAAGTGCCGTTACTTTGTAAAGGACTTGGGACTTCTAATATGCTGGTAGAGTTACAAAATTTTGATTTGGCATACATTAGCCCCCAAGTGCCAAGTGTTTTATTCGTAAAGCACTTGGGACTTTGAATTTTGAATATGTATACTGGAATTTAACACCAAATCTTGACTTATCTGAATGTTTCACAGAATGCATTATCTGAACTGAACTCCCAATTGACTGACGCAAAGACCCAGCTAGCAAGCCAGGAGTCAAAAATTAAATCTTCCACCTCCAAGTTGCAAATGAGCCTTTCTGAGACGGAGACTTTGAAGACCAGCTTTGCTGCCAAAGAGAAAACTTGGGAGAATGAGAAAACACTCCTGACCCGCCGAGCCGAGACAGCTGAAATAGCTCTGAAAGAAATTTCAACAGAGATGAACAATTTGAAGGGCCGGGTATCTCAGATAGTTGCCGCGATTTTTGGTAATCCGTCTGAATTGATCTTGAATATAAATTTTGTCAAACCGGAATATGATCCGCCAACTGACTCTGTTAAATATATACAGGTCCGCGAAGCAAAAACCTGAGCCAAGACTCATTGATTAAACTGAAGGCAGTATACACCTTGGTTCAACAATTGTACATTGGTACACAACGGGCTCTGGCCGCTATCTCTCCGGTAAATCAAGGATCCAACAGGCTCAGCGATGTCTTGAAGAAGCTATCCATCCTTCCTGCTAGATTCCAAGAGGTAAAACGCTCCTGTGCACGAGCCGGTGCACTGACTGCCCTAAGCCGCTCCAAAGCTTGGGTGCCAGACCTAGACCCAACGGACGTTACAAGGGGCTATCCTACCGTGAAGGAGGACGGGTCTCCTTTTGATCAAGATGACTTTATAGCCTGCGTCCGTGAAGTCCGGCCTTAGGCGACTAGCCTTGGAGATGATACCAACGTGGAAAAATACCAACCGGGTTTCGATAGTGCAAATAAGAAGATGGCCACTCCTTCATACAAAGATGCTGATCTGATCCCACCTGTGAGAGAAGATACCTTTGCCCCGGAAATTGACCCGGTCGGCCTGATTGACGACGAAGCTGAATTTGTCGCCATGAATGGCTTTGATTGGTCCAAATCCAACTTCCAGCAGACTCAAGATGGTGAACCGGTGAGGGAAGGACAATGATCATCTTCATGGGCTTATAAAGCCGTGTAATAGCTTAACTTTTTAAAACACCGTGTTTTTGCTTATGCCATCATGCAAAAAAACACTTCTATGTGAATCTGTGCTTCCGGATGCCAATGTTTAATGCTGTCTTAAGCATCGTTTAATGCTTGTCTCTGCAATGTTTAAACTCTGTGCCTGTGAACACAAGGAAAAACCTGGCAAGGCGGTTTAAAACCAACTGGGTTTAAACACCCAATTTACAGCCCATATCTCCACCTCAAAAATAGAGACAAATAAAAATAAAGGATAATGTTTTAGTACCAACTCTTAAGTTAACACAGTCGGTAAGCGCGTATAAGTAAGAATCATACCTTGTCCTTGTTGATTCTTAGATCGCTGGTTCAAATAACCCGGGTGATGAATTTGATAATATGTATAAAAGTTAATACTCCTTGAATACTCAATAATCATCATATCTCAGTAGCTCGTACCTTCGGATCTTTTGACCACCGGCTTGGATAACCCGGGCGGCTGTGTTGTCCAATAATTGAGCCGGCGAAAAAACCCAGGCCATCTTATTTGTAATATTGAAACAACAAAAACTAAAAGGCAAGCAACAGATAACAAACATAATTTTAACTCTATATTTAAAAGATTGGGGGTTTCTGATTCGAATACGATCAGTAAACCGGACCAAAGGGGTTAAGCTAAGGTTCGAATACGACCATATAGCCCCCAGTGGCTTTGGCGTTGCGCCGATCAAGAGGGTACCGACAGCTATGTTCTCTTTGGTTCGAATACGACCTATGTTTGAACAGGAAGCCCCCAAATGACCTTGAGAGGTTTTTAACGACCCTGATTCGAATACGATCCAAGTCGGCTCAGAAGGGGTTAAGCTATGATTCGGATACGATCAAGAAGCCCCCAAGTGAGTTTGGCCTTGAGCCGATCAAGAGGGTTACGACAACTATGTTCTCTTTGGTTCGAATACGACCTATGTTTGAACAGGAAGCCCCCAAGTGACCATGAGATTTACAGCTAGATTCGAATACGATCATAAGCCGGACTAGAAAAGGTTAAACTTGATTCAAATATGATCAGCTCCTTAATAGTCATTTGTGAAAAAATAATAAAGATGCATAATCTTTGAAAAGAAAAGAGATCGATGGTCTTACTTTATTGCTTATCATCGTATATACAATGTGAACGTATGTACATGATTAGAGCCGGTGGCTCAGGTATAGTACGGCCGAAGTTGAGCAATGTTCCACGGCCGGCGGGTCTCCTCTTCCGACTTACGTGAGTCTGCATGCTCTCGAATGTCAATGAGGTAGTAAGACCCGTTGTTTAAATTTTTACTGACCACAAAGGGTCCTTCCCAAGGTGGGGATAACTTGTGTGCATCTGAAAGATTTTGGATGAGCCGGAGCACCAAGTCGCCTTCCTGAAAAGTCCTGGTCTTAACCCGACGGCTGTGATAACGACGCAGGTCTTATTGATAGATTGCTGACCATGCTGCTGCTAAGTCTCTTTCTTCATCCAACAAGTCAAGCGCATCCTGTCTGGCTTTTTCATTGTTAGCTTCAACATAAGCCGCAACACGGGGCGAGTCATGACGGATGTCACTGGGCAATACTGCTTCTGCCCCATAAACCATGAAGAAGGGTGTGTAACCCGTAGACCTGTTGGGTGTAGTATTGATGCTCCATAACACTGAAGGCAACTCCTCTACCCAACAACCCAGCGTTTGCTGTAAAGGAACCATAAGCCGGGGTTTTAGCCCTTTCAGAATTTCCTGATTGGCTCTCTCAACTTGACCATTGGATTGAGGATGGGCTACATAAGAAACATCAAGACGGATGTGTTCTGCTGACAAAACTCTTCCATAGCCCCTTGGGATAGATTAGTGCCATTGTCCGTGATAATACTGTGTGGAAAACCGAAACGGAAGATTATTTTCTTCATGAACTGAACCGTCGTGGCTGCATCACACTTACTCACAGGCTCCACCTCAACCCATTTAGTGAACTTATCAACAGCCACCAGGAGATGTGTCTTCTTGTCCTTAGACCTTTTAAAAGGTCCCACCATGTCAAGCCCCCAGACTGCAAACGGCCAAGTGATTGGAATCATCCGGAGCTCTTGAGCCGGCACATGCGCTCGTCATGCAAATTTCGGACATCCATCACATCTACTGACCAGATCTTCTGCATCAGCGTGAGCCGTCAACCAGTAAAAACCGTGACGAAACGCCTTGGACACTAAAGATTTTGACCCGACGTGATGACCAGAATTGCCTTCATGGATCTCACGAAGGATTTGTTGACCCTCTTCGGGGGAAACACACCATTGAAACGCTCCGGAAACACTGTGATGGAATAACTATCCATCCGAAATCGTCATGGACATAGACCGCCGGGTTATTTGTCGAGCCAGGGTCTCATCTGCTGGCAATTCTCCCCGGGTCATGTAAGCCAAGAACGGCACCATCCAATCTGGGATGACATGAAGAGCCGCCACCAACCGCGCCTCCGGGTCAGGAACAGCTAAATCTTCTTCTGTGGGCAACTTGACAGAGGGGTTATGCAAAACATCTAAAAAGGTGTTGGGTGGTACTGGCTTACGTTGAGACCCCAGCCGGCTCAAAGCATCAACTGCTTCATTCTTTCGATGGTTAATGTGTTCCACCTGATAACCTTTAAAATATCCTGCAACAACATCGACCTCTCGATGATAAGCCGCCATGAGAGGGTCTTTGGAATCCCACTTGCCAGACACCTGCTGAGCCACTAGATCTGAATCACCAAGACATCTGACCCAGCTCAAGCTCATCTCCTTTGCCACTCGAAGACCATGGAGCAATGCTTCATACTCTGCTACGTTGTTAGTGCACGGAAACATCAATCGTAACACATAACAAAATTTATCACCTCATGGGGAAGTTAATACAACTCCAGCCCCCAAGCCCTCCAATTGCCTGGACCCATCAAAATGAATAGTCCAATATGTGTCGTCCGGCTTTTCTTCTGGCATCTGCATCTCTATCCAGTCATTGATGAAGTCAACCAGAGCTTGAGATTTAATCGCAGTGCGTGGAACATACTTCAGCCCATGAGATCCAAGCTCAATTGCCCACTTGGCAACTCGCCCTGTAGCTTCTCTGTTTTGAATAATGTCTCCCAAAGGAGCAGAGCTAACCACAGTGATTGGATGTCCCTGAAAGTAATGCTTAAGCTTCCGGCTCGCCATGAACACCCCATAAATAAGCTTCTGCCAATGTGGATATCGTTGCTTAGACTCAATTAGCACTTCACTGACATAATAAACCAGCCATTGAACCGGATGCTCTTTGCCAGCCTCCTTGCGCTCTACTACCATAGCCACACTAACAGCCCGTGAGTTGGCAGCTACGTATAACAATAGCGACTCTTTCTCAATTGGAGTAGCTAGGACCGGCAGCTCAGCTAGTTGTGCCTTCAGATCCTCAAAAGCGGCATTCGCAGCATCGCTCCAAACAAACACATCTGTTTTCTTCATCAACTGATACAGAGGCATAGCCTTTTCCCCTAACCGGCTCAAAGCAGCCACACGACCCGCTAGTCATTGAACATCATTGACGTAGGTCGGTTTGGCCAGGGATGCAATTGCCTTGATCTTCTCTGGGTTAGCTTCAATACCTCGGTTAGACACCAGAAAACCCAAAAGCTTGCCGGCTGGCACTCCAAAAACATACTTGGCCGGGTTAAGCATCATCTTGTAAACCCGAAGATTATCAAAAGTCTCTTTCAAGTCTGTGACCAAGGTTTACTCTTCCCTGGACTTCACTACTATATCATCCACATAGGCATGAACATTGCGCCCCATTTGATCATGAAGACAATTCTGTACACACCGTTGGTAAGTCGCCTGGGTACTCTTGAGCCCAAAAGGCATAGACACATAGCAGAAAGCTCCAAAAGGAGTTATAAACGCTGTCTCCTCTTGATCCTTGACTGCCATCTTAATCTGATGATACCCGGAGTAAGCATATAAGAAACTCAACCGTGCGCAACCCATCGTAGCATCAATGATCTGATCAATACGGGGAAGATCAAAAGGATCAGCCGGACATGCCTTGTTTAAATCTGTGTAATCCACACACATACGCCAGGTGCCATTCTTTTTTAGCATGAGCAACGGGTTAGCTAACCATTCTGGGTGAAAGACCTCCACAATAAACCCGGCCGCCAGGAGCCATGCCACCTCCTCTCCAATGGCCTTGCGCCTTTCTTCATTGAATCACCGAAGAAACTGTCTGACAGGTTTGAACTTTGGATCGATATTAAGAGTGTGCTCAACGAGTTCCCTCGGGACACCCGGCATGTCTGAAGGTTTCCATGCAAAGATGTCCCGGTTCTCACGGATGAACTCGATGAGCGCGCTTTCCTATTTCGGATCCAAGTTTGCGCTGATGATGAACTGTTGGGATGAATCGCCAGGCACAAAGTCAACCTTCTTAGTGTCATCAGCCGATTTGAACTTTAACTCCGGCTCATGCTCTGTTGTTGGTTTCTTTAATGATGTCATGTCCGCCGGGTCAACTTGATCCTTGTAGAATTTCAACTCCTCTATTGCACAAACAGATTCAGCATAGGCATCATCCCCCTCTTCACATTCCAAGGCGATCTTCCGGCTCCCATGGACTGTATGGTGCCCTTGTGACCCGGCATCTTGAGCTGCAAATACACGTAACACGGCTGAGCCATGAACTTGGCATAAGCCGGCCGTCCAAACAGAGCATGATATGAGCTTTTGATCTTAACCACTTCAAAGGTTAATTTTTCTGCCCTGGAGTCATACTCATCCCCAAAGGCTACTTCCAGCTCGATCTTACCAACTGGGTATGCCGACTTATCGGGTACTACACCATGAAAAACAGTGTTGGATTGTTTAAGATTTTTATCCGTCAATCCCATCCGGCAGAACGTCTCATAGTAAAGGATGTTGATGCTGCTGCCTCCATCCATGAGTACTTTAGTAAACTTGTACCCACCAACCTGAGGTGCCACCACCAAAACCAAGTGACCCGGATTATCAACCCGGGGCGGGTGATCCTCTCTGCTCCACACAATAGGCTGCTCCGACCAACATAGATAACGTGGAATTGCCGGTTCAACAACATTGATGGCCTTCTTGTGGAGTTTCTGGTCTCTCTTACATAAACTGGTAGTAAAGACATGATACTGTCCGCGACTCAACTGCTTCGGGTTGCTCTGATAGCCATATTGTTGCTGTTGTTGATTCCCTTGGCTGTGTTGCTGATTATATCCTCCCTGGTGACCAGGATGACCCTGACCATGAAAACCTCCTCCGCTTGAACCGGTGCCCGGGCCCTGAAAGCCGCCTCCACCTGAGCCGCCACTCGGGCCATGACCCCCATCAAATGCGTTTGAATTTTTAAATGCCTTCATGATTGTGCAATCCTTCCACAAGTGGGTGGCTAGCTTCTCCCGGGTGCCGTGTCTTGGACAAGGTTCATTCAACAACTGCTCAAGAGTGGGGCCTGACTCGCTCGATCGAGGGGGTTGTCTGCCCTTGCGCCACTGATTACCACCCTACGCATTAGTATTAGCAACAAACTCATCAGCTTTACGCTTATTACCTCCTTGATTTGCCGGGTTATGCTGGTGACCCTTGCCATTGCCGTTCTTCTTTCCCTTTGTTGCTTTTTCTTCATCAGATGTCGGGTCTTTGGTGGTATCAGAATCTGCATACTTGACAAGAGCCGCCATCAACATTCCCATGTCATTACAGTCACATTTAAGCCGCCCCAACTTCTGTTTCAGAGGTTCAAAACGGCAATTTTTCTCCAACATCAAAACTGCTGAGCCGGCATCCATCTTATCAGATGAATGTATTATCTCCTTGACCCGGTGCACCCAATGGGTTGTAGATTCTCCATCCTCTTGCTTGAAATTGGTCAGATCCACAATCGACATTGGCTGCTTACACTTGTCTTTAAAGTTCTGGATGAACGGTGCCTTCAACTCTGCCCATGAGCCGATGGAATTGGGTGGTAATCCTTTCAACCAGGTCCGAGCCATTCCATCCAACATCATGGTAAAATATTTGGCCATTGCAGCATCACTAACCTCCAACAGCTCCATAGCCATCTCATAGCTCTCAATCCAAACCCCCGGCTGTAAGTCAGCCGTGTAGTTAGGCACCTTACGAGGTCCCTTGAAATCCTTGGGCAACCGCTCATTGCGTATGGCTGGGACCATGCAAGGTACGCCTCCGGTTCTTGTAGCCACTCCTGCCTCAACCGAGGTTCCTGGATAAGTCGGAAATGTTTGGTGTGCCGCCTGCTCCGCTGCTATCTGAGCCGCCCGTTTCGCCTCTTGACGAATCCTCTCATGATCCACCAAGTTAAGAGCTCCAGCCCGCCCCGGCTCATACCTATATGGCCGGTTGTGACGTTGAGCATTACTTGACATCTCTGCAGATTCCATGTGCCTACTGTAACTCGGGCTCCGGCTTGGGCGAGGAATTGAATGAATCCTGTCTCGACTGTAGGAGTATGCATCCTGCTGGGCCAAAGCCGTCTGAAGTAATTCTCTTACCCTATGGGTTTCAATTACTGCTGGCGAGTCGCCTTCCATCAGGAGAGCTGCCAATCGAGCCGACGCCGCAATGAGGTTCTCCATGGGGTTGAAGAAGTGACCCGGGGGTGTTGACATATAACGAGGAGGAGCTGTATTCATCCGCGGCGGCAACATGGTGCATGGCTGAACTGGTGCACCGGGCGTTGTGACCCGGTTTGCCTCTGGCGGGTTGCTCCCTCCAGCTCCGGGTGTATGGAACAGATTCCTCGGATCCAGTGTTAGAGGCAGACGCGACTGAGTTTTCTGATGCCTCCTCCTCATGACTTTGTTTGACGCATTAAGATCCACCGAGAACCGGAAGGTTTCTGCTTGAAGTTGCTGAGCACGAGCATCCAAAGCTGCTCGTTCTGCTGCCATCCGGGTTTCTTCCGCGGCCAGATTTTCCTTAGCTTGCACCATCTCCTCCCGCACGCGTGCCACTTCCGCGTCATGCTGGGCTTTATCCGCCGGCTCTACCACAACGGTTAACAAAGTCGTCAGTTTATCCATGAGGTCCATGAGAACCTAAGCCGGGGCGCGCGCAGGGTCTCCTGACCCGGCAGCTGCCGACCCGGTGGCTGCTGTTGTCGCTGCGGTGGAGTTCTACCTGGGCTGCGTCCCTACCATGAAGACTCCGGCCCAATTCGGCGGGTCAAGGGGGTCCGGAATACTGCTGCCATCGGAACAGCCCCCGAGCAAGCCGTCTTGCAGTTGGTACAACGAGTCCGTCTCACCTGTTGATGATGCAGTATCAGAGCAGATGGCCGTCTCCCCGCCTTCCATTGATCCTTCGGAGTATTCACCATTGTGGATGCAGCCTACGAAGGCATGCTTCACGACAGATTGAACACGGGTGGACCCGGCGCGCTGAGCCGTTTCGATGAGGTTGGTGTGGACATCCGACTCAGGTCCTGACTCGCCAATCCGGCTGATGAAGACGTGAATTCCGCCGAAGGGGACCCAGTACCCGTACTCGATTGAGCCGGCCTCGGGGCCCCAGCCTTCGTCGTCGATGTAGATCTTGCCGCGACGACTCTTGGTCATCCGGCCCACAGCGTATCCCTTGAGCCCCTCGAAGTTGCCCTTCAAGAACTCAAATCCATCGTGCGCTGGCCCCACGGTGGGGGCCAACTGTCGTGGAATTGACACGGCAGATGTCCTAGAGCAAGGACTTAGTAGTAGGGCCATCGCGCTAGGAAGCTTGAAGGGGTTAATCGGGACAAAGGACACGAGAGAGTTTCATACTAGTTCGGCCCCTTACGATGAAGGTAAAAGCCTACGTCTAGTTGGGATTGGTATTGCTGAGCTTTCGACTTCCAAGAGGCTCAACTCACCGGCTTGGTTATCGACTTGGTTGTTTCTTGCCCTAAGCCGCCACCGGGTCGTCCCCTTATATACATGGGTTGACGCCTGGTGGCCTACAGAGTCCCGGCCGGCTCATAATCATGTCCGGCTCGGTGGCTTCCTTTACATGCCTTTCTTTACAAGTCTTTCCTTACATACGGCGGTTTACAATATCAGGCCTTAAGCCGCCTCCAGGCCCTTGGGCCTTCTATAAGGTTTAATAAACTATCGTCTTGAATGTTTACTGGCTTCTTGCGTAACCCGCCATTGAAGCTGACCCGACCCCTCCTGGGCGGGTCTCAACTGATAGTAATATCCCCAACACAAGGGGATAATTATTTTTGTTGAAAAGTTTCTGTAATCAAGATTCACAAAGTTTCCGTGAGCATGAAGAAAGTTCAAGGAGCTCCCCCACTTCAACAATGCTTGTCTCTCTCACTTTCACTTTCCTTTTTGAAAAAGTTTTGGGTTCCCCTCTTTTTTTTAAACTATATAAAAGCACTCAATAGAAATAAATGACTCTCTAAAACTTCCGGGTTGTATCTCTGGCAACGCTTTATTTAAAGCCATTAAGCTAGGCATAAGGTGCTCAAGTAATGAATCCACCCCGATCCCAAGGTATATCAAAGCCAATTTTAATTAACAATGATTTGTGATTTAGTAGTGAGCACAAAGTAACATATATCATGCAACAACAAAGTCTAACTCTCTTCCTATGCATCCGCATGTCATAAAAGAACAATTCATGCACACATAGTAAAGGCCAATGCATAGTATAAACAATTTCTTGCAATTTTATCATATTGGAAACATAGAGAGGCGGAGATGTAGTTCCTATCTCATAATAATTGCAAGTAGGATCAGCAAGCACATGCATATTATATCTATCAAAATCATCATGTGTAGTAGTGAAATGCAACCCATCAATATAATCCTTAATAAGGGCAAACTTCTCCGATATAGTGTAGTCGGGAGAATTCAAAAAGATAATAGGACTATCATGCGTGGGTGCAATAGCAACAATTTCATGTTTAACATAAGGAACTATAGCAAGTTCATCTACATAAGCATAATTCATATTGGCATCTTGGCCACAAGCATCATCAAAAAGGGATATTTCAAAAGAATCAACGAGATCATAACAATCATCATAGCAATCATCCTTCAGTAAGAACGAAGGGAAATTAAACAATGTATGAGTTGAAGAGTTACTCTCATTAGAAGGTGGGCACGGGTAGCTAATCCACTCTTCCTCCTTTTGTTCTTCGCTCTCCTCATCATCTTTTTCATCCAATGAGCTCACAGTTTCATCAATTTCTTCTTCCATAGACTCCTGCAAAATATTAGTCTCTTCTCGGACAGCGGAGACTTTCTCAATAAATTCATCAATATGATAATTGTATTTATAATTCTCATAGTAATATTTAAGGATAGCTAAATTTTTAGGTCTATAAACTGAATCATCAAAATCTTCAAACTCTTTAAACAAAGATTCAATTTCATAAGCACCCATAAAAGCAACGAATTCTTCTATTTGTTCCACATAATAATAATCATATATACCATTAGCATAAGAAGCCAAGGTTTCATCATCATTAAGTTCACATGAAAAGGGAAGGTGTGGAGCCTTCATCCTAGAGCAACAAGTATAATCATATCTCAAGCATAGTTGCCGAGCATACCAATGCAATATACAAATTTGATCCCATAATAGTTTCCCTTTTTGAGTCAAGCGTTAATCCCTAAAGTATTCACATTGATCCAACGTTACTCCCATTATAAAGTTGAATGGGGTTTTCTCAGGATTATCAAAGTAGTATATAATATCTTTCACATAATGAGCATCGAGGGTTTTAGGAGGTTCCCCATCTCCATGAGTAGCAAGTAAACCTTTTTTTGGTATTTCGTGTTCCATATCCATAACTAAAGATAGAGAACAACTTAGAACAACAAATAAAAATTACTTGGTGATAAAGCAAACAAGCACACATGAGAATATTCACCCCACTCTATAACTCCCCGGCAACAGCGCCAGAAAAAGGTCTTGATAACCCATAGGTATAGGGGATCAATTGTAGCCTCTTTCGATAAGTAAGAGTGTCGAACCCAACGAGGAGCTAAAGGTAGAACAAATATTCCCTCAAGTTCTATCGATCACCGATACAACTCTACGCATGCTTAAGGTTCACTTTACCTAGAACAAGTATGAAACTAGAAGTACTTTGTAGGTGTAACTAGATAGGTTTGCAAGAATATAAAGAGCACGTAAATAAAAACTAGGGGCTGTTTTAGGTAAAGAAGCAATAAAGTTAGTATAGAGAGTGTGGAAAAGTGGTGGTAGGAGTTGCGAAATTGTCCCTAAGCAATTGACCACTTTACTAGACCGATAGCAAGTTTTATGTGGGAGAGGCCACTGCTAGCATGTCATCTTGATACGTCTCCAACGTATCTATAATTTTTGATTGTCCCATGCTATTATATATTCTGTTTGGGATGTTTAATGGGCTTATTTATACACTTTTATATTATCTCTGGGAATAACCAATTAACCGGAGGTCCAGCCCAAATTATTGTTTTTTGCCTATTTCAGTGTTTCACAGAAAAAGAATATCAAATGGAGTCCAAACAGAATGAAACCTTCGGGAGCGTGATTTTTTGGAACAAATGTGATCCAGAGGACTTGGAGTGGACGTCAAGCAACCAACGAGGAAGCCACGAGGCAGGGGCGCGCCTACCCCCTGGGCTCGCCCTCCACCCTCGTGGGCCCCTCGTGGCTCCACCGACCTTCTTCTTTCTCCTATATATATCTACGTACCCTGAAAACATCGGAGAGCAGCACGAAAACCTAATTCCACCGCCGCAACCTTCTGTACCCGTGAGATCCCATCTTGGGGCCTTTTCCGGCGCTCCGTCAGAGGGGGCATTGATCACGGAGGGCTTCTACATCAACACCATAGCCTCTCCGATGATGTGTGAGTAGTTTACCTCAGACCTTCGGGTCCATAGTTATTAGCTAGATGGCTTCTTCTCTCTCTTTGGAGCTCAATACAAAGTTCTCCTCGATTCTCTTGGAGATCTATTCGATGTAATCTTCTTTTGCGGTGTGTTTGTCGAGATCCGATGAATTGTGGGTTTATGATCAAGATTATCTATGAACAATATTTGAATCTTATCTGAATTCTTTTATGTATGATTGTTTATCTTTGCAAGTCTCTTCGAATTATCAGTTTGGTTTGGCCTACTAGATTGATCTTTCTTGCAATGGGAGAAGTTCTTAGCTTTGGGTTCAATCTTGCGGTGCTCGATCCCAGTGACAGTAGGGGAAACGACACCTATTGTATTGTTTCCATCGAGGATAAAAAGATGGGGTTTATATCATATTGCATGAGTTCATCCCTCTACATCATGTCATCTTGCTTAAAACGTTACTCCGTTCTTATGAACTTAATTCTCTAGATGCATGCTGGATAGCGGTCGATGTGTGGAGTAATAGTAGTAGATGCAGGCAGGAGTCGGTCTACTTGTCACGGACCTGATGCCTATATACATGATCATACCTAGATATTCTCATAACTATGCTCAATTCTATCAATTGCTTGACAGTAATTTGTTCACCCACCATAATACTTATGCTATCTTGAGAGAAGCCACCAGTGAAACCTATGGCCCCCGGGTCTATTTTCCATCATACAAGTTTCCAATCTATTTTATTTTGAAATCTTTACTTTCAATTTATATCATAAAAATACCAAAAATATTTATCTTATTATTATCATCTCTATCAGATCTCACTTTTGCAAGTGGTCGTGAAGGGATTAACAACCCCTTTATCGCATTGGTCGCGAGGTTCTTATTTGTTTATGTAGGTACGAGGTGACTCGCGCCTGGTCTCCTACTGGATTGATACCTTGGTTCTCAAAAACTAAGGGAAATACTTACGCTGCTTTGCTGCATCACCCTTTCCTCTTCAAGGTAAAACTAACACATGCTCAAGAGGTAGCACATCCCTGAATTGGAATTCTATGCACTTATGGTTGGAACTATTAGCAAGCATCCGCAACTACTAATGTTAATTAAGGTAAAACCCAACCATGGCATTAAGATATATTGGCCCCCCTTCAATCCCGCATGCATCAATTTCTATGCTAGGTTGAAGCTTCTGTCACTCTTGCCCTCCTATACATAGTCCTATCAACATACAACTAACCCTATGGTGTGATCCACGCACGTGCTCATATGATGGCACCAAAGGACAGCAACATAACCACAAGCAATTTAAACCAATCATAGCAATTCACCAATTACCGATAGGACAACAAAAATCTACTCAGACATCATAGGATGGCAACACATCATTGGATAATAATACGAAGCATAAAGCACCATGTTCAAGTAGAGGGTACAGCGGGTTGCGGGGGAGTGGACCGCTGTAGATAGATGGGGGAAGGTGATGGAGATGTTGGTGAAAATGACGGAGGTGTTGGTGTAGATTGCGGTGACGATGATGGCCCCAACGGTGTTCCGGCGCCACCGGGAGAGAGGGGGAGAGGGCCCCCCTTCTTATTCTTCTTCCTTGACCTTCTCCATAGATGGGAGAAGGGTTTCCCCTCTGGTCCTTGGCTTCCATGGCATGGGAGGGGCGAGAGCCCCTCCGAGATTGGATCTGTCTCTCTCTGTTTCTGCGTTTTAGATTCTGCCCTTTCACCGTTTCTTATATTCCCGGAGATCCGTAACTCCGATTGGGATGACACAATTTTTATCCGGATATTAGCTTTCTTGCGGCGAAAGAAGGGCACCAACCGCCTTACGAGGTGTCCATGAGGGTCAGGGGCGCGCCTGTCCCTTGGGCGCCCTCCTGCCTCGTGGGCCCTTCGATCATCGTCTCGCGTTGATTTCACTTCCCAAAATTCACATATGTTCCAAAAAAATCTCCGTCAGTTTTTATCCCGTTTGGACTCCGTTTGATATGGATTTTCAGCAAAACAAAAAAATGTAACAAACAGGAACTGGCACTGGGCACTGAATCAATATGTTAGTCCCAAAAATAGTATAAAAAGTTACCAAAAGTATATAAAAGTTGTAGAATATTGGCATGGAACAATCAAAAATTATAGATACAACGGAGACGTATCAAGGTACAAATAATTACAAAGTTTCTTTGTGAATATTTTTGTTGTATTTAGAGTGTCCAATTTGTACACGAAGTGCATCCAGTTTTTGCCGTAATCCTCTCTACTTTTTTGCACATGCCATGTGGGTGAAATGATGATACCATGCCAAGTTTCAACCTTTTCAGAGTTCACTTTTAGTGCTTTACAATTTCAGGGTCATTCAGCTCAAAACAAATCAATAAACACATGAAAAATAGCAAATGAAGGCACAAAGGATTGAGAGTTGATGACGTGGCTTTGAATGGTGCATAATGAACACACAAAAAGTCTGGAGTTGTAATAAGTTAAAAAAATGAAGTGCCTTTGTAACAGATGAGTTTTCGTCCGAAACCCTGATACTTCGAAAGAGAGTGTCCAGTTTGTACACGAAGTGCATCCAGTTTTTGCCGTAACCCTCTCTACTTTTTTTGCACATGCTATGTGGGTGAAATGATAATACCATGCCAAGTTTCAACCTTTTCAGAGTTCATTTGTAGTGCTTTTCAATTTCAAGGTCATTTAGCTCAAAACAAATCAGTAAATGCATGAAAAATAGAAAATGAAGGCAGAAAGGGTTGAAAGTCGATGACGTGGCTTTGAATGGTGCATACTGAATGCAAAAAAAGTCTGGAGTTTTAAAAACATGTAAAAATATACATAAAAAATACATTGATCATCGATAATCTTTTTGTGTAGAATCTGAATTGTCAATAGGAATCTTCCCCGGTTTAAGAACCGGCGAAGATTCCTATTGCGGCCACAGATCCTACACATAGAGTTCAATAAGGCCAAGTGGTTGTGATAGTTTGAGAAGTAACATATTTAAGGTGGTAAAAACCCTCTTAGGGTAGCGAGGTGGGACTAAAAAACTGCTGCATGGCGAAAGTTTAGTACCAGTTTGTGGCATGAACCGGTACTAAAGGGGCTGGTGGGGCCACAGCCTGCTGTTGGGGAACACAATAATTTCAAAAAACAATCTACGGACACGCAAGATCCATCTAGGTGATGCATAGCAACGAGAGGGGAGAGTGTTGTCCATGTACTCCCGTAGACCGTAAGCGGAAGCATTATGACAACGCGATTGATGTAGTCGCACGCCTTCACAATCCGATCGATCCTAGCACCGAAGGTACGGAACCTCCGCGATCTACACACGTTCAGCTCGATGACGTCCCATGAACTCTAGATCCAGCTAAGTGTCGAGGGAGAGCTTCGTCAGCACGACGGCGTGATGACGGTGATGATGAAGTTACCAACGCAGGGCTCCGCTTAAGCTCTACAACAATATGACCGAGGTGGAAATCTATGGAGGGGGGCACTGCACACGGCTAAGAGATCACATTGTGTGTCTATGGAGTGCACCCTCCCCCGTATATAAACGAGTGGAGGAGGGGAGGGCCGGCCCTCTCTATGGCGCGCCCTAGGGGGAGTCCTACTCCCACCGGGAGTAGGATTCCCCCCTTCCCTAGTTGGAGTAGGAGAGTAAGGAAGCAAGAAAGAGGGAGAAGGAAAGGGGGCGCCGCCCCCCTTCCCTAGTCCAATTCGAACCCAAGGGGGAGTGGGCACGGCCTGCCCTGGCTTCCCCTCTCTCTTTCCACTAAGGCCCATATACTCCCCGGGGGGTTCCGGTAACCCCCCGGTACTCCGGTAAATGCCCGAACTCACCCGGAACCATTCTGATGTCCAAACATAGGCTCCCAATATATAGATCTTTATGTCTCAACCATTCCGAGACTCCTCGTCATGTCTGTGGTCATATCCAGAACTCCGAACTACTTTCGGTGCATCAAAACACATAAACTCATAATACTGATCGTCACCGAACATTAAGCGTGCGGACCCTACGGGTTTGGGAACTATGTAGACATGACCGAGACTCATCTCCGGTCAATAACCAATAGGGGAACCTGGATGCTCATATTGGTTCCTACATATTCTACGAAGATCTTTATCGGTCAAACTGCATAACAACATACGTTGTTCCCTTTGTCATCGGTATGTTACTTGCCCGAGATTCGATCGTCAGTATCTCAATACCTAGTTCAATCTCGTCATCGGAAAGTGTCTTTACTCGTTCCGTAATGCAACATCCTGTAACTAACTCATTGTTCACATTTCTTGCAAGGCTTATAGTGACGTGCATTACCGAGAGGGCCCAGAGATACCTGTCCGATACATGGAGTGACAAATCCTAATCTCGATATATGCCAACTCAACAAACACCATCGGAGACACCTGTAGAGCATCCTTATAGTCACCCAATTATGTTGTGATGTTTGATTGCACACAAAGTGTTCCTCCGGTATTCGGGAGTTGCATAATCTCATAGTCATAGGAACATGTATAAGTTATGGAGAAAGCAATAGCAGTAAACTAAACAATCATCGCGATAAGCTAATGGATGGGTCAAGTCAATCACATCATTCTCTAATGATGTGATCCCGTTCATCAAATGACAACTCTTTGTCCATGGCTAGGAAACTTAACCATCTTTGATTAACAAGCTAGTCAAGTAGAGGCATACTAGTGACACTCTGTTTGTCTATGTATTCACACATGCACTAGGTTTCCGGTTAATACAATTCTAGCATGAATAATAAATATTTATTAAGGAAATATAAATAACAACTTTATTATCGCCTCTAGGGCATATTTCCTTCAGCCTCCCACTTGCACTAGAGTCAATAATCTAGATTACATTGTAATGATTCTAACACCCATGGAGTCTTGGTGCTGATCATGTTTTGCTCGTGAGAGAGGCATAGTCAACGGGTCTGCAACATTCAGATCCATATGTATCTTGCAAATCTCTATGTCTCCCTCCTTGACTTGATCGCGGATGGAATTGAAGCGTCTCTTGATGTGCTTGGTTCTCTTGTGAAATCTGGATTCCTTTGCCAAGGCAATTGCACCAGTATTGTCACAAAAGATTTTCATTGGACCCGATGCACTAGGTATGACACCTAGATCAGATATGAAATTCTTCATCCAGACTCCTTCATTTGCTGCTTCCGAAGCAGCTATGTACTCCGCTTCACACGTAGAACCCGTCATGATGCTCTGCTTGGAACTGCACCAACTGACAGCTCCACCATTCAATAAAAATACGTATCCGGTTTGTGACTTAGAGTCATCCGGATCAGTGTCAAAGTTTGCATCGACGTAACCATTTACGACGAGCTCTTTGTCACCTCCATAAACGAGAAACATATCCTTAGTCCTTTTCGGGTATTTTAGGATGTTCTTGATTGCTGTCCAGTGATCCACTCCTGGATTACTTTGGTACCTCCCTGCTAAACTAATAGCAAGGCACACATCAGGTCTGGTACACAGCATTGCATACATGATAGAACCTATTGCTGAAGCATAGGGAATGACTTTCATTTTCTCTCTATCTTCTATAGTGGTCGGGCATTGAGTCTGACTCAACTTCACACCTTGTAACACAGGCAAGAACCCTTTCTTTGCTTGATCCATTTTAAACTTCTTCAAAACTTTATCAAGGTATGTGCTTTGTGAAAGTCCAATTAATCATCTTGATCTATCTCTATAGATCTTGATGCCCAATATATAAGCAGCTTCACCAAGGTCTTTCATTGAAAAATTCTTATTCAAGTATCCTTTTATGCTATTCAGAAATTCAGTATCATTTCCGATCAATAATATGCCATCTACATATAATATCAGAAATGCTACACAGCTCCCACTCACTTTATTGTAAATATAGGCTTCTCCAAAAGTCTGTATAAAACCATATGCTTTGATCACACTATCAAAGAGTATATTCCAACTCCGAGAGGCTTGCACCAGTCCATAAATGGATCGCTAGAGCTTGCACACTTTGTTAGTACATTTTGGATTGACAAAACCTTCTGGTTGCATCATATACAACACTTCTTTAAGATATCCATTAAGGAATGCAGTTTTGACATCCATTTGCCAAATTTCATAATCATAAAATGTGGCAATTTCTAACATGATTCGGACGGACTTAAGCATCGCTACGGGTGAGAAGGTCTCATCGTAGTCAACTCCTTGAACTTGTCGAAAACCTTTTGCAACAAGTCGAGCTTTGTAGACAGTAACATTACTGTCAGTGTCAGTCTTCTTCTTGAAGATCCATTTATTCTCTATGGCCTGCCGATCATCGGACAAGTCAACCAAAGTCCACACTTTGTTCTCATACATGGATCCCATCTCAGATTTCATGGCCTCAAGCCATTTTGCGGAATTTGGGCTCATCATCACTTCCTCATAGTTCGTAGGTTCGTCATGGTCAAGTAGCATGACCTCCAGAACCGGATTACCATACCATTCTGGTGCGGATCTTACTCTGGTTGACCTACGAGGTTCAGTGGTAACTTGATCAGAAGTTTCATGATCATCATGATTAGCTTCCTCACTTATTGGTGTAGGAATCACTGGAACTGATTTCTGTGATGAACTACTTTCCAATAAGGGAGTAGGTACAATTACCTCATCAAGTTTTACTTTCCTCCCACTCACTTCTTTTGAGAGAAACTCCGTCTCTAGAAAGGATCAATTCTTAGCAACGAATATCTTGCCTTCGGATCTGTGATAGAAGGTGTACCCAATAGTCTCCTTTGGGTATCCTATGAAGACACATTTCTTCGATTTGGGTTCGAGCGTATTAGGTTGAAGCTTTTTCACATAAGCATCGCAGCCCCAAACTTTAAGAAACGACAACTTGGGTTTCTTGCCAAACCACAGTTCATAAGGTGTCGTCTCAACGGATTTCGATGGTGCCCTATTTAACGTGAATGCAGCCGTCTCTAAAGCATAACCCCAAAACGATAGCGGTAAATCAATGAGAGACATCATAGATCACACCATATCTAATAAAGTGCGGTTACGACATTCAGACACACCATTACGCTGTGGTGTTCCAGGTGGCGTGAGTTGGTAAACTATTCCGCATTGTTTCAAATGAAGACCAAACTCATAACTCAAATATTCTCCTCCACGATCAGATCGTAGAAACTTAATTTTCTTGTTACGATGATTTTCCACTTCACTCTGAAATTCTTTTAAATTTTCAAATGTTTCAGACTTATGTTTCATCAAGTAGATATACCCATATCTGCTCAAATCATCTGTGAAGGTAAGAAAATAACGATACCCGCCGTGAGCATCAACACTCATCGGACCGCATACATCAGTATGTATTATATCCAACAAGTCTGTTGCTCGCTCCATTGTTCCAGAGAACGGAGTCTTAGTCATCTTGCCCATGAGGCATGGTTCGCAAGCATCAAGTGATTCCAAAAGTCCATCAACATGGAGTTTCTTCATGCGCTTTACACCAATATGACCTAAACGGCAGTACCACAAATAAGTTGCACTATCATTATTAAACTTATATCTTTTGGCTTCAATACTATGAACATGTGTATCACTACTATTAAGATTTAGTAAAAACAGACCACTCATCAAGGGTGCATGACCATAATAGATATTACTCATATAAATTGAACAACCATTATTCTCTGATTTAAATGAATAACTGTCTCGCATCAAACAAGATCTAGATATAATGTTCATGCTCAACGCTGGCACCAAAAAATAATTGTTTAGGTCTAAAACTAATCCCGAAGGTAGATGTAGAGGTAGCATGCCGACGGCGATCACATCGACTTTGGAACCATTTCCCATGCGCATCGTCACCTTATCCTTAGCCAATCTTCGCTTAATCCGTAGCCCCTGTTTCGAGTTGCAAATATTAGCAACAGAACCAGTATCAAATACCCAGGCGCTACTGCGAGCATTAGTAAGGTACACGTCAATAACATGTATATCAAATATACCTTTCACTTTGCCATCCTTCTTCTCCGCCAAATACTTGGGGAAGTTTCGCTTCCAGTGACCAGTCCCTTTTGCAGTAGAAGCACTCAGTCTCATGCTTAGGTCCAGACTTGGGCTTCTTCACTTGATCAGCAACTTGTTTGTCGTTCTCCTTGAAGTTCCCCTTCTTCCCTTTACCCTTTTACTTGAAACTAGTGGTCTTGTTGACCATCAACACTTGATGCTCCTTCTTGATTTCTACCTCCACAGCCTTTAGCATTGCAAAGAGCTCGGGAATTGTCTTATCCATCCCTTGCATATTATAGTTCATCACGAAGCTCTTGTAGCTTGGTGGCAGTGATTGAAGAACTCTATCAATGACACTATCATCAGGAAGATTAACTCCTAGTTGAGTCAAGTGGTTGTGGTACCCAGACATTCCGAGTATATGTTCACTGACAGAACTATTCTCGTCCATTTTGCAGCTGTAGAACTTATTGGAGACTTCATATCTCTCAATCCGGGCATTTGCTTAAAATATTAACTTCAACTCCTGGAACATCTCATATGCTCCATGACATTCAGAACATCGTTGAAGTCCCGGTTCTAAGCCATAAAGCATGGCACACTTAACTATCGAGTAGTCATCAGCTTTGCTCTGCCAGACGTTCATAACATCTGGTGTTGCTCCTGCAGCAGGTTTGTCACCTAGTGGTGCTTCCAGGAAGTAATTCTTCTGTGCAACAATGAGGATAATCCTCAAGTTATGGACCCAGTCCATGTAATTTCTACCATCATCTTTCAACTTAGCTTTCTCTAGGAACGCATTAAAATTCAACGGAACAACAACATGAGCCCTCTATCTACAACAACATAGACATGCAAAATACTATCAGGTACTAAGTTCATGATAAATTAAAGTTCAATTAATCATATTACTTAAGAACTCCCACTTAGATAGACATCCATCTAATCATTTAAGTGATCACGTGATCCATATCAACTAAACCATGTCCGATCATCACGTGAGATGGAGTAGTTTTCAATGGTGAACATCACTATGCTGATCATATCTACTATATGATTCATGCTCGACCTTTCGGTCTCAGTGTTCCGAGGCCATATCTGCATATGCTAGGCTCGTCGAGTTTAACCCGAGTATTCCGCGTGTGCAAAACTGGCTTGCACCCATTGTATGTGAACGTAGAGCTTATCACACCCGATCATCACGTGGTGTCTCGGCACGACGAACTGTAGCAACGGTGCATACTCAGGGAGAACACTTGTACCTTGAAATTTAGTGAGAGATCATCTTATAATGCTACCGCCGAACTAAGAAAAATAAGATGCATAAAGGATAAACATCACATGCAATCAATATAAGTGATATGATATGGCCATCATCATCTTGTGCCTTTGATCTCCATATCCAAAGCACCGTCATGATCACCATCGTCATCGGCTTGACATCTTGATCTCCATCGAAGCATCGTTGTTGTCTCGCCAACTATTACTTCTACGACTATCGCTACCGCTTAGTGATAAAGTAAAACAATTACATGGTGATTGCATTTCATACAATAAAGTGACAACCATATGGCTCCTGCCAGTTGCCGATAATTGTGTTACAAAACATGATCATCTCATATAATAAAACTTAGCATCATGTCTTGACCATAACACATCACAACATACCCTGCAAAAACAAGTTAGACGTCCTCTACTTTGTTGTTGCAAGTTTTACGTGGTTGCTATGGGCTGAGCAAGAATCGTTCTTACCTACGCATCAAAAACCACAATGCGGTATAGTGATTGCTTTTTGATCTTCAGAAAGAACCATGTTCATTGACTCTGATTCAACTAAAGTTGGAGAAACTGATGATACGTCTCCGTCGTATCTATAAATTTTTATTGTTCCATGCCAATATTCTACAACTTTCATATACTTTTGGCAATTTTTATACTATTTTTGGGACTAACATATTGATCTAGTGCCCAGTGCCAGTTCCTGTTTGTTGCATGTTTTTTGTTTCGCAGAAAATCCATATCAAACGGAGTCCAAACGGGATAAAAACGGACGGAGAATATTTTTGGAATATTTGTGAAATATGGGAAGAAGAATCAACGCGAGACAGTGCCCAAGGGGCCACGAGGCAGGGGGGCGTGCCCCTGACCCTCGTGGGCACCCCGTAAGGAGGTTACTGCTCTTCTTTGGCCGCAAGAAAACTAATTTTCGGAGAAAAATCTGGGCGAAGGTTTCAATCCAATCGGAGTTATGGATCTCCGGATATATAAGAAACGGTGAAAGAGCAGAATCCCAGAGCGCATAACCAGAGAGAGACAGAGAGACAGATCCAATCTCGGAGGGGATCTCTCCCCTCCCATGCCATGGAGCCCATGGACCAGAGGGGGAAATCCTTCTCCCATCTAGGGAGGAGGTTGTCGGTGTCAAAACTAGCGGATCTCGGTAGGGGGTCCCGAACTGTGCGTCTAGGCTGGATGGTAATAGGAGGCAAGGGACACGAAGTTTTACCCAGGTTCGGGCCCTCTTGATGGAGGTAAAACCCTACGTCCTGCTTGATTAATATTGATGATATGGGTAGTACAAGAGTAGATCTACCACAAGATCGGAGAGGCTAAACCCTAGAAGCTAGCCTATGGTATGATTGTTGTTCTGTATGTTGTCCTACGGACTAAAACCCTCCGGTTTATATAGACATCGGAGAGGGTTAGGGTTACACAAAGTCGGTTACAATGGTAGGAGATCTACATATCCGTATCGCCAAGCTTGCCTTCCACGCCAAGGGAAGTCCCTTCCGGACACGGGACGAAGTCTTCAATCTTGTATCTTCATAGTCCAGGAGTCCGGCTGAAGGTATAGTCCGGCCATCTGGACACCCCCTAATCCAGGACTCCCTCAGTATCCCCCAAACCAGGCTTCAATGACGATGAGTCCGGCGCGCAGATTGTCTTCGACATTGCAAGGCAGGTTCTCCTCCAAATTCCGTGTACCTGTTGAATAAAGTCCGGCTTCTTGTAAATGTTGCGCTCCTTGGCTTCTACGCCCGATAATGGCCGTCTCCCACGTGTCAAACGAATATGAAAAGTCTGAGTGTTTTTACATCCACACCCCTAGCCGCGTAAATGAGCCTCCCATTTAAGGGGACGAGGATTTAGATCCAAACCACACCTTCTCCCCCTCGCGAGTGTTCATCAGAGCGCATCCGACAAAGGTCCATACCACCATGGCCAGCCGTCGCAACTCCTCCTTTCGCCCTTCCAGCCCTCAGCCTGGATATTGGGAGAGATGCTCCATCCCGCATAGCGAGCTAGTGACGCTCCAGACCAAGGGATTTCTCCCCCCGGCCTATATGGTCTCGGTTCGAGCCGGTCTTGCCATCTATAACGGCGGAGAGCAAGCGGAGAGTGCCCCTAATCCCTCCAAAGGAGAGAGGGTATGCCTTGTCCCTTATTTAATAAGAGGGCTCGGATTTCCAATCCATCCGTTTCTCCGGGGGCTCCTGGAGTTCTATGGCCTCCAGCTACACAATCTTACGCCTGCCTCCGTATTGCATATCGCGGGCTTTGTAGCCCTCTGTGAGCTGTTCTTGGGTGTTGAGGCTCATTTCGGGCTATGGAAAGAGCTATTCTGCCTTGTGCCCCGTTCTCAGAAGGGGTCAATATATCAAGTGGGCGGAGCCAAAGTGTGGCGCATCGCCGGGACCGGATATCTATCCAAAACCCCGAAGAAGGCATCCGAGGACTGGCCTTCGGAATGGTTTTACATAGAGGATGTCCCGCTGCCGGATCCTGTCCGGATCGGCCTCCATGAGTTCGACAGTGCTCCACTAAAGAAGCGCCTAAGTTGGCGTCCACGGAGCCCTCAGAGGGAAAGTGACAAGGACGTTCGTTACCTGATGGGCCGGATAAGATTGTTAGCTCATTACGGACTGACCATGATCGGGGTCATGGCCGCATGCATCATGCGAGGGGTGCAGCCGCTACAGTATAGAGGCCACCCCATGTGGGACTTCAACGGGGAGGACGATGCCACCCGCTACGGCCGTAAGGGGCCGGATTCGGCTGCGGCTCTTAACAAAGACCCTATCCGCTTTGTACAAGGGAGAAGAGGAGGAATTTCTCCGCGTCGACCCACAAGGTGGATTTTCTATGTACAATCCCCCAAGCTGGGTAAGTGGCCACATTTACTTGCCCATCCGTTTTATATTCCCATTGTTAAATATTCAGTCTAACGACTTCAACGCAGGAACTGCTCCAGCCTGTTAAAGAAATAAACAGCCCTCCTCCACAACCCGAGGACCCAGGACGGTCCCTCGACCCGGCCTCTCAAGAGGATCCGGACTTATCTGTGGAGCTGATTGATGGAGTGTTCCATCAATTGAGCAAGGACAACGCCTTGGTGGCCATTACGACCGATTACCCAGGGCTAATCCCGACCTCCCAGGTAACTAAGATCAAAGTCCTAGTACCCCAAATAGGGGTCCGCCCTCTCGTGTTTTTAGTTTGCAGGGGAGGTTTTCGGGATGGGAGGCCGAACCTGCAGTGACAAGCCAACGAGGGGCCGCAGGGCCCCGTGGGCAGAAAAGAGGTGCAGTCCGGACCGAGGCGTCAGTGCAAAGGTATGTCGCCCCCCTTATCCCAGGTGTTATACCTTCAAGGCATATTAACACTCGTGATCTCTTCAGGACAAAGAGACCTCGCCGGACTATATCCAGAGAGGCTGCCAATCGTGCCTCCACCAGCCAGGCTCCAAAGCCTGGTCCGGAGGCGGAGGTGAACACAAGGCGCGCACCGGACGCTCCTCCGACGGAGGATGTGGAAAGGTTGTCTGCCACCAACTCTGAGGTGGAGAGTGCCATGAACCACAGGCGTCGCCGGACAATTCTTCGCAACACTTGTTTCTCCCGAGAGGCATTAGATGCCTTCAATTCGGGAGATGCATACCTCCGTGCCGCTCAAAATGGTCTAGCCAGAGCCACGGAGCAATATGTAAAAGACATACGGGTAAGAAAATTTTGGTAATTATATATATATACCAGTAGCCCCCGAGACTTGAAACAGTTAGAATAACTGATTTTAAGGATCATTTGTTATGCAGGTTCTTACAGAAAAGAATTCCCTACTGTCCCAGGAGTTGGAAGAGTGCAAAGCCCAACTTGAGGCCGCACTAGCCGCGGCAGGGGAGCCCAAGGAGACCCTCTCTGGTAATATACACTTCGAAAGATAAGTATTTTGCGAAGCACGGCATGGGTGCGAATCTGACAAATGAAATTGCAGATGGCGCCAGATTGAGTCCGGAAAGGCAACAAGTCCTATGCCAGCTGAAGGCTGGTGAGAAGGTGCTGACAAAGGTGAGGCGGGAGAAGAACAATCTCCAAGATGCCAACACCAAGCTGGGCGTCGACCTTAAAGATGTTTGTGCCCAGCTGTCAGACTCCGTTAAGGAGAATCAACGGCTTCGGCGCGGCATATTTAGTAAGTGCTTGAACGAACCTTTGAAAAAAAGTTCGGCGGGGAAGTCGACTAACAGAGTAATGTCTGTAGGTGTGCTAACAGGTCGTCCTGCAGAGGAGGTGCCCGGTTCTACGGGTGACCTTCTTCCCGAGCTCTCGCAACTGCTCGAGCGAGTTTGGCAGGCGAAGCAAGGCGTTGCCCAGGCCTTGTGGCCATCCATCTCCATGCCCGAAGGTCTTGGAGAGCTTGCGGAGAAGCTAAAGGGAGCACGGCGGCGCTTCCGATTGTGGAAGATATCGGCCTGCCGTCAAGGTGCTAGGGAGGCCTAGGCCATGGTGAAGACGCGGTACACAAAGGCTGACCCCAACCACATGGCCGAGGTCGGTCCTGTGGGGCCCGATAGGAAGGAGATCCCTGTAAGCTTAGTATACGGCCAAGTAGAATTGGCCGCAAAGTATTCCCAGTAGGACTGTAAATTAGACAGCCTGTTAGATGGTATTGAAGAGGAATACAATCAGTCAGAATGACTATGTAATTTAATTGACATTGATAATGCCTTCTAGCCGGATTGTAGATCGTTTGTCATGGCCGACCTTTTCGCTTCAGCCTCGGGACCTGACGGTCCGGAGTGTGTCCGAATTCCCATGCGGTTATATAAGAACCGGGGAATGCATGGAGACCAGGCGTAGGGGTCATTAGTGCATGAACAGACAAGTGCCCGACTAGTTATGTTATATTACATGGTTAGTAAGAAACATCTTCCAGGGAGAATAGTTCCGTTAGGGGTTCCTTTCCCTGGGAGGAATGCCCTAAAGTGCATGCCCATTCCGCGAAAAAGACGCGGGAAAAAGCATCTGGGGGCGCATAAATAAATAAGTGAAAAGATCATCTTTTAGGTCACCGACTGAATATTCCCTTAAGAACGCTAGCTTTCGGCTTCACCTAGTCCGAGGTACACATCTGGCTGATCCGGCAGTAACAATCGCAGAGGTGCTCCCTTTACCGCCTAGCCGAATAATCGGGAACATAGGGGTAAACACAGGAGCCAGGCAACCCAGCTTGGCCAAAACTTAAGTCATATCGATGCATATAATGGTGAAATAAAAGGTACATGCGGAAGTGTAATACATGTGTTGGGCATGAAGCCCGTACAAATAAGCTTCTGTTAAAAGAAGCCCCCAGGTTTAATGAGTGCGAATAGCACGTCATTTGATGAGCCTTTAAAGGCTATAAGAGAAAGGAAGGGGAGAAGGAGATAAATGTAAGACAAACAGTATATAAAAAATGGACAAAGGAAGGAGACGAACACAGAGTCCGGCGCTAGGCATAGAATCTTCGGAGACGGGCCGAGTTCCATGGGTTCGGCTCGAGTCGGTTATCCGATGCATCTCGCAGGCGGTATGCTCCAGCAGTCAGGACTTGGTCGATTATAAAGGGACCTTCCCACTTGGGCTTGAGTTTGTCCTTTTTCTTGTCCGGCAGGCGTAGAACTAATTCGCCAACATTGTAATTTTTGGCCCGTACTTCTCTGCTTTGGTATCTTCGAGCCTGCTGTTGATAGAATGCGGAATGGGCTTTTGCCACGTCACGCTCCTCCTCCAATGCGTCCAAACTGTCCTGCTGATCGAGCTTGGCTTCTCTTTCTTCATACATGCGCACTCGAGGTGAGTCATGAATTATGTCGCAAGGCAAAACTGCCTCTGCGCCGTACACCATAAAGAATGGTGTGTATCCGGTGGTGCGATTCAGCATGGTCCGCAGCCCCCAGAGTACGGAGTCGAGCTCCTCTACCCAGTGCGTGTTAGATTCCTTGAGGGACCGCACTAATCTGGGTTTGATGCCGCTCATGATAAGACCATTTGCACGGTCGACCTGGCTGTTAGTTTGTGGGTGATAGACGGAAGCATAATCGAGCTTGATGCCCATGTTTTTGCACCAGAGTTTTACCTCGTCGGCCGTAAAGTTCGTGCCGTTATCAGTGATGATGCTGTGGGGGACGCCGTAACGGTGTACAACCCCGGATATAAAGTCTATCACCGGTCCGGATTCGGCCGTCTTAACAGGCTTGGCTTCTATCCATTTGGTGAACTTATCCACCATGACCAGTAAGTATTTTTGCTTATGGGTTCCGCCTTTAAGGGGTCCAACCATGTCAAGCCCCCAGACCGCGAAGGGCCAAGTGATGGGGATAGTTTGGAGGGCGGTGGGTGGCATATGGCTTTGGTTTGCAAAGAGCTGGCAACCGGCGCATCGTTGGACTAAGTCCTGGGCATCTGCCCGGGCCGTCGACCAATAAAAGCCTGTACGGAAGGCCTTGCTTACCAGGGACCGAGCTGTAGCGTGATGACCGCCGAGTCCGGCATGAATTTCAGCCAGGAGGTTCCGCCCTTCCTCTTCGGAGATGCACCTTTGAAGGACTCCGGTAGTGCTTTTCTTATAAAGCTCTCCCTCGTGGACTTTGTAGGCTTTGGATCGCCGCACTATGCAGCGTGCTTCATTTTGGTCCTCGGGGAGTTCCTGCCTAGTAAGGTAGGCGAGGAATGATTCTGTCCACGGGGCGATGACGGCCATTATTACGTGGGCTGAAGGTGTTATTTCATTGGCAGAGCCTTCGATTGTTTTAGAATGTTCGGTGTCGGGCAGTGCGGTTGGGTCCGGGCTGTTATTGTTCGGCTCCCCTTCCCATACTACGGATGGCTTGAACAGCCTTTCCAAGAAGATGTTGCGGGGGACTACATCGCGTTTCATGCCGATGCATGCCAGGACATCTGCCGCCTGATTATTTTCCCGGGCTATATGGTGAAATTCAAGCCCTTCGAACCGAGCTGACATTTTTAGGACGGCGTTGCGGTAAGCTACCATTTTTGGATCCTTGGCATCGAAGTCTCCATTTATTTGGGATATTGCGAGGTTCGAGTCCCCATGCACCTCTAGGCGTTGAATGCCCATGGATACTGCCATCCGGAGACCATGTAAAAGGGCCTCATATTCGGTTGCATTGTTGGAGTCTGTGTACATAATCTGGAGTACATATTGAACTGTGTCTCCTGTGGGGGACGTCAAAACGACGCCAGCCCCTAGTCCGGCCAACATCTTGGAGCCGTCGAAATGCATGATCCAATTTGAATATGTGCCGTACTCTTTTGGGAGTTCGGCCTCCGTCCATTCTGCGACGAAGTCGGCCAAAACTTGTGACTTGATGGCGCGCCATGGCTTATAAGTTATGTCGAACGGGAGGAGCTCAATGGTCCATTTTGCAATCCGGCCTGTTGCGTCACGGTTGTTTATAATATCGTTAAGTGGTACTTCCGAGGCTACTGTTATTGAACACTCTTGAAAGTAGTGTCGTAGCTTCCGGGATGCCACGAATACCGCGTAAGCAATCTTTTGATAATGCGGGTACCGTGATTTGCATGGAGTGAGAACAGTGGACACATAATAGATCGGCTTTTGAAGGGGGAATTTATGTTCGTCCGTTTCTCGTTCGACGACGAGCACTGCACTTACAACCTGATGTGTTGCTGCAATGTACAATAGCATTGGTTCGCCAATGTTTGGCGCGGCCAGGACTGGGTTTGTTGCCAATATGGCTTTTATTTCGTCGAGTCCGGCCGTGGATGCATCCGTCCATTCGAAGTGTTCGGTGCGCTGAAGGAGGCAGTAAAGGGGTAGGGCCTTTTCTCCCAAGCGGGAGATAAAGCGGCTTAGAGCCGCCACGCATCCGGTTAACTTTTGTATTTGTTTGAGGTCCTTTGGGATATCCAATTGTGACAGAGCTCGGATCTTGGCTGGATTTGCTTCAATTCCTCTACCGGATACAATGAAGCCCAAGAGCTTTCCGGCTGGGACGCCGAAAACGCATTTTTCCGGGTTGAGCTTGATGCCGTATGTTCGGAGGTTATCAAATGTGAGCCTCAAGTCGTCTACTAGAGATTCGACATGTCTTGTTTATACGACCACATCATCTACATATGCCTCCACTGTTTTGCCGATCTGGTTTGCCAGACATGTCTGAATCATGCGCTGATATGTTGCGCCGGCGTTTTTGATCCCGAAGGGCATTGTGTTGAAGCAGAATGGGCCGTATGGTGTGATAAATGCCGTTGCGGCTTGGTCTGATTCTGCCATCTTGATTTGATGGTAGCCCGAATATGCGTCGAGGAAACACAACGAATCGTGTCCTGCGGTAGCGTCGATAATTTGATCGATGCAGGGGAGGGGGAAGGGATCCTTTGGGCAAGCCTGGTTAAGGTCCTTAAAATCAACGTACAGGCGCCATGATTTGTCCTTCTTTGGTACCATCACTAGGTTTGCTAGCCAGTCCGGATGTTTTATATCTCTGATGAATCCGGCCTCCAATAGCTTTGCTAGCTCCTCTCCCATGGCCTGTCTCTTAGGTTCGGAAAAACGCCGAAGAGCTTGTTTGACAGGTTTGAATCCTTTTAGGATATTTAAGCTATGCTCGGCCAGCCTGCCTGGGATTCCTGGCATGTCTGAAGGGTGCCAGGCGAAAATGTCCCAGTTCTCTCGTAGGAACTCTCGCAGTGCGGCATCTACATCAGGGTTTAACTATGCCCCGATGGAAGCTGTTTTATTGGAGTCCGTTGGATGGACCTGGAATTTGACTATTTCGTCCGTAGGTTTAAAGGAGGTGGACTTGGATCTTTTATCGAGTACCACATCGTCCCTATTCACCATGGAGCGCAGCGCAGTTAGTTCCTCAGCCTCTAGGGCTTCGGATAGTGCCTCGAGGGCCAGTGCGGCTGTCTTGTTTTCGGCGCGGAGTGCTATGTCCGGATCACTAGCGAGAGTGATGATCCCGTTAGGCCCGGGCATCTTGAGCTTCATGTACCCGTAATGGGGTATTGCTTGGAAGATTTTAAACGCTTCCCACCCTAGCAGAGCGTGATAATCGCTGCTGAACGGAGCCACATGGAATGTGACCTCTTCGGACATGTAATTATCCGGCGTGCCGAACACCACATCTAGTGTGATTTTTCCTGTACAGCGCGCTTCCTGACTGGGGATTATTCCTTTAAAGGTTGTGCTGCTTCGCTCAATGCGGTTCCAGTCTATTTCCATTTTTGAAGGGTTTCCTCATAAATGAGGTTCAATCCGCTGCCGCCGTCCATGAGTACCTTGGTAAGATGAAAGCCGTCCACTATTGGACTGAGGACCAATGCGGTTGGTGCTCGGGCTGTTCGGAATTTAGGTTCATCACTTGCGTTAAAGGTAATAGCCGTGTCACTCCATGGGTTTATTGTTGCTACTTGGTAGACTTCGGCAAGGCTGCGGAGTGTCCTTTTTCGCATATTATTTGATGCGAAAGTCTCGAAGACTGTTAATACCGTATTGCTGTCTCTGGGGTGGCTTTCTGTGGCCTCCGGAATTAGGAGATCTTCGCCAATTTTGGCCACCTGCCGGAGTATCCAACATGCTCTAAGGCTGTGAGTTGGTGTGGCATCCTCTGTACTGTGAATTTTACAGGGTCTATTAAGCCATCCTTCCAGTACGGTTCCATGCCCTATAGAGGGTTTTTGCTTTTTGGTGTTTGACCCGGGTGTCTGGTGATGATGCACCCTTTTATTTCGGACTAGGTTTGTATTCAGGGACGGATCGTCCCAAAATTTTATTTCCGTTTTCCAGGCGCTTTCCATCGCACAGTACTTTCGTACAATGGACGCTAAGTCAGCAAAGCGTGTAATATCACGGCGACTTATGGCGTTGAGGATTCCCTTGTCCATGCAATTATTGCAGAAGATTGAGATTGTGTCTTCCTCGCGGCAGTCCATTATCTTGTTCCTAACCAGGAGGAATCTGGCCCAGTAATGATGTACTGTTTCATCGGGCTCTTTCCTGATTTGGGATAGATCGCTTATGTTCGGGTGGGTGGGTGGAATTAAATCCGAAGCCTCACCCAATATGAGGCTCAGGGGCCGAGGAATTTCCGAACTTGAAAATTTGGATTCCTGGATGTTGTCCAATGAATCCAGCCCGTCGCCTGACTCTAAGTTCAGGTCTTGAGTGATATCCTCCCCTCCACGGGTATCCGGCTTGGAGGGATCGGGAATCCGGACGTAGCTAGTCCTTAAGATAGATGAAGGGTCGCTGCACTGTCCCTCTACCACGGCAACGTGATGGGTGACTTGGGGAGAGTTAATCTCTCTCAGATCGGGTTTAGGCCCAATCTGTTCATAATCCGTAGCGACTCCCAGGGCGGTGATGCGATCCAAGAGCTCGTTTATGGAGGAGAGCTCCATTGGATCCAACTGCCCGGCGAGTTCCGAGCTAACATGAAGATTGTTTTCGATGGCTCGAGAGGTCATCGTCGGCATAGAAACTGAACAGGCGGTCATAAGAAAACCACCTAGCCGGAGGGTTTGGCCGACAGCCAAAGCTCCCTTAGCAACGGTGCCGTCTTTAAAGACGGGGTGATGCATCCTTCCTGATGGCGACGACACAGAGGAACTCTCAATGAAAGCACCAATGTCGGTGTCAAAACCGGCGGATCTCGGGTAGGGGGTCCTGAACTGTGCGTCTAGGCCGGATGGTAACAGGAGGCAAGGGACATGAAGTTTTACCCAGGTTTGGGCCCTCTTGATGCAGGTAAAACCCTACGTCCTGCTTGATTAATATTGATGATATGGTTAGTACAAGAGTAGATCTACCACGAGATTGGAGAGGCTAAACCCTAGAAGCTAGCCTATGGTATGATTGTTGTTCTGTATGTTGTCCTACGGACTAAAACCCTCCGGTTTATATAGACACCGGAGAGGGTTAGGGTTACACAAAGTCGGTTATAATGGTAGGAGATCTACATATCCGTATCGCCAAGCTTGCCTTCCATGCCAAGGGAAGTCCCTTTCGGACACGGGACAAAGTCTTCAATCTTGTATCTTCATAGTCCAGGAGTCCGGCTGAAGGTATAGTCCGGCCATCCGGACACCCCCTAATCCAGGACTCCCTCAGAGGTCAAGGAAGAAGAAGAAGAAGAAGGGGGCTCTCTCCCCCTCTCTCCCGATGGCGCCATATGCCGCCGGGGCCATCATCGTGTGACGTCGATCTACACCAACACCTCCATCATCTTCACCAACATCTCCATCACCTTCCCCCATCTATCTATAGAGGTCCACTCTCCCACAACCTGTTGTACCCTCTACTTGAACATGGTGCTTTATGCTTCATATTATTATCCAATGATGTGTTGCCATCCTATGATGTCTAAGTAGATTTTCGTTGTCCTATCAGTGATTGGTGAATTACTATGATTGATTTAATTTGCTTGTGGTTATGTTGCTATCCTTTGGTGCCCATCATTTGAGCACGCGCGTGGATCACACCATATGGTTAGTTGTATGTTGATAGGTCTATGTATTGGAGGGCAAAAGTGACAGAAGCTTCAACCTAGCATAGAAATTGATGCATACGGGATTCAAGGGGGACTAATATATCTTAATGCTATGGTTGGGTTTTACCTTAATGAACATTAGTAGTTGCGGAAGATTGCTAATAGTTCCAATCATAAGTGCGTAGAATTCCAAGTCAGGGATGACATGCTAGCAGTGGCCTCTCCCACATAAAACTTGCTATCGGTCTAGTAAAGTAGTCAATTGCTTAGGGACAATTTCGCAACTCCTACCACCACTTTTCCACACTCGCTATACTAACTTTATTGCTTATTTACCTAAACATCCCCTACTTTGTATTTATGTGCACTTTATATTCTTGCAAACCTATCCGAAAACACCTACAAAGTACTTCTAGTTTCATACTTGTTCTAGGTAAAGCAAATGTTAAGCGTGCGTAGAGTTGTATCGGTGGTCGATAGAACTTGAGGGAATATTTGTTCTACCTTTATCTCCTCATTGGTTTGACACTTTTACTTATCGAAAGAGGCTACAATTGATCCCCTATACTTGTGGGTTATCAAGACCTTTTTCTGGCGCCGTTGTCGGGGAGTCATAGCGTGGGGTGAATATTCTCATGTGTGCTTGTTTGCTTTATCACTAAGTAATTTTTATTTGCTGTTCTAAGTTGTTCTCTATCTTAAGTTGTGGATATGGAACACGAAATACCAAAAAAGGCTTAGTTGCTACTCATGGAGATGGGGAATCTCCTAAAACCCTCGATGCTCATTATGTGAAAGATATTATGTACTACTTTGATAATCCTAAGAAAACCGCATTCAACTTAGTAATGGGAGACACGTTGGATCAACGTGAATACTTTAGGGATTACCGCTTGACTCAAAAAGGAAAACTATTATGGGATAAAATTCATATGCTGCATTGGTATGCTCGGGAACTATGCTTGAGATATGACTATACTTGTTGCTCTAGAATGAAGGCTCCACACCTTCCCTTTTCATGCAAATTTAATGATGATAAAACCTTGGCATCTTATGCTAATGGTATATATGATTACTATGATGTGGAACAAATAGAAGAATTTATTGCTTTTATGGGTGCTTATGAAATTGAATCTTTGTTTATAGAGTGTGAAAATTTTGATGATTCAATTTATAGACCTGAAAATTTAGCTACCCTTAAATATTGCTATGAGAATTATGTATTCAATTCCAATATTGATGATTTTATTGAGAGAGTCTCCGCTGTCCAAGAAGAGACTAATATTTTGCAGGAGTCTATGGAAGAAGGAATTGATGAAACTGTGAGCTCATTGGATGAAAAAGATGAGGAGGAGAGCGAAGAACAAAAGGAGGATGAGAGGATTGATCACCCGTGCCCACCTTCTAATGAGAGTAACTCTTCAACTCATACATTGTTTAATTTACCTTCATGCTTACTGAATGATGAATGCTATGATGATTGTGATGATCCCGTTGTTCTCTTGAAATATCCCTTTTTGATGATGCTTGTTATGCTTGTGGCCAAGATGCCAATATGAATTATTCTTATGGAGATGAACTTGCTATAGTTCCTTATGTTAAACATGAAATTGTTGGTATTGCACCCACGCATGATAGTCCTATTATCCTTTTGAATTCTCCCGACTACACTATATCGGAGAAGTTTGCTCTTGTTAAGGATTATATTGATGGGTTTTGTTTTATTACTACACATGATGATTTTGATAGATATAATATGCATGTGCTTGCTTCTCCTACTTGCAATTATTATGAGAGAGGAACTATATCTCCACCTCTTTATGTTTCCAACACGAAAAAATTGCAAGAAACTGTTTATGCTATGTATTGGCCTTTACTTGATGTGCATGAATTGTTCTTGTATGACATGCCGATGCATAGGAAGAGAGTTAGACTTCGTTATTACTTGATATATGTTGCTTTGTGCTCACTACTAAATGCCCAATCATTGCTACTCCCTCCATTCCCTTATACAAGGCCACTATGGAAAATACATTTTGCATCTATACAAGGCCACTAACAGTAATCAAGGTAAAAATTAATGATGTTTCCTCGTACTAGCAACTTATTTAATACTTGCATGCATGTAGTCTTAATGACACTATGCTACTTCCTTCTCATTCCTTCCTTGCATGCATGCAGACATATTAATGATCCCGATTAACAAGAAGAAAAATTGGCTTGCAAAGTAGTCATCAAATTTTACCTTGGTACCTGTAATATGAGTTTGTGTCCTTGTATAAGGGAATGGAGGGAGTAATTAAAATTGGCTTTGATATACCTTGAGATCCGGGTGGATCCATTACTTGAGCACTATATGCTTAGCTTAATGGCTTTAAAGAAAGCGCTGCCAGGGAGACAACCTGGAAGTTTTAGAGAGTCATTTATTTCTGTTGTGTGCTTTTATATAGTTTAAAAACAAAAAAATAAAGAGGGGAACCCAAAACTCTTCAAAAAGGAAAGTGAAAGTGAGAGAGACAAGCATTGTTGAAGTGGGGGAACTCCTTGAAATTTGTTCATGCTCACGAAAATTTTGTGAATCTTGATTACAGAAACTTTTCAACAAAAATAATTATCCCCTTGTACAATTCCATTGTATTATAAAAATAATGTGCCAAGGTTTGCCTTTAGGATGTTTTAGATTACTTGTTGGTTTGTTCGGTGCAGTACAGAAACTTTGGCTGTAGTGCGCGATTTTACATTTTTTTACTGGAACGTCAAATGGTTCTGAAACTTTTTGCACTGTCTTTCTATACAAATTGTTTATTGTTCCTAATTTTGGTAGAATTTTTGGAGTACCATAGGTATGGTGAATGTTCATGTTATTACAGACTGTTCTTTTTTAGACAGATTCTGTTTTTGATGCATAGTTTGCTTGTTTTGATGAAACTATCAATTTCTATCAGTGGATTAAGCCATGGAAAAGTTATATTATAGTAGCTAACATGCAAAAACAAAATATGAATTGGTTTGCAACAGTACTTAGAGTAGTGATTTGCTTTATTATACTAACGGATCTTACCGAGCTTTCTGTTGAGTTTTGTGTGATTGAAGTTTTCAAGTTTTGGGAGAGATCACGATGGATGAAGAAATAAGGAGTGGCAAGAGCCTAAGCTTGGGGATGTCCGAGGCACCCCAAGGAAATATTCAAGGACTCCCAAGCAACCAAGCTTGGGGATGCCCCGGAAGGCAACCCCTCTTTCATCTACCAATCATCGGTAATTTCACTTGGAGCTATATTTTTATTCGTCACATGACATGCGTAAATCTTGGAGCATCTTTTGCATTTAGTTTTCACTTTTCTTTGGTGCACCATGCTGGTATGAGATAGTCCTTGGTTGATTTATAGAATGCTCATTGCACTTCACTTATATCTTTTGAGTATGGCTTTATAGAATGCTTCGCGTGCTTCACTTATATCTTTTGAAGTTCGGATTGCTTGTTTCTCTTCACATAGAAAACCACCATTTGTAGAATGCTCTTTTGCTTCACTTATATTTGTTAGAGAATGGGCATATCTTTTGTAGAAATAATTAAACTCTCTTGCTTCACTTATATCTATTTAGAGAGATGACATGAATTGGTCATTCACTTGGTTAGTCATAAAATCCTACATAAAACTTGTAGATCACTGAATATGATATGTTTGATTCCTTGCAATAGTTTTGCGATATAAAGATGGTGATATTAGAGTCATGCTAGTGGGTAGTTGTGGATTGTAGAAATACTTGTGTTGAAGTTTGTGATTACCGTAGCATGCATGTATGGTGAACCGTTATGTAATGAAGTCGGAGCATGAGGTATTTATTGATTGTCTTCCTTATGAGTGGTGGTCGAGGACGAGCGATGGTATTTTCCTACCAATCTATCCCCCTAGGATCATGCGCGTAGTACTTTGTTTTGATGACTAATAGATTTTTGCAATAAGTATGTGAGTTCTTTATGACTAATGTTGAGTCCATGGATTATACTCACTCTCACCCTTCCATCATTGCTAGCCTCTTCGGTACCGTGCATTGCCCTTTCTCACCTCGAGAGTTGGTGCAAACTTCGCCGGTGCATCCAAACCCCGTGATACGATACGCTCTATCACACATAAGCCTCCTTATATCTTCCTCAAAATAGCCACCATACCTACCTATTATGGCATTTCCATAGCCATTCCGAGAGATATTGCCATGCAACTTCCATCATCATCATATACATGACTTGAGCATTTATTGTCATATTGCTTTGCATGATCGTAAGATAGCTAGCATGATGTTTTCATGGCTTGTCCATTTTTTGATGTCATTGCTATGCTAGATCATTACACATCCCGGTACACCGCCGGAGGCATTCATATATAGAGTCATATCTTTGTTCTAGTATCGAGTTGTGATATTGAGTTGTAAGTAAATAAAAGTGTGATGATCATCATTATTAGAGCATTGGCCCATGAAAAAATTAAAAAAAGAGAGACCAAAGAAGCCTAAATAAAAAAGGGGGCCAAAGAAGCCCGCAAAAAAAGAAAAAGAAAAAAGAGGGGGCGATGTTACTATCCTTTTACCACACTTGTGCTTCAAAGTAGTACCATGTTCTTCATATAGAGAGTCTCTTGAGTTATCACTTTTATATACTAGTGGGAATTTTCATTATAGAACTTGGCTTGTATATTCCGATGATGGGCTTCCTCAAATGCCCAAGGTCTTCATGAGCAAGCAAGTTGGATGCACACCCACTTAGTTTCCAGTTTGAGCTTTCATACACTTATAGCTCTTAGTGCATCTGTTGCATGGCAATCCCTACTCCTCGCATTGACATCAATTGATGGGCATCTCCATAGCCCATCGATTAGCCGCGTCGATGTGAGACTTTCTCCCTTTTTGTCTTCTCCACACAACCTCCACCATCATATTCTATTCCACCTATAGTTCTATATCCATTGCTCACGCTCATGTATTGCATGAAAGTTGAAAGGTTTGAGAACGTCAAAAGTATGAAACAGTTGCTTGGCTTGTCATCGGGGTTGTGCATGATTTGAATATTTTGTGTGGTGAATATGGAGCATGGCCAGACTATATGATTTTGTAGGGATAACTTTCTTTGGCCATGTTATTTTGAAAAGACTTGATTGCTTTATTAGTATGCTTGAAGTATTATTGTCTTAATGTCAAATGATAGACTATTGCTTTGAATAACTCGTGTCTTAATATTCATGCCATGATTAGATTACATGATCAAGATTATGCGGTAGCATTCCACATCAATTTTTTTTATCATTTACCTGCTCGAGGACGAGCAGGAATTAAGCTTGGGGATACTGATACGTCTCCGTCGTATCTATAATTTTAGATTGTTCCATGCCAATATTCTACAACTTTCATATACTTTTGGCAACTTTTTATACTTTTTTTGGGACTAACATATTGAGTGCCCAGTGTCAGTTCCTGTTTGTTGCATGTTTTTTGTTTCGCAGAAAATCCATATCAAACGGAGTCTAAACAGGATAAAAACGGATGGAGAATATTTTTGGAATATTTGTGAAATAGGCGAAGAAGAATCAACGCGAGACGGTGCCCGAGGTGGCCACGAGGCAGGGGGCGCGCCCCTGACCCTCGTGGGCACCCCGTAAGGCAGTTGCTGCTCTTCTTTGGCCACAAGAAAGCTATTTTTCAGAGAAAAATCTGGGCGAAGGTTTCAATCCAATCGGAGTTACGGATCTCCGGATATATAAGAAACGGTGAAAGGGCAGAATCCCAGAGCGCAGAAACAGAGAGAGACAGAGAGACAGATCCAATCTCAGAGGGGCTCTCGCCCCTCCCATGCCATGGAGGCCATGGAACAGAGGGGAAACCCTTCTTCCATCTAGGGAGGAGGTCAAGGAAGAAGAAGAAGAAGGGGGGCTCTCTCCCCCTCTCTCCCGGTGGCGCCGGAACGCCGCTGGGGCCATCATCATGTGACGATGATCTACACCAACACCTCCGTCATCTTCACCAACATCTCCATCACCTTCCCCCATCTATCTACAGAGGTCCACTCTCCCACAACCCATTGTACTCTCTACTTGAACATGGTGCTTTATGCTTCATATTATTATCCAATGATGTGTTGCCATCCTATGATGTCTGAGTAGATTTTCGTTGTCCTATCGGTAATTGGTGAATTGCTATGATTGGTTTAAATTGTTTGTGGTTATGTTGCTATCCTTTGGTGCCCATCATATGAGCGCGCGCGTGGATCACACCATAGGGTTAGTTGTATGTTGATAGGACTATGTATTGGAGGGCAAGAGTGACAGAAGCTTCAACCTAGCATAGAAATTGATGCATACGGGATTGAAGGGGGACCAATATATCTTATTGCTATGGGTGTGTTTTACCTTAATGAACGTTAGTAGTTGCGGATGCTTGCTAATAGTTCCAATCATAAGTGCATAGAATTCCAAGTCAGGGATGCCATGCTAGCAGTAGCCTCTACCACATAAAACTTGCTATCGGTCTAGTAAAGTAGTCAATTGCTCAGGGACAATTTCGCAACTCCTACCACCACTTTTCCACACCCGCTATACTAACTTTATTGCTTCTTTACCTAAACAGACCCTACTTTTTATTTACATGCACTTTATATTCTTGCAAACCTATCCAAAAACACCTACAAAGTACTTCTAGTTTCATACTTGTTCTAGGTAAAGCAAACGTTAAGCGTGCATAGAGTTGTATCGGTGGTCGATAGAACTTGAGAGAATATTTGTTCTACCTTTAGCTCCTCATTGGGTTCGACACTCTTACTTATCGAAAGAGGCTACAATTGATCCCCTATACTTGTGGGTTATCAACTGACACCCACCAGCCACCTATGTGTGAAGCACATCGGTAGAACCAGTCTCGCGTAAGCGTACGCGTAATGTCATTCTGAGCCGCTTCATCCAACAATACCGCTGAATAAAGAATCAACTAGTGACGGCAAGCAATATGTATATACCCATGCCCACAACTCCTTTGGGTTATACTCATGCATATAACATGTACGCATAGACCTGGCTCGGATGCCACTGTTGGGGAACGTGGTAATTTCAAAAAAAAAATCCTACGCACACGCAAGATCCATCTAGGTGATGCATAGCAACGAGAGGGGAGGGTGTTGTCCATGTACCCTCATAGACCATAAGCGGAAGCGTTATGACAACGCGGTTGATGTAGTCGTACGTCTTCACAATCCGACCGATCCTAGCATCGAAGGTATGGCACCTCCGTGTTCTGCACACGTTCAGCTCGGTGATGTCCCACGAACTCTAGATCTAGCCAAGTGTCGAGGGAGAGCTTTGTCAGCACGAGGCGTGATGACGGTGATGATGAAGTTACCAACGCAGGGCTTCGCCTAAGCTCTACAACGATATGACCGAGGTGAAAATCTGTGGAGGGTGGCACCGCACACGGCTAAGAGATCAACTTGTGTGTCTATGGGGTGCCCCCCTCCCCCGTATATAAAGGAGTGGAGGAGGGGAGGGCCGTCCCTCTCTATGGCGCGCCCTAGGGGGAGTCCTACTCCCACCGGGAGTAGGATTCGCCCCTTCCCTAGTTGGAGTAGGAGAGGAAGGAAGGAAGAAAGAGGGAGAAGGAAAGGGGGACGCCGCCCCCTTCCCTAGTCCAATTCGGACCCAAGGGGGAGGGGGCGCGCAGCCTGCCCTGGCTTCCCCTTTATCTTTCCACCAAGGCCCAATAAGGCCCATATACTCTCCGGGGGGTTCCCGTAACCCCCCCGGTACTCTGGTAAATGCCCGAACTCACCCGGAACCATTCTGATGTACAAACATAGGCTTCCAATATATCGATCTTTATGTCTCGACCATTTCGAGACTCCTCGTCATGTCCGTGATCATATCCGAGACTCTGAACTCCCTTCGGTACATCAAAACACATAAACTCATAATACCGATCATCACCGAACGTTAAGTGTGCGGACCCTACGGGTTCGAGAACTATGTAGACATGACCGAGACTCATCTCCGGTCAATAACCAATAGAGGAACCTGGATGCTCATATTGGTTCCTACATATTCTACAAAGATCTTTATCGGTCAAACCACATAAAAACATACGTTGTTCCCTTTGTCATCGGTATGTTACTTGCCTGAGATTCAATCGTCGGTATCTCAATACCAAGTTCAATATCGTTACCGGCAAGTCTCTTTACTCGTTCCATAATGCAACATCCCGTAACTAACTCATTAATCACATTGCTTGCAAGGCTTATAGTGATGTGCATGTTGGGGAGCGTAGTAATTTCAAAAAAATTCCTACGCACACGCAGGATCATGGTGATGCATAGCAACGAGAGGGGAGAGTGTTTTCTACGTACCCTCGTAGACCGTTCGCGGAAGCGTTATATCAACGTGGTTGATGTAGTCGTACGTCTTCACGATCCGATCGATCCAAGTACCGATAGCACGACACCTCCGAGTTCTGCACAAGTTCGGCTCGGTGACGTCCTCGCCTTCTTGATCCAGCAAGAGGGGCCAAGTAGTAGATGAGTTCCGGCAGCACGACGGCGTGGTGACGGTCTTGGTGAAGAACAATCTCCGCAGGACTTCGCCTAAGCACTACGAAAACTATGACGGAGGATAAACTAGAGGGGACGGGGTTGCCGGCACACGGCTTGGTGTTTCTTGATGTGTCTTGGGTGCTAGCCCTACCCCTCTATTTATATGTTGAGCCTTGGGGTCAAAACTTGGAGTAGAAGCCTCCACAAAGTCGGTTTCACCCGAAAGGCAAGAGTCCTTCTCGGACTCCAGGCCAGACGCCAGGGTTCCCAGCGTCTGGACCCAGACGCCAGGGACCCTGGCGTCTCGCCCCCGTACTCCGCAAAACTTCCTTTTGCACTTTTCAAAAACCTTGTGGGCTTTCCCCTTTGGCCCAAATAAAGTGTTCTCATACCCAAACATTTCGGGAAACATCTGGAATCCCTTTCGGTGAATTCCGGAACCCTTTCGGTGACCAAACACTATTATCGCATATATCAAACTTTATCTCTGGACCATTCCGGAGTTCCTTGTCATGTCCGTGATCTCATCTCGGACTCCGAACAACATTCGGTTACCAACATACATAACTCATATAGTACTATATCGTCAATGAACGTTAAGCATGCGGACCCTATAGGTTCGAGAACTACGTAGACATGACCGAGACACCTCTCTGGTCAATAACCAATAGCGGGACCTGGATGCCCATATTGGCTCCTACATATTCTACGAAGATCTTTATCGGTCAGACTGCATAACAACATACGTTGTTCCCTTATGTTGTTCCCTTTGTCATCGGTATGTTACTTGCCCGAGATTCGATCGTCGGTATCTCAATACCTAGTTCAATCTCGTTACTGGCAAGTCTCTTTACTCGTTCCGTAATACATCATCCCGCAACTAACTCATTAGTTGCAATGCTTGCAAGGCTTATAGTGATGTGCATTACCGAGTGGGCCCGGAGATACCTCTCCGACAATCGGAGTGACAAATCCTAATCTCGAAATATGCCAACCCAACAAGTACCTTCCGAGACACCTGTAGAGCACCTTTATAATCACCCAGTTACGTTGTGACGTTTGGTAGCACACAAAGTGTTCCTCCGGTAAACGGGAGTTGCATAATCTCATAGTCATAGGAACATGTATAAGTCATGAAGAAAGCAATAGCAACAAACTAAACAATGAAGTGCTAAGCTAACGGAATGGGTTAAGTCAATCACATCATTATCCTAATGATGTGATCCCGTTAATCAAATGACAACTCTTTGTCTATGGCTAGGAAACATAACCATGTTTGATCAACGAGCTAGTCAAGTAGAGGCATAATAGTGACACTCTGTTTGTCTATGTATTCACACATGTATCATTTTTCCAGTTAATACAATTCTAGCATGAATAATAAACATTTATCATGATATAAGGAAATAAATAATAACTTTATTATTTCCTCTAGGGCATATTTCCTTCAGTCTCCCACTTGCACTAGAGTCAATATTCTAGTTCACATCTCCATGTGATTTAAAACCAATAGTTCACATCACCATGTGAATAACACCCATAGTTCACATCGTCATGTGACCAACACCCAAAGGGTTTACTAGAGTGAACAATCTAGTTCACATCGTCATGTGACCAACACCCAAAGGGTTTACTAGAGTCAACAATCTAGTTCACATCGCTATGTGATTAACACCCAAAGAGTAGTAAGGTGTGATCATGTTTTGCTTGTGAGAGAAGTTTAGTCTACGGGTCTGGCACATTCAGATCCGTATGTATTTTGCAAATTTCTATGTCAACAATGCTCTGCACGGAGCTACTCTAGCTAATTGCTCCCACTTTCAAGATGTATCTAGATTGAGACTTAGAGTCATCTGGATTAGTGTCAAAATTTGCATCGATGTAACCTTTTACGACGAACCTTTTTGTCACTTCCATAATCGAGAAACATATCCTTATTTCACTAAGGATAATTTTGACCACTGTCCAGTGATCTACTCCTAGATCACTATTGTACTCCCTTGCCAAAAACAGTGTAGGGTATATAATAGATCTAGTACACAGCATGGCATATTTTATAGAATCTATGGCCAAGGCATAGGGAATGACTTTCATTCTCTTTCTATCTTCTGTCGTGGTCGGGCTTTGAGTCTTACTCGGTTTCACACCTTGTAACACAGGCAAGAACTCTTTCTTTGACTGTTCCATTTTGAACTACTTCAAAATCTTGTCAAGGTATGTACTCATTGAAAAACTTATCAAGCGTCTTGATCTATCTCTATAGATCTTGATGCTCAATATGTAAGCAGCTTCACCGAGGTCTTTCTTTGAAAAACTCCTTTCAAACACTCCTTTATGCTTTGCAGAATAATTCTACGTTATCTCCGATCAACAATATGTCATTCACATATACTTATCAGAAAAGCTGTAGTGCTCCCACTCACTTTCTTGTAAATACAGGCTTCACCGCAAGTCTGTATAAAACTATATGCTTTGATCAACTTATCAAAGCGTATATTCCAACTCCGAGATGCTTGCACCAGTCCATAGATGGATCACTGGAGCTTGCATATTTTGTTAGCACCTTTAGGATTGACAAAACCTTCCGGTTGCATCATATACAACTCTTCTTTAATAAATCCATTAAGGAATGCAGTTTTGTTTATCCATTTGCCAAATTTCATAAAATGTGGCAATTGCTAACATGATTTGGACAGACTTAAGCATAGATACGAGTGAGAAACTCTCATCACAGTCAACACCTTGAACTTGTCGAAAACCTTTTGCGCCAATTCTAGCTTTGTAGATAGTAACACTACTATCAGCGTCCGTCTTCCTCTTGAAGATCCATTTAATCTCAATGGCTCGCCGACCCTTGGGCAAGTCAATCAAAGTCCATACTTTGTTCTCATACATGGATCTCATCTCAGATTTCATGGCCTCAAGCCATTTCGCGGAATCTGGGCTCATCATTGCTTCCTCATAGTTCGTAGGTTCGTCATGGTCAGTTAACATGACCTCCAGAATAGGATTACCGTACCACTCTGGTGCAGATCTCACTCTGGTTGACCTACGAGGTTCGGTAGTAACTTGATCTGAAGTTACATGATTATCATCATTAGCTTCCTCACTAATTGGTGTAGGAGTCACAGAAATAGATTTCTGTGATGAACTACTTTCCAATAAGGGAGCAGGTACAGTTACCTCATCAAGTTCTACTTTCCTCCCACTCACTTCTTTCGAGAGAAACTCCTTCTCTAGAAAGGATCCATTCTCAACAATGAATAACTTTCCTTCGGATCTGTGATAGAAGGTGTACCCAACATTTTCTTTTGGGTATCCTATGAAGACGCACTTCTCCGATTTGGGTTTGAGATTATCAGGTTGAAACTTTTTCACATAAGCATTGCAACATCAAACTTTAAGAAACAACAGCTTAGGTTTCTTGCCAAACCATAGTTCATACGGTGTCGTCTCAACGGATTTAGATGGTGCCCTATTTAACGTGAATGTAGATGTCTCTAATGCATAACCCCAAAACGGTAGTGGTAAATCGGTAAGAGACATCATAGATCGCACCATATCTAATAAAGTACGGTTACGATGTTCGGACACACCATTACACTGTGGTGTTCCAGGTGGCGTGAGTAGTGAAAATATTTCACATTGTTTTAACTAAAGGCCAAACTCATAACTCAAATATTTTACTTCTGCGATCATATTGTAGAAACTTTTATTTTGTTACGATGATTCTCCACTTCACTCTGAAATTCTTTGAACTTTTCAAATGTTTCAGACTTGTGTTTCATCAAGTAGATATACTCATATCTGCTCAAATCATCTGTGAAGATCAGAAAATAATGATACCTGTCGCGAGCCTCAATATTCATCGGACCACATAGTATGTATGATTTCCGACAAATCTGTTGCTCGCTCCATTGTTCCGGGGAATGGAGTCTTAGTCATCTTGCCTATGAGGTATGGTTCGCAAGCATCAACTAATTCATAATCAAGTGATTCCAAAAGCCCATTAGCATGGATTTTCTTCATGCGCTTTACATCAATATGACCTAAACCGCAGTGCCACAAATAAGTTGCACTATCATTATTAACTTTGCATATTTTGGCTTCAATATTATGAAAATGTGTATCACCACGATCGAGATCCAACAAACCATTTTCATTGGGTGTATGACCATAGAAGGTTTTATTCATGTAAACAGAACAACAATTATTCTCTAACTTACATGAATAACTGTATTGCAATAAACATGATCCAATCATATTCATGCTCAACGCAAACACTAAATAACATTTATTTTAGGTTTAACACTAATCCTAAAAGTATAGGGAGTGTGCGATGATGATCATATCAATCTTGGAACCATTTCCAATACACATCATCACTTCACCCTTAACTAGTCTTTGTTCATTCTGCAACTCCCGTTTCGAGTTACTATTCTTAGCAACTGAACTAGTATCAAATACTGAGGGGTTGCTATAAACACTAGTAAAGTACACATCAATAACATGTATATCAAATATACCTATGTTCACTTTGCCATCCTTCTTATCCGCCAATTACTTGTGGTAGTTCCGCTTCCAGTGACCAGTCCCTTTGCAGAAGAAGCACCCAGTTTCAGGCTTAGGTCCAGATTGGGTTTTTCACTTGAGCAGCAACTTGCTTGCCGTTCTTCTTGAAGTTCCCCTTTCTTCCATTTGTCCCTTTACTTGAAACTAGTGGTTTTGTTTACCATCAACACTTGATGCTTTTCTTGATTTCTACCTTCATCGATTTCAGCATCACGAAGATCTTGGGAATCGTTTCCGTTATCCCTTGCATATTATTGTTCATCACGAAGTTCTACTAACTTGGTGATGGTGACTAGAGAATTCTTCCAATCACTATTTTATCTGGAAGATTAACTCCCACTTGATTCAAGCGATTGTAGTATCCAGACAATCTGAGCACATGCTCACTGCTTGAGCTATTCTCCTCCATCTTTTAGCTATAGAACTTGTTGGAGACTTCATATCTCCCAACTCGGGTATTTGCTTAAAATATTTACTTCAACTCCTGGAACATATCATATGGTCCATGACGTTCAAAACGTCTTTGAAGTCCCGATTCTAAGCCGTTTAAGCATGGTGCACTAAACTATCAAGTAGTCATCATATTGAGGTAGCCAAACGTTCATAACATCTGCATTTGCTCCTGCAATAGGTTTTTCACCTAGCGGTGCATCAAGGACATAATTCTTTTGTGCAGCAATGAGGATAAACCTCAGATCATGGATCCAATCCGCATCATTGCTACTAACATCTTTCAACTTAGTTTTCTCTAGGAACATATCAAAAACAAAACAGGGGAGCTAAACGCGAGCTATTGATCTACAACATAGATATGCTAATACTACCAGGACTAAGTTCATGATAAATTTAAGTTCAGTTAATCATATTACTAAAGAACTCCCACTTAGATAGACATCCCTCTAATCCTCTAAGTGATCACGTGATCCATATCAACTAAACCATGTCCGATCATCACGTGAGATGGAGTAGTATCAACAGTGAACATCACTATGTTGATCATATCTACTATACGATTCACGCTCGACCTTTCGGTCTCCGTGTTCCGAGGCCATATCTGTTATATGATAGGCTCGTCAAGTTTAACCTGAGTATTCCGTGTGTGCAACTGTTTTGCACCCGTTGTATTTGAACATAGAGCCTATCACACCCGATCATCACGTGGTGTCTCAGCACGAAGAACTTTCGCAACAGTGCATACTCAGGGAGAACACTTATACTTTGATAATTTAGTGAGGGATCATCTTATAATGTTACCGTCAATCAAAGCAAGATAAGATGCATACAAGATAAACATCACATGCAATCAATATAAGTGATATGATATGGCCATCATCATCTTGTGCTTGTGATCTCCATCTCCGAAGCACCTTCATGATCACCATCGTCACCGGCGCGACACCTTGATCTCCATCGTAGCATCGTTGTCGTCTTGCCAATCTTATGCTTCCATGACTATCGCTACCGCTTAGTGACAAAGTAAAGCATTACAGGGCGATTGCATTGCATACAATAAAACGACAACCATATGGCTCCTGCCAGTTGCTGATAACTCGGTTACAAAACATGATCATCTCATACAATAAAATTTAGCATCATGTCTTGACCATATCACATCACAACATGCCCTGCAAAAACAAGTTAGACATCCTCTACTTTGTTGTTGCAAATTTTACGTGGCTGCTACGGGCTTAGCAAGAACTGTTCTTACCTACGCATCAAAACCACAACGATAGTTTGTCAAGTTGGTGCTGTTTTAACCTTCGCAAGGACCGGGCGTAGCCACACTTGGTTCAACTAAAGTTGGATAAACTGACACCCGCCAGCCACCTGTGTGCAAAGCACGTCGGTAGAACCAGTCTCGCGTAAGCGTACGCGTAATGTCGGTCCAGGCCGCTTCATCCAACAATACCGCCGAACCAAAGTATGACATGCTGGTAAGCAGTATGACTTATATCGCCCACAACTCACTTGTGTTCTACTCGTGCATATGACATCTACGCATAAAACCTGGCTCGGATGCCACTGTTGGGGAACGTAGTAATTTCAAAAAAAAATCCTCCGCACACGTAGGATCATGGTGATGCATAGCAACAAGAGGGGATAGTGTTGTCTACGTACCCTCGTAGACCGTTCGCGGAAGCGTTATATCAACGCGGTTGATGTAGTCGTACATCTTCACGATCCGACCGATCCAAGTACCGAAAGCACGGCACCTCTGAGTTCTGCACATGTTCGGCTCGGTGACGTCCTCGCCTTCTCAATCTAGCAAGAGGGGCGAAGTAGTAGATGAGTTCCGGCAGCACGACGGCGTGGTGATGGTGTTGGTGAAGGACAATCTCCGCAGGGCTTCGCCTAAGCACTACGAAAACTATGACGGAGGACAAACTAGAGGGGACGGGGTTGCCGGCACACAACTTGGTGTTTCTTGATGTGTCTTGGGTGCTAGCCCTACCCCTCTATTTATATGTTGAGCCTTGGGGTCGAAACTTGGAGTAAAAGCCTCCACAAAGTCAGTTTCACCCGAAAGGCAAGAGTCCTTCTCGGACTCCAGGGCCAGACGTCAGGGTTCCCGGCGTCTGGACCCAGATGCCAGGGACCCTGGCGTCTGGCCCCTGGACTCCGCAGAACTTCCTTTTGCGCTTTCCAAAAACCTTGTGGGCTTTCCCCTTTGGACCAAATAAAGTGTTCTCGTACCCAAACATTTCGAGAAACATCCGGAACCCCTTTCGGTGAATTCCGGAACCCTTCCAGTGACCAAACACTATTATCCCATATATCAAACTTTATCTCCGGACCATTCCGGAGTTCCTCGTCATGTCTGTGATCTCATCCCGGACTCCGAACAACATTCGGTCACCAACATACATAACTCATATAGTACTATATCGTCAACGAACGTTAAGCATGCAGACCCTACGGGTTCGAGAACTATGTAGACATGACCGAGTCACCTCTCTGGTCAATAACCAATAGCGGGACCTGGATGCCCATATTGGCTCCTACATATTCTACGAAGATCTTTATCGGTCAGACTGCATAACAACATACGTTGTTCCCTTTGTCATCGGTATGTTACTTGCCCGAGATTCGATCGTCGTTATCTCAATACCTAGTTCAATCTCGTTACCAGCAAGTCTCTTTACTCGTTCCGTAATACATCATCCTGCAACTAACTCATTAGTTGCAATGCTTGCAAGGCTTATAGTGATGTGCATTACCGAGTGGGCCCAGAGATACCTCTCCGACAATCGGAGTGACAAATCCTAATCTCGAAATACGCCAACCCAACAAGTACCTTCCGAGACACCTGTAGAGCACCTTTATAATCACCAAGTTACGTTGTGACGTTTGGTAGCACACAAAGTATTCCTCCGGTAAACGGGAGTTGCATAATCTCATAGTCATAGGAACATGTATAAGTCATGAAGAAAGCAATAACAACAAACTAAACGATCAAGTGCTAAGCTAACGGAATGGGTCAAGTCAATCACATCATTATCCTAATGATGTGATCCCGTTAATCAAATGACAACTCTTTGTCTATGGCTAGGAAACATAACCATCTTTGATCAATGAGCTAGTCAAGTAGAGGCATACTAGTGACAATCTGTTTGTCTATGTATTCACACATGTATCATGCTTCCGGTTAATACAATTCTAGCATGAATAATAAACATTTATCATGATATAAGGAAATACATAATAACTTTCTTATTTCCTCTAGGGCATATTTCCTTCAGTGCATTACCGAGAGGGCCCAGAGATACCTCTCCGATACACGGAGTGACAAATCCTAATCTTGATCTATGCCAACTCAACAAACACCATCGAAGACACCTGTAGAGCATCTTTATAGTCACCCAGTTACGTTGTGACGTTTGATAGCACACAAAGTGTTCCTCCGGTATTTGGGAGTTGCATAATCTCGTAGTCTTAGGAAAATGTATAAGTTATGGAGAAAGCAATAGCAGTAAACTAAATGATCATTGTGCTAAGCTAACAGATGGGTCAAGTCAATCACATCATTCTCTAATGATGTGATCCCGTTCATCAAATGACAACTCTTTGTCCATGACTAGGAAACTAAACCATCTTTGATTAACGTGCTAGTCAAGTAGAGGCATACTAGTGACACTTTGTTTGTCTATGTATTCACACATGTACTAAGTTTCCGGTTAATACAATTGTAGCATGAATAATAAACATTTATCATGATATAAGTAAATATAAATAACAACTTTATTATTGCCTCTAGGGCATATTTCCTTCACCTGCCACAGACTCTTTAGTACCGGTTCGTGGCACGAACCGGTACTAAAGGTTCTCCACGAACCGGTACTAATGAGCGCCGCCCGCCAAGACGGTTGAACCGACACTAATGGTCACATTAGTGCCGGTTCAGCTACAAACCGGGACTAATGTGCTTCACATTAGGCCCTTCTTCTACTAGTGATTTAAACCTTACAACCAAAATTTTCCCTAAACCCCTTTACTTTCGTGTCGCATGAGCATGCCCAAGCGGCGTCATGGCTCATCTATGAAGCATGATAGGTTATCCTTTCTCCTATGTTCAACGTTGGTGGTGTTGAGGCATATCTCTCTCGATGTGGTTTTGGTGATTGATGACAACGTGTTTGTAGACTAATCGTGTGCTTTGAGCATTTCAGAGATTCATCCTTGGCATGAGACGATTTCTTCCCCTCAGAGTGTCATTCAAGACGGTGTAGCTCTTTCGTTTCTTTTTCAGTGGACTAGTGGCGTAGAGGGCACCGTACTATCAAGAGGGGTCTGCTTTGGTATTGCTTGGGTGGAATCAACACGTACACATCCGCTTCTCACCCTCCGAGCCCTTCCACTTCTATGGAGAGATCTTCTCTCTTCTTGTGGGCTTTGTTTGGTACCCTGCGGTAGTACCGCTGAGGGGTCACAAGCGGTAGTACCGCTCCGCAGCGGTAGTACCGCCGGTGACTCCACAACAGTACTACCGCTGGCTTGACAGGTCCCTACCGCGTCGATTTGAGGGGTCTTTTTCTGGGTTGGATTGTGCGGCACCTCGCTGCAGCAGTAGTGCGGCAGTACCGCCCTTCCTCCGTGGTAGTACCGCCCAGTTCCCTCTTTCCCTTTACCCTCCTTTCTGCGTGGTAGTATCGCCGAAGGGAGCGGTAGTACCGCTTAACCCAGCGGTAGTATCACTGTCTCCTGCGGTAGTACCGCCCTTTGTGGGGCTGTTTAAAGGGGCAACGGTTGGATTGTTGCCCCCACTATAAAAGGGGGTCCCCTTCTTCCCCGTTGACTCATCTGTTCCCCTTAAGCTCCATTAATGCTCCAAGCTCCATTTTCGCCCGATCTATCTCTCTAGCCAATCAAACTTGTTGATTTGCTCAGGAGTGGTTGAGAAGGCCCCGATCTACACTTCCACCAAGAGATTTTTGATTCCCCCACCTATCCCTAGCGGATCTTGTTACTCTTGGGTGTTTGAGCACCCTAGACGGTTGAGGTCACCACGGAGCCATAGTCCATTGTGGTGAAGCTTCATGGTATTGTTGGGAGCCTCCGGTTAAGTTGTGGAGATTGCCCCAACCTTGTTTGTAAAGGTCCGGTTGCCGCCTTCAAGGGCACCAATAGTGGAATCACGGCATCTCGCATTGTGTGAGGACGTGAGGAGAATACGGTGGCCCTAGTGGCTTCTTGGGGAGCATTGTGCCTCCACACTGCTCTAACGGAGACATACTTTCCCTCAAAAGGAAGGAACTTCGGTAACACATCCTCGTCTTCACCGGATCCACTCTTGGTTATGTCCTACCTTTACTTGTGCAAGCTCATTAGTGTTACTTCTCTTGCTTGTTTGTTTGTTTGTTGTTGTTGCATCATATAGGTTGCTCACCTAGTTGCACATCTAGACAACCTACTTTGATGCAAAGTTTAATTTGGTAAAGAAAAGTTAAAAATTGTTAGTTGCCTATTCACCCCCCCTCTAGTCAACCATATCGATACTTTCAATTGGTATCAGAGCCTCGTCTCTTTACCAAGGACTTTGTCGTCCGAAGAGTATGGTTGATACCGTAGATGGTGTGGAGGAACACTCCGGTGTGAATCCGATCTCGTCTACGGGCGATGGGGGAACCTCGGTCTCTCGTGAGGAGTTCAATGTGGCCTTGGAGACATTGAAAACCTCCATGACAACCGAGGTTGAAAGCATGTTTACTAAATTCATTGAAGGGCTTAAACTTTCCACCGCACCATTGAAAGTGGGTGTTCCCACTGACAAGGTGACGGATGCTATCTCCGACAAGGGGGAAGATAGTAGTGAAAAGGCTCCTTCTTCTAGTGGTAAAAATGGCACCGACATCTTTGCTCATGTGGAACCACCACTTGTTTATGGTGGACCGATTCCTTCCACTCATTTGAATCATGCCGGTCGTCCCCCTAAGATTGTGAAAAATGAGGACTTTGATTCTTGGGTTTATCGCTTTAAGCGTCATTTAAATCATGTGAACACTAATCTTTGGAGAATCATTGAAGAAGGTTTCCATCCGCATGATCCAAGCAACTTCACTCCTCGAGAAGCCGTGGATAATCATTTCAATGAGAATGCTCTCTTTATCATTCAAGATGCAATTCCACCCGAAGATCTAACTCACCTTCGGCCCTTCGCCTTGGCCAAAGATGCATGGCTTTGTGTTGTCTCTCTCTACCGGGGAAGCGCAAGCATTCAACGCTCCAAGCACAAGCATTCAACGCTCCAACTATGAAGTAGTGCAAGATGAAGCCGATGAGTTTGCAATGAAAGAAGATGAAGAACCTCGTGAGCTTTATCAGAGAGTAACCAAGCTCACGGTCTCACTCCGAGATCACGGGAGCAAGGACACGGATGACAATTGGATCAAGCGCAAATTCCTCAAGGCAATGATGCCTTACCACAAGGTCATGTCCTCCGTCATTCGTCAAAGGCCGGACTTCCACACTTTGACCTCAAGTGAAGTGTTGGATGAGTTTGTGGCTATGAACATCTTGGACAAGACCGTCGATAATGCGGTGCTTCATTCTCAAAGGGCAAAGAAGCCCAACCTTGCATTGAAGGCCAAGGTTTGCGTTGAAGAAGAAGAAGAGGAAGAAGAGGAAAGCAACCCCGAAGATACAAAGTATGACTATCATGAACACATGGCACTTGCTTCAAGGCAATTTTAGAGTAAGAAAAACTCAAGGCCAAACTTCAACAAGAACAACTCAAGTGGCACGAAGAGCAAGCAACGTGTAAGGACTTGCTACAATTGTGGCAATGTGAGTCATTTTGTTGCGGAGTGCCCGTATGAGAAGAGGGAAGACAATGGTGGCAAGCTCATTCGAAAGGACAAATCCAAGTCTTTCCCCAACAAGAGCAACTTCATCAAGAAAACCCCTCACAAGGCATTGGTGGTACAAGAAGAGTACCATGAGGATGATGATGATGATGAAGAAGATGATGAGTCGGTTGCCATGGCCTCCGTTGCCATTGCAAAAACTCCACGACTATCTCTCTTTGACTAACCCAATGAGAACATCACCGCCAAGTGCCTCATGGCCAAAGCCACCAATAAGGTAACTCCCAACATCAAAACTACCATCATTAATAATCCTTCCTTGACAGATTGCATTGATGAATGTGAGGGATCTAATGTGGAGGAAAATGAGTTTGAGTCCTTTATGGGTAAACTCAAGGGTAAATCCAAGAATCATTTTGTTGCTCTCTTGGAACAACTTGGTGAAGCCAATGATGTGATCGAGTCTCATGAAGATACCATCTCCAAGATGGAGGGGCATAGTCGTGACTATGCCGATGAGATTTCGGATATTTCCAATGCTCTTGAGGAAGTGCGTGGTCTTCGTTTGTCCCTTGAGGAGTCACACAATGATGATCATGCTAAGTTAAAGAAAGATTTTGATCATGCTCTTGTGGTTTCTCGTGTGCTAAACTCCGAGAAGGCCAAACTTGGGGTTGATCTTGCTAGACTCAAAGAGGAGTTTGATCTACTTGACAAGGCTCACAAGATCTTGAAGGGTGCTCATCCTAGATTCAAAGAGTCTCATGATCAACTCCAAGTAAAGCTAACCAAGGAGAAAGCCACCTTTCCTCGTATGATGTTAATTGATAATTCAAATGCTACTAACCCGTGTTGTGAGCATGTGCATCTTGTTGAGGAGAACGCTAAGATAAAGGTGCAACTTGAGAAAGGTCTCGTGTCTTGCATACAAGGCGAGAAGAGCCTCAACGACCTCTTGACCAACCAAAAGGGAGTTGTGGCCAAGGAAGGGATTGGGTACGTGTCCAAGTCCAAGAACGAGAAGAAGAATGACAAGGCCAAACGACCTCCTCCTCTCAAGCAAACCTTTGTGACGGAGGGTGAGGGTACTACTAAGGAGAAGGAGAAAAACTCCATGAAGGGTAGTGATGCCAAGAAGGGAAATGCTCCCCTTCCCAACAAGGCCGGTGACTTTAACCCTTCTTATGTGTTGTGCCACGCTAGAGATGGGCATGTTTATGCCAAATTTGTTGGTTCTCCTTATGAGTACATTGAATGGTCTATTTGGGTTCCTAAGACCCTTGTTACTAACATCAAAGGACTCATTACAATCTGGGTACCTAAAACCAAGCATTGATCTCTTGTAGGTGTTTGCTTCCGGTGGGGGATCATGGTTGCTCGATTGTGGAGCTACTAATCATATGAACGGAAGCAAGGACTTGGTGGTGGACGTGCAAAAGATTCCATCCATGCCCACCAATGTTGAGTGAGGTGATGCCTCGTCTTCTAAGGTTTTGGGACTCGGCAAAGTTGTCATTTCTCATGATCTTACGATCGAGAAGGTCATGCTTGTTGAGTCCCTTGCATACAATTTACTTTCCGTTCGTCAACTAGCACTCATGGGCTTTGCCACTTTCTTTGATATTGATTCCATGGCCCTCTTGTGGAGCAAGACTCTTAAAGTAGCCTTTGTTTGGCATTTCGAGAACGATCTCTATGTGATTAACTTTTCGAAGCGACCCACTAAGACCGCGACATGCCTAATGGCTAAAGTTGACGTGGGGTGGCTTTGGCATCGCCATTTAGCCCACATCAATATGAGATCTTTGCAAAGTCTTCTCAAGGGGGACCATGTCCATGGACTAACAAATGTTAGTTTTGCCAAAGATCGTGCTTGCAGTGCTTGCATTGAAGGAAAGCTACACGAGAAGGCTCACCCTCCCACGACTATTGTAGCGACCCGACCCGAATGGATGAAGTGCTCTGTGCTCAGGTGTCATCCCTGGATCAGTAATGCTGACACCACACAGTACATCGAAGGATTTATAGCAGAGTGGCAATCACACACTTATTACATCATTGTCTCAAAGAGAACTTATTACAACAAATATGGCTTAAGGCCATCTAATAACGATAACAGCGGAAGACTCGGAAGATAAATGGGTCCATCAACTCCAACGGCATCACTGAGTATAGAACCACGACCTAAAAGCACCTTACTCGTCGTCTGAAAAGTCTACAACATGAAAGTTGCAGCCCGAAAACGGGTCAGCACATGGAATATGCTGGCAATGTAACACATAGAGAGTAATGGAATGAAACAGCTATACTCTATGCATATATGGCTGGTGGAAAGCTCTATGGTTACAGTTTTGCGTAAAGCCAATTTTTCCCTACTGCAAAGGAATAAATTTATTTAACTATCATGGTGGTTGTTAAACATCGAGAATGGTTGACAGCATTCTGATCCCAATTAAGTAATTAAAACCCAATAATATTAATTAGAAGTAACATGATGAGATTCACATGATATTCAAGTACTAGATACTCAAGTTGTCCATAACCGGGGACACGGCTAATCATGATTAGTTTGTACCCTCTGCAGAGGTTTGCGCACTTTTCCCCACATGACTCGATCGCCTCCGTTTGTCTTCTCGCACTACATGGTGTTTGAGAAACGGATGACCGAGACATAGTCTTTCAGAAGCGCTAGCACCTTACATGTGGGGTAGACCGTACCACCTACAACCCCTACATCTGCTAGTCCACCCCGTAAGAGTTCGCACAACTTAGTCAACTATGCCAGAGCCCATAGTAGCATGTGGCTGCACACGGAAGTTTCTAGCATGAATTATCTTATGATCCCTTTGAGCCTGGGTGGTGGTCCAAAATAAAACAGGCTAGTCCTGATAGACATCAGGTGCCTCAATCCACCCAGATGTGTGTTTAAGTGGCCACCTTAGATAAACCATTAAAATTATCAACTCACATCTGTCATGGATATCACTCACCCAATCCACGTCTACTAGCATAGCATGGCATAAAAAGCAAACGTAGAAGTAACTCCCAAAGGTTTCATAATAATACAGGTAATAGGTACTACCTCATATACTTCCCATCCCACAATTTAATTAGATCCTAATCATGCAATGTGTGAGGATTGATCTAATGCAATAAAACTGGGTTGTAGAAAAGGTATGATCAAAGTGTGAACTTGCCTTGCTGATGATCCGCGAGACCTAGGGAATCGAAGTAACAAGCGGCGCAATCCGGGTAATCTATCGCAGACAAACAACAAGCACACAATAAGTACTCATCTAATGCACAGGTAAAACTCGAACAAGAGAACGAACCAGAAAGTTCAACTTAAGAACTCCGGTTGCAAAGAAAGAACGAACCGAACAAACGACGGAAAACAAACGGCGGAAGAAAACAACTCGGTTCTAGCAAGTTGAAACTAGGTCAAATTTTACTGTAGCAAAAGCTTGTTCAAGTTGATTAGACGGAACGGCGGTTTCGAGACGAAACTCCAGGCGCTTGAATCACCTGATTCTGATAAACGAGCGAGAAGAAAGACTAGAACGAAGATCGGATCTGAGATCGCGATCGGAAAGAACGCGGGATAAAACCGACGAGAAAGAAAACGAAGAGCGGTTAAACGAACGGACGTCGTTAACCTGGAAAGAATTGGTGATCACGTTCGTTGAGACGAATGGTCCGAAAGAAGAACGAAAACCGATCTAGGGTTTTCGGAAAAGAAACCGAAAAAGAAACGGAAAACCGATCTAGGGTTCCGGAAGAAAACCGAAACGAAAAACCGGAAAGAAAACCGGAACGGTTTAGAAAAGAACCGGAACGGTTTAGAAGAAAAACCGAACCGGGGGAAGAAAAAGAGACGCGGTGCGGGGCAACCTTGGCGAGGGGCTCCGACGAACGGCGGCGTAAGGCGGCGGCGGCGAAGTAGGGCGGCGGCGGCGGCGATGTAATGCGACGGCGGCGGCTTAGGCGCGGGGCGGCGCGGCTAAGGCGGCGGCTTGGGGCTGCGCGCTGCTGCTTGCTGCGGCTTAGGAGGAGAGGGGCTTGGGGTTTTGATGTGAGGAGAGGGGGGGGGTGTTGGTATTTATATAGGTGAGGGGGGGATTTACTTGGGGTAGGGGGCAAGCAAAAGAAAAAGAAACAAGGAAAGAGGCCGAGAGTCCTAGAGGGACTTGGCTAGAGGCGAGGCGGCGGCCTGGCGCCTGGCGCCTGGCGCTGGCGCACGCGCGGCTGGGGCTGGGGCCTGGCCGGCCGGCCTGCTGGCTGGGCCTTGGCCCAAGGCGCTGCGAAGATTTTTTTTTCCGATTTCGCGCGCAGAAAAACAAAAGAAAGAAAATCTAAACGAACTCCAAAATTCCTAAAGTAAATTTTCCCCGACTCCTAAAAATGAGTCGAACAAAATGGACTTTACTCCAGACCTAAAATTCAATTTTTGAAAACACGCATTTTTCCCTATCCAAATAAAATGCGAACAAACTCCGGCAAAACCAAAATTTGATTTATTCATTAAATCTTCATTTTTCCTAAGTTTGGGAAAAGTCATATTATTTCCCTCTCATATTTTGATATTGGGAAAATAATTGAAGATGAAATAAAATAAATCAAATGATCCTCTTTTCAAAATTTGAGAAAACTCAAATATGAAAATAACGAAATCTCCAACTCTCTCCGAGGGTCCTTGAGTTGCGTGAAATTTCTAGGATCAACCAAATGCATGAAAATATGATATGCATGATGATCTAATGTATAACATTCCAAATTGAAAATTTGGGATGTTACGAACCTACCCCCCTTAAGATGAATCTCGGCCTCGAGATTCGGGTTGGCTAGAAAATAGGTGAGGGTGGTCCTTGAGCAAATCTTCTTCTCTCTCCCAGGTGGCTTCATCCTCTGAATGGTGGTTCCACTGAACTTTGCAAAACTTGATAACCTTGCTGCAAGTAACTCTGCTGGCATAATCGAGAATCTTGACTGGCTTCTCCTCATACGTTAAGTCGTCCTTCAATTGAATCGCTTCGAGTGGCACGGTATCTCTTAGCGGTACCTCCGCCATCTTGGCGTGACATTTCTTCAGCTGGGAAACATGGAATACATCATGAACTCCTGACAGTCCCTCTGGTAATTCCAATTTATAAGCGACTTCTCCCATGCGTTGCAAAATCTTATATGGTCCAACAAAACGCGGTGCTAACTTTCCCTTAACTCCAAAGCGCTTAACTCCTCGAAGTGGGGATACTCAGAGATAAACTCTGTCTCCGGTTTCGTAGACTGTCTCCTTGCGTTTAGAATCTGCGTTGCTCTTCTGCCTGGACTGGGCTACCTTGAGCCTATCGCGAATCAACTTAACTTTCCGTTCAGACTCCTTAATCAAATCTGGTCCAAAGAACTGACGGTCTCCAACTTCGTCCCATGACAACGGTGTTCTGCACCTCCTTCCGTATAAAGCTTCGAAAGGTGCCATCTTCAAACTGGTTTGGTAACTGTTGTTATAAGAAAACTCCGCATATGGCAAGTTATCGTCCCAACTTGATCCATAATCTAGTGCACAAGCTCTCAGCATATCTTCCAAAATCTGATTGACTCTCTCAGTCTGTCCATCCGTCTGTGGGTGAAAAGCTGTGCTGAACTCTAGTCTGGTTCCTAAAGTTTCATGCAATTGATTCCAAAACTTTGAGGTAAATTGGGTTCCTCTATCTGATACGATACTCCTCGGAACTCCATGCAAACAAATGATCCTAGTCATGTATATCTTTGCCAACTTAGCACTGGTGTAAGTGGTCTTAACTAGAATAAAATGTGCTACCTTCGTCAAACGATCAACTACTACCCATATCGAATCGTAGCCTGCCTTTGTCCTGGGTAGTCCCGTGATAAAATCCATGCCTATCTTATCCCACTTCCATTCGGGTACCGGCAATGGTTGTAACAATCCTGCTGGCTTCTGATGCTTTGCCTTTACTCTCTGACATACGTCACAAACTGCTACATATGCTGCAATATCCTTCTTCATTTCGGTCCACCAGAATGTTTCCTTCAAATCCAAATACATCTTGGTATTCCCTGGGTGAATCGAATATGGTGAATCATGTGCCTCTTGCAAAATCAACCTCCTGATCTCCGGGTCATTTGGCACATAAACACGGTCCTCAAACCATAGGGTATCGTGCTCATCCTCACGAAATCCCTTTGCTTTTCCTTCGCTCAATTTCTCTTTTATAGCAGCAATCTCCTTGTCGGATTTTTGAGCTTCTCTGATTTTATCCATCAATGTTGACTGAATCTCCAATGCTGCTACATAGCCTCTCGGAACTATTTCCAAACATAGCTCACGAAGGTTTTCTGCTAACTCTTTGGGTATTTCTTCCGTCATTAGGGTATTGACATGGCTCTTACGGCTCAATGCATCAGGTACTACATTAGCTTTACCGGCATGGTAATGCAATCTCATGTCATAATCCTTGATGAGCTCCAACCATCTCCTTTGTCTAAGGTTCAACTCCTTCTGAGTGAAAATGTACTTCAAACTCTTGTGATCCATGTACACCTCACAATGATTTCCAATGAGGAAATGTCTCCATGTCTTCAATGCATGCACTACGGCTGCTAACTCCAAATCATGCGTGGCATAATTCAACTCATGAGGCTTCAGTTGCCGTGAAGCATACGAAACAACTCTTCCTTCCTGCATAAGCACTGCTCCAAGTCCTCGACATGAAGCGTCGCAATACACCTCATAATCCTTGATCTGATCTGGCAAAATCAATACTGGTGAGGTAACCAAACGTTTCTTCAACTCCTGGAAACTAGCCTCACACTCCTCAGTCCATTTGAACTTAGTATCCTTCTTCAACAACTCCGTTATAGGCTTCGCAATCTTTGAGAAATTCTCAATAAATCTTCGATAGTATCCTGCGAGTCCAAGAAAACTCCGGATCTCTCCAACTGTCGTTGGTGATTCCCATTCGGTTACGGTCTCAACCTTTGTGGGGTCAACTGCTATACCTTTTCCGGATCTAACGTGTCCGAGGAATCCAACTTCCTTCAACCGAAACTCACATTTGCTGAATTTGGCGTATAACTGATGTTCCCTTAGTTTCTCCAAAACCAAACGCGAATGTTCCTTATGCTCCTCTTCATTCTTTGAATAAACCAGGATGTCATCAATGAACACTACGACGAACTTATCCAAAAACTCCATAAACACTTTGTTCATCAGGTTCATAAAATAGGCAGGTGCGTTAGTCAATCCAAATGACATAACGGTATACTCATACAGTCCATATCTTATAGTGAATGCTGTCTTAGGTATGTCCTGCTCCCGAATCTTCAACTGATGGTACCCTGATCGCAAATCGATCTTGGAAAACACTTTAGCTCCTTGCAAACGATCAAACAGATCATTAATCATTGGCAGTGGGTACTTATTCTTGATGGTTACCTCATTCAATCCTCGATAATCAACAACCATCCTTAATGATCCATCCTTCTTTTCCACTAGAAGTACGAGTGATCCCCAAGGCGAAGAACTTGGGCGAATGTAACCTTTATCCAATAACTCCTTAATCTGGTTCTTAATTTCCTCCAAATCCTTTGCTGGCATCCGGTACGGTCGCTTCGATATTGGGCCTGTACCTGGCAATAACTCAATCAAAAACTCAATGTCTCTATCCGGTGGCATGCCTGGTAATTCCTCAGGAAATACATCAGGGAAATCCTTTACCACTGGTACTTCCTCCTGCACGACTCCTGTTAGGCAATTTACTTGTGTCCTGTTTGGCACATGCCGGGATACATACTTGATCCTTCTCCCTTCTGGTGTGGTAAGCAAAATTGACTTACTAGCACACTCAATATTCCCTTCATACTTTGATAACCAATCCATGCCTAATATCACATCCAATCTTTGAGATTCCAATACTATTAGGTCTGAGGGAAAAACATAGTTACCAATCCTTAATGGTAACCGATCACACCATCGTCTAGCCATAAACTCCGCTCCTGGTGAGCTTACTAACATGGGTGACCTAAGGGCTTGGGTTGGCAGGTTATATTTTGTGACGCCCGGATAATTAAGCCACAATAACCCTCCGCTAAAGATGCCACGTCACCTCGATTACTGTTGCTAATCTCGCGTTAGTTCGAAACCGCGTGAAATTAAAATTTAAAATTAATGTCGACAATAAAAGTCTTCGAAAGTAGAAACAAAAATGTTCGGTGGGTGTCAAATATTACAAGGATAGTTATGGTACAGCAATCACATTTTTAGAAGATGTCTAAATAATTTAAAATGATAAGAAAAAAACAGAAAGGAAATAAATAAAAGGAAAAGGTCAAAATTAGAAAAGGAAAAACAAAACAAAACAAGCAAAAGGAGAACAAGCCCCCCCTCCCCACATGGGCCAACCGGCCCAGCCAGCCAACCCAACTGGCCCAGGCCAGCCCACCCCTGGCCTACACATGCCCCCCCCCCACGACACCCGAAACCCTAACCCATTCCCCACTCGCTCCCACTCCCCCTCTCCCGATCCGATCTGGATCG
>NC_041384.1:571372895-571380368 GCF_002162155.2 Triticum dicoccoides | reverse complement strand
TACGCTCCCTCAGTGAGGACCCCGGTCCTCCTCCTCCTCCCCGTCCCCTCTCGCCGGCCACCGCTCGCCATGGCCGAGGCTCGCCATAGCCCGCGCCGTTCGCCGCCTCTGCCGGTGCCCCGCTGCTGCGGTGGCCCCGTGCTCCCCCGCCCCTCCTTCGGTCGCCTCGGCCACCACCGCGTCTGGCCTCGCCCCCGCTTCCCCTTGCCGGCGCCGCGCCGCCGGCCACGGCCTTGCCCGCGCCCCGTTCGGGCGAGCGCCCGCACCCGCGCGCCCGTTTAGCCTCATGGGCCACTGACCACAGGGGCCCACGCCCCATAACGTTTTAATAAGAAAAAGGAATTTAAATAATAATAATAATAATAAATAATGAAATTAATTAATTAATTAATTAATTAATTAATTAGTTAATTAATTAATTAATTAATGGACTTAATTAATTCTGGTTAATTAAACTAAACAGTTAATTAAGCTAACTAATTAACCTAAACCCTAATTAACCTAAATAGAGAATGACAGGTGGGTCCCCCTGGACCCACACGTCAGGTTGGCCAGGTCAATGGTCAACATTGACTGCTGACATCACTCTGATGTCATGCTGACGTCATCATTTACTATTCTGGATAATGTTGGATTTAAATAATTAATTAAATTCCAGAAATTAATAAAATCTTTAGAAAATCATAACTTTTAATCCGTAACTCGGGCTAAATTATTTTCAACATGAAAGTTGCTCTGAACGACGAGACGATTCCGGATACGCAACCTGTTCGTCCGCCACACACCCCTAACCTATCGAACTCACAACTTTCCCCCTCCGGCTCCTCTTCCCGAAAACACGGAACACCGGGAATACTTTCCCGGATGTCTTCCCCCTTCGTCGGTATCACCTCCTACCGCGTTAGGGCACACCTAGCATCGTTACTTGTCATGTCATGCATCGATATGCATCTGTTTACATGGTATTCATTGTTTCTTCCCCCTCTTCTCTCCGGTAGACTACGAGACCGACGCTGCTGCTGCCCAGTTCGACTACGGAGTTGACGACCCCTCTCTCTTGCCAGAGCAACTAGGCAAGCCCCCCCTTTGATCACCAGATATCGCCTATTCTACTCTATACTGCTTGCATTAGAGTAGTGTAGCATGTTACTGCTTTCAGTTAATCCTATACTGCTGCATAGCCTGTCCTTGCTACTACTGTTGTTACCTTACCTGCAATCCTACATGCTTAGTATAGGATGCTAGTATTTTTCATCTGTGGCCCTACATTCTTGTCCGTCTGCTGTGCTATACTATCGGGCCGTGATCACTCGGGAGGTGATCACGTGTATATACTATATACATTATACATGATACATGTGGTGACCAAAGACGGGTCGGCTGGTGGAGCACCCGCGAGTGGATCTTTGTGGCGGAGCGACAGGGCAGGTTGAGACCGCCTAGGAGAGAGGTGGGCCTGGCCCTGTTCGGCGTTTGCGGATATTTAACACGCTTAACGAGATCTTAGTATTTGATCTGAGTTGGCTACGAGCCTATACGCACTAACCAACTACGTGGGAAAGATATGGGCACTCGGCGTCGTGGTATCAGCCGAAGCACTTCGTGATGTCAGCGACTGAGCGGCGCGCGCCGAATTGGACTGGAACGCCACTAGGCTAGGTCTGCTTTCGGCCGCCCTCGCAACGTGCAGGTGTGTTCAGGGTGATGGGCCCAGACCCCTGGGCGCCTAGGTTTAGACCGGCGTGCTGACCTCTCTATTGAGCCTAGGTGGGGCTGCGACGTGTTGATCTTCCGCGGCCAGGCATGACCCAGGAAAGTGTGTCCGGCCAAATGGGATCAAGCGTGTTGGGTAAGTTGGTGCACCCCTGCAGGGAAGTTAATCTATTCGAATAGCCGTGGGTAACAGGACGACTTGGAGTTGTACCTTGACCTTATGACAACTAGAACCGGATACTTAATAAAACACACCCTTCCAAGTGCCAGATACAACCCGGTGATCGCTCTCTAACAGGGCGACGAGGAGAGGATCGCCGGGTAGGTCTATGCTATGCGATGCTACTGGAGATGCTACTTGGAGATGCTACATGGAGGACTTCAATCTACCCTCTTCTACCTGTTGCAAGACGGAGGCTGCTAGAAGCGTAGTCTTCGACAGGATTAGCTATCCCCCTCTTATTCTGGCATTCTGCAGTTCAGTCCACTGATATGGCCTCCTTACACATATACCCATGAATATATAGTGTAGTTCCTTGCTTGCGAGTACTTTGGATGAGTACTGACGGTTGCTTTCTCCCCCCTTTTTCCCCCTTTCCTTTCTTTCTGGTTGTCGCAACCAGATGCTGGAGTCCAGGAGCCAGACGCCACCATCGATGATGATTCCTACTACACTGGAGGTGCCTACTACTACGTGCAGGCCGCTGACGACGACCAGGAGTAGTTAGGAGGATCCCAGGCAGGAGGCCTACGCCTCTTTCGATCTATATCCCAGTTTGTGCTAGCCTTCTTAAGGCAAACTTGTTTAACTTATGTCTATACTCAGATATTGTTGCTTCCGCTGACTCGTCTATGATCAAGCACTTGTATTCGAGCCCTCGAGGCCCCTGGCTTGTATTATGATGCGTGTATGACTTATTTTATTTGTAGAGTTGTGTTGTGATATCTTCCCGTGAGTCCCTGATCTTGATCGTACACATTTGCGTGCATGATTAGTGTACGATTGAATCGGGGGCGTCACAAGTTGGTATCAGAGCCGACTGCCTGTAGGAATCCCCTTTCCAACTCCTTGGCCGAAGTCGAGTCTAGACTTTACAAAACTTTTACTAACATGGCTGTGCGGCCCATGGGCCCACGTCGCCATTGGGTGGTAATAGGATCTTTTACTCCTCGCCTATACTCTAGGACTCTGAGCTCTCTTCTATTCGGGTTAAATGATTTTGCTAAAAACAAAACTAACTTTAGGTTCTCGATAATACTTGCTCACGGAGAGCCCCTCACTTCAGATGATCGCCTGCTGCACTAGAAGATTCCGAAGTTACTCTACGACGTTCTCTTGAGTCTTTGTGCCATCGCATTTGCGATTTCCTTCCACCGTCAACCCCTGTGAAAAACTGCTTACACTTGCCATTCATACAATCATTCCCCATTGATCTTGTTATTGCAAGATGTCCCGAAATACTCTTTGTTGTTCCAAAAATCCTTTAAGCTTACTGCCTTGCAGTTCTTTACCACATGAATATCCCTATTGAAAATTCCTCGCACTTGTCGAGTATCCGCTCATCCCCAGTTGTTCATGCATTTCACAAAAGTCTTCAAAATACTATTCGATCTTCCGAAAATCTTATGGAGCCTTTGGCTCTTGAAATTCTTGCTTGCTCGCATTATGGTTAATCCCATTAGTCTCGTAATCTTAATGGCATACCTTGTCATTATCATTTTGAGTCCGTTGATTCAATACGTTGTGAATGTTCATAATCATCAGTCGAGTCTTAGGATTATCTTTCCGGCTCAGACGTCATTTTGAACATGAGCTGGTTCTCGACCAAACTATCTATCGTCGATTGTGCCTCTGGTATATACAATTGATCCATCCTTGATCAGAACGTCTGCTTCTGATCCCTTGATTTGGAAATCATAATTCCTTTGCATTTAAGCTTTGAATTATTCAGATGATTCCATAACTCGTTGCATTCACATTCTTTCTTCCTCTAATTGAGTATCGATACTCACCTCAGCTCCATTGTGGATCGCCTTATCCACTGTTGGATTATTATATCCGACAGTGTCCTTCATAATTAATCACCTTGTGAGTCCTTCTCCGATACATAATGCTTTTGTTAAATTGTATCCTTTCCTTTTGTCATCCATGCTCTGCTTTCGAGCTGGTGATAGTTACTCTTGAAGCTTATGGTATATGTTCGCAAGAAGCCCCGATGGGATTGAACCTACGCCTTCCCTCGTCGGCGTGAACCCGAAAGATTTCACGAGTCATACTTATCTGGTATTGCACTAGGTAAAACTTTCAACAACTAATTTTATCTTCGAAATATGAGAGGTGAATGGAAGATTATGCATTGAGGAAGTGGGAGTCGACCTTGAACCTTGTGTTCATGCCCATGGACGCGGTGTATCTCCTATCATGGAAGCTTCTTGTAATAATAACTATTTCCTTGATAACTAACACATGGTATTTGTGAATTGATCCCTTGCAACCGTGGTTCCGACCATGATTGTTCTTCTTTGATTCCATTTCTCGGACAAGTTAAAACAATTGTCTTCTATGGATCAATACACCCGTCCAATCTTTACTTTGATCTTGTGTCGAGTATTACCCCCTGGTATCTCAAGATTATCATGGAACTGCATAACTTCTTATGAGTTCTTCATCAAGTGCTACCTTCCCACTGATTCCAATTTTTCACGGGCTCTGAGTTATTATACACTCAAAGACACCGATAACTGAATCGAGTTCGCATTGCGATTCAACAAGTATTTGAACCCATCACTGCTTACAAATTTATTAATCCTTCAAGTCATTCCTAGCCTGATCGGCTATATCATTATCGAGCTAATTTTAACTGTGCTACCCGGTCCTTCTTCCCGGAGCACAATTTTCGACGATGAACTAACCTTATGTCGATCATCATCGTCATATCATTTCGCCTTGAACAACAAGCTTGGTTTCGAGTTTGTGTCGTACCCTTGGTTCCAATAACCTTTCACTTTATCATTACTTTGACTTGATGTCGTCGCCGATCGATTACATCTTCATGAACTCTCGCGACAAATGTTTCGTGAATATCATCAACATTCTGAGCTCTTCCAAGAGATCTATTGAAATCATGATGAGAAATACCATCCTTGCCCTCGATGATTGGTGTTATCAGCGACCACTTTATTGCCTTCCGTTCAACACAAACTTGTTCGTGTTTCGTGTTATACCTTGAGATCCTTACTATCCAACATTTGTTCTTCTTTAGCTTGGAGTATTACCATTTTTTATGACAAGAATGTCATGAGGATTACTCCACCTCTTAAGAATTCTTGGTATAGTGATACTTCTCACCATCACCATTCTTTCTTGGTTCTCGTGTTGATTCCAACCAGGGTACCCACAAGTGAACGGTGTTGGTTGGATTCTGCACTTCTAGCAATCCTATTGCTTTGGAGTTAATGATTGATAATTCATTCTTAGCCTATCGGTTGCTGAACCACCATTCCGACGTTGATCATGCTACTGTAAGCCCACATTACGGTTGCACCTTTCAACGGATGTTTAATTGGATGTGTTTTTCTTTGTTCACATACTTGTGGAAATGCATCCTTTTGGAAACCTCGGTGAATTGTCGCTAAGATCATCAGCTACCATCTTATCCCTTCATGGGTTTAATGATGAGCTCCTATTTCGGAACTCGCTTCCGTAGTAGATTTCCCGAGAATCTTACAATGTCATCTCGTCAATTTGTTTTGCACCTTTCCTTCTGAGGCATCCTGAGTCCAAGGTATCCTAACACCGATCAAATCTGAATCTCAGTCAGATATGATGGTTGGAACATTTTTCCAAGAGTTATAACACTGGTCTTTTATGACCCGGTAACATGATGTCATGCCTAGCACCCCCCCCCCTGGGTGGAGGACCTATCGTTATAATTTCTTTTGCAAGGACAACCATTCTTCCCGGAGGAAATTGTAAGACCTATTTTATAAGTTGTTCCTCGTGGCTCCTTTTTGTTTTCAAAGTTTGATCTTCCTGTTGACCATGTCAATGCTATCTCGAAGCATGTCTGTGGTACTCCGATTTTCGACAAGAACATTTGAAGCCCAATGCTAAATGTTTTCTTGCTCAATTATCCAGACACCGTTGTATGGGTAATACCATGAAATCCCTTCCCCTTACCTTACTGGTTTTCTACTTTCTATCCTGTCATGTACATCATGCTCCGCTTGTCCTTGGAAGGGATATAACCCTGAAATATGTGTTTAAACACATTTTCCTTGCCATTGTTCTGTGTAATTTGATAACCATATTTCCTTTCCGTTGTTTGGTTTAACCTTTCTTGAGATCTATATGATCTAAGAAGTATTATTCTCCTGCTTATGTAAACACCTCGGTGTACAAGTCTGTCAGCAAGACCCTGTTTCTATTGTTGATGACATTCCGGTAACCACCGATGGACGAGAACTTCGCCTATTGGTCCGCCTCGTCCTAAAGAGCAGGAAAATGGTTCTCTTCGTCCCTCGCCCTTGGTACCGACGTTGTTGCCGACATAATCGACAGGCTACCCTCTGACATGCCTTGCTACCATGACCGTGCAATATGTCGGCGTCCTTCCTACTTTTGAACCACATGGTGGGCCCATAACACACAGTTCCACAGGATCGAAACCTGACTCTCCTGCACCCCCCTGTTCCCAAGGTTGTTCCTCGCATGTGGCCTCGTATGTAATTCACGAGCCACCTTCCGAGGGATCATCAAATCTGTTATCGGACGCAATACTTATTCCCGATTGCTTTGAGCCCCTTTCATGCCCTGTTTCAGGCATCGAACGGTCGCCTGCTTGCTCGAAACTTCCCCTGAAACCTCATTACTTTGCTCTCGATATTTTCTTAAGTTTAAATTCGAGAGTTACTTTCTGCCACCTTCCCCAATGTTATCGACCAGATAGTCAACCTTGTAGAGGTTCGTTCTCCCGGAATACCCCTTATTCTTTCGTAAGTACGATGGAACCCCCGAAGAAAGGATACCGACTTCATCTTGATGACTTGAAGCAGAAAATGAAGGCATCAACGTAATGGATCGACCTCTTCGAGAAGAACAACCAAGACCGATAAGATTCGTTAGAATTTCGTAACCAGACCTTTCCCCTTAGTCTCCCTCTTAAATCTCGGGACGAGATTTCTTGTAGTGGAGGAGAATTGTGACGCCCGGATAATTAAGCCACAGTAACCCTCCGTTAAAGATGCCACGTCACCTCGATTACTGTTGCTAATCTCGCGTTAGTTAGAAACCGCGTCAAATTAAAATTTAAAATTAATATCGACAATAAAAGTTTTCGAAAGTAGAAACAAAAGTGTTCGGTGGGTGCCAAATATTACAAGGGTAGTTATGGTACAGCAATCACATTTTTAGAAGATGTCTAAATAATTTAAAATGATAAGAAAAAAAACAGAAAGGAAATAAATAAAAGGAAAAGGTCAAAATTAGAAAAGGAAAAACAAAACAAAACAAGCAAAAGGAGAACAAGCCTCCCCTCCCCACATGGGCCAACCGGCCCAGCCAGCCAACCCAACTGGCCCAGGCCAGCCCACCCCTGGCCTACACATGCCCCCCCACGACACCCGAAACCCTAACCCATTCCCCACTCTCTCCCACTCCCCCTCTCCCGATCCGATCTGGACCGGGATCGATCCCCCACTTCCCCGCCCCACGCCGCTCTCCCTTTCCCCGATCGGATCGGGGCAGCGCCCCGCCGCTTG
>NC_041384.1:571372109-571372720 GCF_002162155.2 Triticum dicoccoides | reverse complement strand
CGCCCGAACCCCGCGCCCCGCCGTCGCCGGAGCCACCCACCGGACCGCACCCGCTCGTCATCGCCGTGCGCCACCACCACCACCGCCGCCGAAGGCCCCGCTATCGCCGCTCGGACCGACCGCCTCCTTGGAGGACCTCGCGTCCTCGTCCTCCTCCCCGAGCTCCGCAGGACGTCGTGTTCGTCGCCCCGACGCCAATCGCCGCCACCCGGAGCTCCTCCGCCTCGACTCCGTCAACGCCGTCCCCGTCCTCCTCCTCGCCGGTCCTCCCCAACCTCCCCCGAGCCCGCTGCCCCGTGCCCTACGCTCCCTCGGTGAGGACCCCGGTCCTCCTCCTCCTCCCCGTCCCCTCTCGCCGGCCACCGCTTGCCATGGCCGAGGCTCGCCATAGCCCGCGCCGTTCGCCGCCTCTGCCGGTGCCCCGCTGCTGCGGTGGCCCCGTGCTCCCCCGCCCCTCCGTCGGCCGCCCCGGCCACCACCGCGTCTGGCCTCGCCCCCGCTTCCCCTTGCCGGCGCTGCGCCGCCGGCCACGGCCTTGCCCGCGCCCCGTTCGGGCGAGCGCCCGCACCCGCGCGCCCGTTTAGCCTCATGGGCCACTGACCAAAGGGGCC
>NC_041384.1:571357137-571371825 GCF_002162155.2 Triticum dicoccoides | reverse complement strand
GCTGCTGCGGTGGCCCCGTGCTCCCCCGCCCCTCCGTCGGCCGCCCCGGCCACCACCGCGTCTGGCCTCGCCCCCGCTTCACCTTGCCGGCGCCGCGCCGCCGGCCACGGCCTTGCCCGCGCCCCGTTCGGGCGAGCGCCCGCACCCGCGCGCCCGTTTAGCCTCATGGGCCACTGACCAAAGGGGCCCACGCCCCGTAACGTTTTAATAAAAAAAAGGAATTTAAAATAATAATAATAATAATAATGAAATTAATTAATTAATTAATTAATTAACTAATTAATAGACTTAATTAATTCTGGTTAATTAAACTAAACAGTTAATTAAGCTAACTAATTAACCTAAACCCTAATTAACCTAAATAGAGAATGACAGATGGGTCCCCCTGGACCCACACGTCAGGTTGACCAGGTCAATGGTCAACATTGACTGCTGACATCACTCTGATGTCATGCTGACGTCATCATTTACTATTCTGGATAATGTTGGATTTAAATAATTAATTAAATTCCAGAAATTAATAAAATCTTTAGAAAATCATAACTTTTAATCCGTAACTCGGGTTAAATTATTTTCAACATGAAAGATGCTCTGAACGACGAGACGATTCCGGATACGCAACCTGTTCCTCCGCCACACACCCCTAACCTATCGAACTCACAACTTTCCCCCTCCGGCTCCTCTTCCAGAAAACACGGAACACCGGGAATACTTTCCCGGATGTCTTCCCCCTTCGTCGGTATCACCTCCTACCGCGTTAGGGCACACCTAGCATCGTTACTTGTCATGTCATGCATCGATATGCATCTGTTTACATGGTATTCATTGTTTCTTCCCCCTCTTCTCTCCGGTAGACTACGAGACCGACGCTGCTGCTGCCCAGTTTGACTACGGAGTTGATGACCCCTCTCTCTTGCCAGAGCAACTAGGCAATCCCCCCCTTTGATCACCAGATATCGCCTATTCTACTCTATACTGCTTGCATTAGAGTAGTGTAGCATGTTACTGCTTTCAGTTAATCCTATACTGCTGCATAGCCTGTCCTTGCTACTACTGTTGTTACCTTACCTGCAATCCTACATGCTTAGTATAGGATGCTAGTATTTTTCATCTGTGGCCCTACATTCTTGTCCGTCTGCTGTGCTATACTATCGGGCCGTGATCACTCGGGAGGTGATCACGGGTGTATACTATATACATTATACATGATACATGTGGTGACCAAAGACGGGTCGGCTGGTGGAGCACCCGCGAGTGGATCTTTATGGCGGAGCGACAGGGCAGGTTGAGACCGCCTAGGAGAGAGGTGGGCCTGGCCCTGTTCGGCGTTCGCGGATATTTAACACGCTTAACGAGATCTTGATATTTGATCTGAGTTGGCTACGAGCCTATACGCACTAACCAACTACGTGGGAAAGATATGGGCACTCGGCGTCGTGGTATCAGCCGAAGCACTTCGTGACGTCAGCCGCTGAGCGGCGCGCGCCGAATTGGACTGGAACGCCACTAGGCTAGGTCTGCTTTCGGCCGCCCTCGCAACGTGCAGGTGTGTTCAGGGTGATGGGCCCAGACCCCTGGGCGCCTAGGTTTAGACCGGCGTGTTGACCTCTCTATTGAGCCTAGGTGGGGCTGCGACGTGTTGATCTTCCGCGGCCAGGCATGACCCAGGAAAGTGTGTCCGGCCAAATGGGATCAAGCGTGTTGGGTAAGTTGGTGCACCCCTGCAGGGAAGTTAATCTATTCGAATAGCCGTGGGTAACAGGACGACTTGGAGTTGTACCTTGACCTTATGACAACTAGAACCGGATACTTAATAAAACACACCCTTCCAAGTGCCAGATACAACCCGGTGATCGCTCTCTAACAGGGCGACGAGGAGAGGATCGCCGGGTAGATCTATGCTATACGATGCTACTGGAGATGCTACTTGGAGATGCTACTTGGAGGACTTCAATCTAACCTCTTCTACCTGTTGCAAGACGGAGGCTGCTAGAAGCGTAGTCTTCGACAGGATTAGCTATCCCCCTCTTATTCTGGCATTCTGCAGTTCAGTCCACTGATATGGCCTCCTTACACATATACCCATGCATATATAGTGTAGTTCCTTGCTTGCGAGTACTTTGGATGAGTACTCACGGTTGCTTTCTCCCCCCCCTTTTCCCCCTTTCCTTTCTTTCTGGTTGTCGCAACCAGATGCTGGAGTCCAGGAGCCAGACGCCACCGTCGACGATGATTCCTACTACACTGGAGGTGCCTACTACTACGTGCAGGCCGCTGACGACGACCATGAGTAGTTAGGAGGATCCCAGGCAGGAGGCCTACGCCTCTTTCGATCTATATCCCAGTTTGTGCTAGCCTTCTTAAGGCAAACTTGTTTAACTTATGTCTATACTCAGATATTGTTGCTTCCGCTGACTCGTCTATGATCGAGCACTTGTATTCGAGCCCTCGAGGCCCCTGGCTTGTATTATGATGCGTGTATGACTTATTTTATTTGTAGAGTTGTGTTGTGATATCTTCCCGTGAGTCCCTGGTCTTGATCGTACACATTTGCGTGCATGATTAGTGTACGATTGAATCGGGGGCGTCACAAGTTGGTATCAGAGCCGATTGCCTGTAGGAATCCCCCTTCCAACTCCTTGGCCGAAGTCGAGTCTAGACTTTACAAAACTTTTACTAACATGGTTGTGCGGCCCATGGGCCCACGTCGCCATTGGGTGGTAATAGGATCTTTTACTCCTCGCCTATACTCTAGGACTCTGAGCTCTCTTCTATTCGGGTTAAATGATTTTGCTAAAAACAAAACTAACTTTAGGTTCTCGATAATACTTGCTCACGGAGAGCCCCTCACTTCAGATGATCGCCTGCTGCACTAGAAGATTCCGAAGTTACTCTACGATGTTCTCTCGAGTCTTTGTGCCATCGCATTTGCGATTTCCTTCCACCGTCAACCCCTATGAAAAACTGCTTACACTTGCCATTCATACAATCATTCCCCGTTGATCTTGTTATTGCAAGATGTCCCGAAATACTCTTTGTTGTTCCGAAAATCCTTTAAGCTTACTGCCTTGCAGTTCTTTACCACATGAATATCCCTATTGAAAATTCCTCGCACTTGTCGAGTATCCGCTCATCCCCAGTTGTTCATGCGTTTCACAAAAGTCTTCAAAATACTATTCGATCTTCCGAAAATCTTATGGAGCCTTTGGCTCTTGAAATTCTTGCTTGCTTGCATTATGGTTAATCCCATTAGTCTCGTGATCTTAATGGCATACCTTGTCATTATCATTTTGAGTCCGTTGATTCAATACGTTGTGAATGTTCATAATCATCAGTAGAGTCCTAGGATTATCTTTCCGGCTCAGGCGTCATTTTGAACATGAGCTGGTTCTCGACCAAACTATCTGTCGTCGATTGTGCCTCTGGTATATACAATTGATCCATCCTTGATCAGAACGTCTGCTTCTGATCCCTTGTTTTGGAAATCATAATTCCTTTGCATTTAAGCTTTGAATTATTCAGATGATTCCATAACTCGTTGCATTCGCATTCTTTCTTCCTCTGATTGAGTATCGATACTCACCTCAGCTCCATTGTGGATCGCCTTATCCACTGTTGGATTATTATATTCGACAGTGTCCTTCATAATTAATCACCTTGTGAGTCCTTCTCCGATACATAATGCTTTTGTTAAATTGTATCCTTTCCTTTTGTCATCCATGCTCTGCTTTCGAGCTGGTGATACTTACTCTTGAAGCTTATGGTATATGTTCGCAAGAAGCCTCGATGGGATTGAACCTACGCCTTCCCTCGTCGGCGTGAACCCGAAAGATTTCACGAGTCATACTTATCTGGTATTGCACCAGGTAAAACTTTCAACAACTAATGTCATCTTCGAAATACGAGAGGTGAATGGAAGATTATGCATTGAGGAAGTGGGAGTCGACCTTGAACCTTGTGTTCATGCCCATGGACGCGATGTATATCCTATCATGGAAGCTTCTTGTAATAATAACTCTTTCCTTGATAACTAACATATGGTATCTGTGAATTGATCCCTTGCAACCGTGGTTCCGACCATGATTGTTCTTCTTTGATTCCATTTCTCGGACAAGTTAAAACAATTGTTTTCTATGGATCAATACACCCGTCCAATCTTTACTTTGATCTTGTGTCGAGTATTACCCCCTGGTATCTCAAGATTATCATGGAACTGCATAACTTCTTATGAGTTCTTCATCAAGTGCTACCTTCCCACTGATTCCAATTTTTCACGGGCTCTGAGTTATTATACACTCAAAGACACCGATAACTGAATCGAGTTCGCATTGCGATTCAACAAGTATTTGAACCCATCACTGCTTACAAATTTATTAATCCTTTAATTCATTCCTAGCCTGATCGGCTATATCATTATCGAGCTAATTTTAACTGTGCTACCCGGTCCTTCTTCCCGGAGCACAATTTTCGACGATGAACTAACCTTACGTCGATCATCATCGTCATATCATTTCGCCTTGAACAACAAGCTTGGTTTCGAGTTTGTGTCGTACCCTTGGTTCCAATAACCTTTCACTTTATCATTACTTTGACTTGATGTCGTCGCCGATCGATTACATCTTCATGAACTCTCGCGACAAATGTGTCGTGAATATCATCAACATTCTGAGCTCTTCCAAGAGATCTATTGAAATCATGATGAGAAATACCATCCTTGCCCACGATGATTGGTGTTATCAGCGACCACTTTATTGCCTTCCATTCAACACAAATTTGTTCATGTTTCGTGTTATACCTTGAGATCCTTACTATCCAACATTTGTTCTTCTTTAGCTTGGAGTATTACCATTTTTTATGACAAGAATGTCATGAGGATTACTCCACCTCTTAAGAATTCTTGGTATAGTGATACTTCTCACCATCACCATTCTTTCTTGGTTCCCGTGTTGATTCCAACCGGGGTACCCACAAGTGAACGGTGTTGGTTGGATTCTGCACTTCTAGCAATCCTATTGCTTTGGAGTTAATGATTGACAATTCATTCTTAGCCTATCGGTTGCTGAACCACCATTCCAGCGTTGATCATGCTACTGTAAGCCCACATTACGGTTGCACCTTTCAACGGATGTTTAATTGGGTGTGTTTTTCTTTGTTCAAATACTTGTGGAAATGCATCCTTTTGGAAACCTCGGTGAATTGTCGCTGAGATCATCAGCTACCATCTTATCCCTTCATGGGTTTAATGATGAGCTCCTATTTGGGAACTCGCTTCCGTACTAGATTTCCCGAGAATCTTACAATGTCATCTCGTCAATTTGTTTTGCACCTTTCCTTCTGAGGCATCCTGAGTCCAAGGTATCCTAACACCGATCAAATCTGAATCTCAGTCAGATATGATGGTTGGAACATTTTTCCAAGAGTTATAACACTGGTCTTTTATGACCCGGTAACATGATGTCATGCCTAGCACCCCCCCCTGGGTGGAGGACCTATCGTTATAATTTCTTTTGCAAGGACAACCATTCTTCCTGGAGGAAATTGTAAGACTTATTTTATAAGTTGTTCCTCGTGGCTCCTTTTTGTTTTCAAAGTTTGATCTTCATGTTGACCATGTCAATGCTATCTCGAAGCATGTCTGTGGTACTCCGATTTTCGACAAGAAAATTTGAAGCCCAATGCTAAATGTTTTCTTGCTCAATTATCCAGACACCATTGTATGGGTAATACCATGAAATCCCTTCCCCTTACCTTAATGGTTTTCTACTTTCTATCCTGTCATGTATATCATCCTCCGCTTGTCCTTGGAAGGGATATAACCCTGAAATATGTGTTTAAACACATTTTACTTGCCATTGTTCTGTGTAATTTGATAACCATATTTCCTTTCCGTTGTTTGGTTTAACCTTTCTTGAGATCTATATGATCTAAGAAGTATTATTCTCCTGCTTATGTAAACACCTCGGTGTACAAGTCTGTCAGCAAGACCCTGTTTCTATTGTTGATGACATTCCGGTAACCACCGATGGACGAGAACTTCGCCTATTGGTCCGCCTCGTCCTAAAGAGCAGGAAAATGGTTCTCTTCGTCCCTCGCCCTTGGTACCGACGTTGTTGCCGACATAATCGATAGGCTACCCTCTGACATGCCTTGCTACCATGATCGTGCAATATGTCGGCGTCCTTCCTACTTTTGAACCACATTGTGGGCCCATAACCCACAGTTCCATAGGATCGAAACCTGACTCTCCTGCACCCCCCTGTTCCCAAGGTTGTTCCTCGCGTGTGGCCTCGTATGTAATTCACGAGCCACCTTCCGAGGGATCATCAAATCTGTTATCGGACGCAATACTTATTCCCGATTGCTTTGAGCCCCTTTCACGCCCTGTTTCAGGCATCGAACGGTCGCCTGCTTGCTCGAAACTTCCCCTGAAACCTCATTACTTTGCTCTCGATATTTTCTTAAGTTTAAATTCGAGAGTTACTTTCTGCTACCTTCCCCAATGTTATCGACCAGATAGTCAACCTTGTAGAGGTTCGTTCTCCCGGAATACCCCTTATTGTTTCGTAAGTACGATGGAACCCCCGAAGAAATGATACCGACTTCATCTTGATGACTTGAAGCAGAAAAATGAAGGCATCAACGTAATGGATCGACCTCTTCGAGAAGAACAACCAAGACCGATAAGATTCGTTAGAATTTCGTAACCAGACCTTTCCCCTTAGTCTCCCTCTTAAATCTCGGGACGAGATTTCTTGTAGTGGAGGAGAATTGTGACGCCCGGATAATTAAGCCACAGTAACCCTCCGCTAAAGATGCCACGTCACCTCGATTACTGTTGCTAATCTCGCGTTAGTTCGAAACCGCGTCAAATCAAAATTTAAAATTAATGTCGACAATAAAAGTTTTCGAAAGTAGAAACAAAAATGTTTGGTGGGTGCCAAATATTACAAGGGTAGTTATGGTACAACAATCACATTTTTAGAAGATGTCTAAATAATTTAAAATGATAAGAAAAAACAGAAAGGAAATAAATAAAAGGAAAAGGTCAAAATTAGAAAAGGAAAAACAAAACAAAACAAGCAAAAGGAGAACAAGCCCCCCCTCCCCACATGGGCCAACCGGCCCAGCCAGCCAACCCAACTGGCCCAGGCCAGCCCACCCCTGGCCTACACATGCCCCCCACGACACCCGAAACCCTAACCCATTCCCCACTCGCTCCCACTCCCCCTCTCCCGATCCGATCTGGATCGGGATCGATCACCCATTTCCCCGCCCCACGCCGCTCTCCCTTTCCCCGATCGGATCGGGGCAGCGCCCCGCCGCTTGCCCCGACGACCGCGCTCGACGCCGCCGCAGCTCGGGGGCGCCCGAACCCCGCGCCCCGCCGTCGCCGGAGCCACCCACCGGACCGCACCCGCTCGTCATCGCCGTGCGCCACCACCACCACCGCCGCCGAAGGCCCCGCCGTCGCCGCTCGGACCGACCGCCTCCTTGCCGGACCTCGCATCCTCGTCCTCCTCCCCGAGCTCCGCAGGACGTCATGTTCGTCGCCCCGACGCCAATCGCCGCCACCCGGAGCTCCTCCGCCTCGACTCCGTCAACGCCGTCCCCGTCCTCCTCCTCGCCGGTCCTCCCCAACCTCCCCCGAGCCCGCTGCCCCGTGCCCTACGCTCCCTCGGTGAGGACCCCGGTCCTCCTCCTCCTCCCCGTCCCCTCTCGCCGGCCACCGCTTGCCATGGCCGAGGCTCGCCATAGCCCGCGCCGTTCGCCGCCTCTGCCGGTGCCCCGCTGCTGCGGTGGCCCCGTGCTCCCCCGCCCCTCCGTCGGCCGCCCCGGCCACCACCGCGTCTGGCCTCGCCCCCGCTTCCCCTTGCCGGCGCTGCGCCGCCGGCCACGGCCTTGCCCGCGCCCCGTTCGGGCGAGCGCCCGCACCCGCGCGCCCGTTTAGCCTCATGGGCCACTGACCAAAGGGGCCCACGCCCCATAACGTTTTAATAAAAAAAGGAATTTAAAATAATAATAATAATAATAATGAAATTAATTAATTAATTAATTAATTAATTAATTAATTAACTAATTAATAGACTTAATTAATTCTGGGTAATTAAACTAAACAGTTAATTAAGCTAACTAATTAACCTAAACCCTAATTAACCTAAATAGAGAATGACAGGTGGGTCCCCCTGGACCCACACGTCAGGTTGACCAGGTCAATGGTCAACATTGACTGCTGACATCACTCTGATGTCATGCTGACGTCATCATTTACTATTCTAGATAATGTTGGATTTAAATAATTAATTAAATTCCAGAAATTAATAAAATCTTTAGAAAATCATAACTTTTAATCCGTAACTCGGGTTAAATTATTTTCAACATGAAAGTTGCTCTGAACGACGAGACGATTCCGGATACGCAACCTGTTCGTCCGCCACACACCCCTAACCTATCGAACTCACAACTTTCCCCCTCCGGCTCCTCTTCCAGAAAACACGGAACACCGGGAATACTTTCCCGGATGTCTTCCCCCTTCGTCGGTATCACCTCCTACCGCGTTAGGGCACACCTAGCATCGTTACTTGTCATGTCATGCATCGATATGCATCTGTTTACATGGTATTCATTGTTTCTTCCCCCTCTTCTCTCCGGTAGACTACGAGACCGACGCTGCTGCTGCCCAGTTTGACTACGGAGTTGACGACCCCTCTCTCTTGCCAGAGCAACTAGGCAATCCCCCCCTTTGATCACCAGATATCGCCTATTCTACTCTATACTGCTTGCATTAGAGTAGTGTAGCATGTTACTGCTTTCAGTTAATCCTATACTGCTGCATAGCCTGTCCTTGCTACTACTGTTGTTACCTTACCTGCAATCCTACATGCTTAGTATAGGATGCTAGTATTTTTCATCTATGGCCCTACATTCTTGTCCGTCTGCTGTGCTATACTATCGGGCCGTGATCACTCGGGAGGTGATCACGGGTATATACTATATACATTATACATGATACATGTGGTGACCAAAGACGGGTCGGCTGCTGGAGCACCCGCGAGTGGATCTTTATGGCGGAGCGACAGGGCAGGTTGAGACCGCCTAGGAGAGAGGTGGGCCTGGCCCTGTTCGGCGTTCGCGGATATTTAACACGCTTAACGAGATCTTGGTATTTGATCTGAGTTGGCTACGAGCCTATACGCACTAACCAACTATGTGGGAAAGATATGGGCACTCGGCGTCGTGGTATCAGCCGAAGCACTTCGTGACGTCAGCCACTGAGCGGCGCGCGCCGAATTGGACCGGAACGCCACTAGGCTAGGTCTGCTTTCGGCCGCCCTCGCAACGTGCAGGTGTGTTCAGGGTGATGGGCCCAGACCCCTGGGCGCCTAGGTTTAGACTGGCGTGTTGACCTCTCTGTTGAGCCTAGGTGGGGCTGCGACGTGTTGATCTTCCGCGGCCAGGCATGACCCAGGAAAGTGTGTCCGGCCAAATGGGATCAAGCGTGTTGGGTAAGTTGGTGCACCCCTGCAGGGAAGTTAATCTATTCGAATAGCCGTGGGTAACAGGACGACTTGGAGTTGTACCTTGACCTTATGACAACTAGAACCGGATACTTAATAAAACACACCCTTCCAAGTGCCAGATACAACCCGGTGATCGCTCTCTAACAGGGCGACGAGGAGAGGATCGCCGGGTAGGTCTATGCTATGCGATGCTACTGGAGATGCTACTTGGAGATGCTACTTGGAGGACTTCAATCTACCCTCTTCTACCTTTTGCAAGACGGAGGCTGCCAGAAGCGTAGTCTTCGACAGGATTAGCTATCCCCCTCTTATTCTGGCATTCTGCAGTTCAGTCCACTGATATGGCCTCCTTACACATATACGCATGCATATGTAGTGTAGTTCCTTGCTTGCGAGTACTTTGGATGAGTACTCACGGTTGCTTTCTCCCCCCTTTTTCCCCCTTTCCTTTCTTTCTGGTTGTCGCAACTAGATGCTGGAGTCCAGGAGCCAGACGCCACCGTCGATGATGATTCCTACTACACTGGAGGTGCCTACTACGACGTGCAGGCCGCTGACGACGACCAGGAGTAGTTAGGAGGATCCCAGGCACGAGGCCTACGCCTCTTTCGATCTATATCCCAGTTTGTGCTAGCCTTCTTAAGGCAAACTTGTTTAACTTATGTCTGTACTCAAATATTGTTGCTTCCGCTGACTCGTCTATGATCAAGCACTTGTATTCGAGCCCTCGAGGCCCCTGGCTTGTATTATGATGCTTGTATGACTTATTTTATTTGTAGAGTTGTGTTGTGATATCTTCCTGTGAGTCCCTGATCTTGATCGTACACATTTGCGTGCATGATTAGTGTACGATTGAATCGGGGGCGTCACATATTTATCCACAAATCCCCTTGATATGTATGAATGCGATGCACCAGTGTCAAAAAGAACGAGTGCAGTAAATGACTTAACCAGAAACTTACCGATTACTGCACTGGGCTGATCTTCAACCTCCTCCACATTAACGTGGTTCACCTGTCCCCTATTGAAAGGGTTCGGTTTCTTCCCAGAGCTTCCATTGCCATTTCCATTCTGGCCTTCGGGGCATTCATTGGCATAATGTCCGGTCTTGGAACACTTGAAACAGGTGACTTGACTCAGATCTCTCTTGGTTGGGGTCGATGGGGTGGTCCGGTTCTGGCCGTTGCTTCCTCCATTCCCATTACCATTCTTGTGGCCATTATGGTTGTGCGAGCTACCTCCTCCATGGGTGTGCTGAAACTGAAATCCCGGTTTAGGGGTAAAACGGGGCTTCTGCTGGGCTCCAGAGTTATACTTCCCCTGTCCATACTTCCTCTTATGGTTCTCAATCTGCTGTTGCTTTCCTTCCATCATGATGGCACGATCTACCAACTCCTGGTAGTTTCTGAAACTTGCTACCATAATTTCATGTTTAGTTCATCATTCAGTCCTTCCAGAAACTTCTCCTGCTTAGCTGCATCCGTAGCAACGTCATCCGGGGCATAACGTGCTAACTTGCTGAAATCGTCAACGTACTGGCCAACTATCCTTCCTCCTTGGCGTAAGTTGCGAAACTCATGCTTCTTCATGGCCATAGCTCCTGCTGAAACATGGGCAGTGCGGAAAGCTTGCTGAAACTGATCCCATGTGATAGTGTCAACTGGGTAAGTGGCTGTGAAATTCTCCAACCATGCTGCCGCGGGTCCGTCAAGCTGGTGAGCGGCAAACTTCACTTTCCCACCATCCGTGCATCCCGCAGTGGTCAACTCCCTTCCTATCTTGCGGAGCCAATCGTCTGCTACTATTGGCTCGGTGCTACTGGAAAATATCGGCGGATTTAGCCTAAGAAAACGGGCTAAGTGGTCAACAGGTGGTGGTGGTGGTGGTAGGTTGTTGTTCTGCTGGTTTTGGACTAACATCTGCATCAATTGATTCTGCTGCTGGATCAACTGAGTGAGCTCCGGTGGAAATCCATTGTCACGTCTCGGAGGCATCTGAGGGTTTAGAAAAGACGAGAATTAAGAATAGAGTGAGGTCTAAAGGGAAAACACTACCCCAATGCACATGAGCAAATGCACACAAAATCACTTCATTCAATCAAACAAGGGCTTACAATCGGTCTAAAACTATCGCAAAAGTGCTCGACTATAATGTTTACAGGGGGGATGCTACTACTATCTGGTGGTCATCTAGAAATTTGAACCGGTGGAAGACTCCATGATATCTGCTCCAGCTTCGTCTTCAAAGTCGGGTTCACTTGGATCCGAATCGGTGTCGTCGATGATGATGTAGTTATCCGGACATGCGACGTACTTGTCTTCCTCTTTGGATGCTAACTTCCTCTTGAGTTCTTCAATCTCCTGCTTAAGATCGCCATTGTGTCTTGCTAGAGCTACGATTTCGTCCATGTAGTCCTTGCGTGTAGACTTTAGTTCTCCTTCTAGCTCGATGATCCTTGCCTTTGCATTCTTCAATTCTATCATATCATTGCACATCTGGTTCTCGTGGCGTCGAATGTGCTGGTTTAACTCCTGGATGAAAGATGCAATGGATCTATCCTTCTTGGTGCTAACTAACTCCCATTGTTCATCTCGGCGTCCGCAAATCTGGTAGATAGTGTCCTTGAGGTCTTCTTGATAAACTTCTCCAATGCGTCCTATGGTGATATGAGCTGCCATGCTCTTTCCCAGACTCCAGGTTGGTGCATTGAAAACACTATCTATAGGCTTCGTGATTGGCGCGAATGTTCTTCCCGGAACGTGAGCTTGAATCTTCCAGCGCTCCTCTTCAGGCAGAGTGGCGTTGAAGGTTCCCGTGAAGCTTGGTAATCCAATGTTCAGGTACTTGGTGACTTCCTTCAGGTGAAATCCAAAAGGTGTGCCTTCATCCGGTTGAGCGTACTTAATCTTCATGTTCGTCATCCTAATAGAGTAGAAAAGATGAGGAGTTAGAAAATGAGAAGAGAAGGGTGTTCTATGGCTTTATCTTAGTGGTCGTGTCCTACAGTCAGCGTGTGCTCTGATACCATCTCTGTAGCGACCCGACCCGAATGGATCAAGTGCTCTGTGCTCAGGTGTCATCCCTGGATCAGTAATGCTGACACCACACAGTACATCGAAGGATTTATAGCAGAGTGGCAATCACACACTTATTACATTGTTGTCTCAAAGAGAACTTATTACAATAAATATGGCTTAAGGCCATCTAATAACGATAACAGCGGAAGACTCGGAAGATAAATGGGTCCATCAACTCCAACGGCATCACTGAGTATAGAACCACGACCTAAAAGCACCTTACTCGTCGTCTGAAAAGTCTACAACATGAAAGTTGCAGCCCGAAAACGGGTCAGCACATGGAATATGCTGGCAATGTAACACATAGAGAGTAATGGAATGAAACAGCTATACTCTATGCATATATGGCTGGTGGAAAGCTCTATGGTTACAGTTTTGCGTAAAGCCAATTTTTCCCTACTGCAAAGGAATAAATTTATTTAACTATCATGGTGGTTGTTAAACATCGAGAATGGTTGATAGCATTCCGATCCCAATTAAGTAATTAAAACCCAATAATATTAATTAGAAGTAACATGATGAGATTCACATGATATTCAAGTACTAGATACTCAAGTTGTCCATAACCGGGGACACGGCTAATCATGATTAGTTTGTACACTCTGCAGAGGTTTGCGCACTTTTCCCCACATGACTCGGTCGCCTCCGTTTGTCTTCTCGCACTACATGGTGTTTGAGAAACGGATGACCGAGACATAGTCTTTCAGAAGCGCTAGCACCTTACATGTGGGGTAGACCGTACCACCTACAACCCCTACATCTGCTAGTCCACCCCGTAAGAGTTCGCACAACTTAGTCAACTATGCCAGAGCCCATAGTAGCATGTGGCTGCACATGAAAGTTTCTAGCATGAATTATCTTATGATCCCTTTGATCCTGGGTGGCGGTCCAAAATAAAATAGGCAAGTCCTAATAGACATCAGGTGCCTCAATCCACCCAGATGTGTGTTTAAGTGGCCACCTTAGATAAACCATTAAAATTATCAACTCACATCTGTCATGGATATCACTCACCCAATCCACGTCTACTAGCATAGCATGGCATAAAAAGCAAACGTAGAAGTAACTCCCAAAGGTTTCATAATAATACAGGTAATAGGTACTACCTCATCTACTTCCCATCCCACAATTTAATTAGATCCTAATCATGCAATGTGTGAGGATTGATCTAATGCAATAAAACTGGGTTGTAGAAAAGGTATGATCAAAGTGTGAACTTGCCTTGCTGATGATCTGCGAGACCTAGGGTATCGAAGTAACAAGCGGCGCAATCCGGGTAATCTATCGCAGACAAACAACAAGCACACAATAAGTACTCATCTAATGCACAGGTAAAACTCGAACAAGAGAACAAACCAGAAAGTTCAACTTAAGAACTCCGGTTGCAAAGAAAGAACGAACCGAACAAACGATGGAAAACAAACGGCGGAAGAAAACAACTCAGTTCTAGCAAGTTGAAACTAGGTCAAATTTTACTGTAGCAAAAGCTTGTTCAAGTTGATTAGACGGAACGGCGGTTTCGAGACGAAACTCCAGGCACTTGAATCACCTGATTCCGATAAACGAGCGAGAAGAAAGACTAGAACGAAGATCGGATCTGAGATCGCGATCGGAAAGAACGCGGGATAAAACCGACGAGAAAGAAAACGAAGAGCGGTTAAACGAACGGACGTCATTAACCGGGAAAGAATCGGTGATCACGTTTGTTGAGACGAACGGTCCGAAAGAAGAACGAAAACCGATCTAGGGTTTTCGGAAAAGAAACCGAAAAAGAAACGGAAAACCGATCTAGGGTTCCGGAAGAAAACCGAAACGAAAAACCGGAAAGAAAACCGGAACGGTTTAGAAAAGAACCGGAACGGTTTAGAAGAAAAACCGAACCGAGGGAAGAAAAAGAGACGCGGCATGGGGCAACCTTGGCGAGGGGCTCCGGCGAACGGCGGCATAAGGCGGCGGCGGCAATGTAATGCGGCGGCGGCGGCTTAGGCGTGGGGCGGCGCGGCTAAGGCGGCAGCTTGGGGTTGCGCGCTGCTGCTTGCTGCGGCTTAGGAGGAGAGGGGCTTGGGGTTTTGATGTGAGGAGAGGGGGGGTGT
>NC_041384.1:571304702-571356696 GCF_002162155.2 Triticum dicoccoides | reverse complement strand
GTGTTGGTATTTATATAGGTGAGGGGGGGATTTACTTGGGGTAGGGGGCAAGCAAAAGAAAAAGAAACAAGGAAAGAGGGCTAGCCTAGAGTCCTAGAGGGACTCGGTTAGAGGCGAGGTGGCGGCCTGGCGCCTGGCGCCTGGCGCCTGGCGCTGGCGCACGCGCGGCTGGGGCTAGGGCCTGGCCGGCCGGCCTGCTGGCTGGGCCTTGGCCCAAGGCGCTGCGAAGATTTTTTTTTTCGATTTCGCGCGCAGAAAAACAAAAGAAAGAAAATCTAAACGAACTCCAAAATTCCTAAAGTAAATTTTCCCCGACTCCTAAAAATGAGTCGAACAAAATGGACTTTACTCCGGACCTAAAATGCAATTTTTGAAAACACGCATTTTTCCCTATCCAAATAAAATGCGAACAAACTCCGGCAAAACCAAAATTTGATTTATTCATTAAATCTTCATTTTTCCTAAGTTTGGGAAAAGTCATATTATTTCCCTCTCTCATATTTTGATATTGGGAAAATAATTGAAGATGAAATAAAATAAATCAAACGATCCTCTTTTCAAAATTTGAGAAAACTCAAATATGAGAATAACGAAATCTCCAACTCTCTCCGAGGGTCCTTGAGTTGCGTGAAATTTCTAGGATCAACCAAAATGCATGAAAATATGATATGCATGATGATCTAATGTATAACATTCCAAATTGAAAATTTGGGATGTTACAACTATCATCTACTCAAAGAGGCCTTTGGAGCTCCTTCACTTGGATCTCTTTGGACCTCCATCCTTTGATAGTCTTGGGGGTAGAAAGTATTACTTGGTGATTGTGGATGACTATTCAAGATACACTTGGGTATATTTCTTCAAGAGGAAGAGCGAGACCCAACAAACCGTCATCGACTTTACAAATGAAGCTCAACGACAACACAATGCAAAGATTTTGACAATAAGAAGTGACAACGGCTCCGAGTTTAAGAACTACACCTTGGATGAGTTTTTGAGTGATGAGGGAATCAAGCATCAATATTCCACACATTATACACCTCAACAAAATGGTGTAGCGGAGAGGAAGAACCGGACGTTGATGGATGTGGCAAGGACCATGATGGCGGAGTTCAAGTATCCCTACAACTTTTGGGCCGAAGCCATCAACACCGCGTGCCATGCATCTAATCGGCTCTACCTCCGCAAGGGCTTGAACAAGACTCCATATGAGATACTCACCGGTAACAAGCCCAACCTCAAGTACTTCCGAGTGTTCGGGTGTGAGTGCTTCATTCTCAAGAAAGGTGTCCGTTTGTCTAAATTTGAGGCTAGAGCGTATGAGGGCATATTTGTTGGTTATGCCACAAACTCTCATGCTTACCGTGTTCTCAATAAGTCCATGGGACTTATTGAGGAAACGTGTAACATGGAGTTTGATGAGAATAACGGCTCCCAAGTGGAGCAAAGTGGTACTTGTGATGTAGGTGATGAAATTCCTCCCCAAGCCATAAGAAGAATGGGTATTGGTCATATCCTACCCATTGAGGAACCCCTTGTGGCCGAAGGAGAAGGACAATGTTCTACTCAAGTGGAACCTTCACCAACCCAAGACCCACACGCTTCCGAAGAACAAAGTGAGGTCCCTCAACCTCAAGAACAAGACCAAGGGCAAGATCAATCTCAAGATGGTGTTGTAACATCAAGTGATGTCCAAGGTCAAGCTCCCTCCTCCGAGAAAGTTCAAGATAAAGTCCCACGAGATCAAGAACAAGCTCAAGACGACGCTCAAGATGATCAAGTAACCACTCCTTGTCTCACCCCCGAGGAGGAATTGGAACATCGTGCCGCCAAGGTTGCTTCCAAGCTCTCCACCAAGGATCATCTCATGACGAATATGCTTGGAAGCTTAAGAAAGGGGTAAGCACTCGTAGACAATTAGAAAACTATTGTGAACATCACGTGTTTGTCTCTTGTGTCAAACCCCACAAGGTCTATGAGGCGCTCGAAGATCCGGATTGGCTCAATGCCATGCATGAAGAACTCAACAATTTTGAGCACAACAAACTGTGGAGATTGGTGCCAAGACCGACGGGGAACCACATTGTCATTGGAACCAAGTGGATATTTAAGAACAAGCAAGATGCCCATGGGATTATCATTCGCAACAAGGCTCGTTTGGTAGCACAAGGCTACTCCCAAGTCGAGGGTATCGACTATGGTGAAACCTTTGCTCCCGTTGCTCGTCTTGAATCCATTCGCATGTTGATTGCATATGCTTCTCATCATAACTTTAAGTTACAACAAATGGATGTGAAGAGTGATTTTCTTAATGGTCCTATTAATGAATTGGTTTATGTCAAGCAACCCCCCGGGTTCGAGGATCCCTACTTTCCCGATCATGTGTATCAACTCGATAAGGCACTCTATGGCCTTAAACAAGCCGCACGTGCGTGGTATGACCACCTTACCAAGTTGTTACAAGACCGTGGTTTTGAAGTTGGGCTAATCGACCCCACTCTTTTTACTAAGAAGGTCAAAGGGGAGTTGTTTGTGTGCCAATTATATGTTGATGATATTATCTTTGGTTCCCCTAACAAAGCTTTAAATGAGGAATTTGCCGCTCTCATGACCTCAAAGTTCGAGATGTCTTCCATGGGAGAGTTGAAGTTCTTTCTCGGGTTTGAAGTGAAGCAAAGGAGAGAAGGAACTTTCATCAACCAAGCCAAATACACTCAAGACATGCTTAAGAGATTCAAGCTAAGTGGTGTCAAGCCGGCGTCCACTCCCATGCCCACCAAGTGCCAACTTGACATTGATCCCAATGGTAAAGCGGTGGATCAAAAGGTATATCGCTCCATGATTGGCTCCTTGCTTTACCTTTGTGCATCTAGACCGGATATCATGTTGAGTGTGGGAATTTGTGCACTGTTTCAAGTCGCACCTAAGGAAAGTCACTATGTGGCATTCAAACGAATCTTTCGATATTTGGCCCATACCCCAAATTTGGCTTATGGTACCCAAGAGGAGCAAATGTCAAGCTTGTAGGTTATTCAGACTCGGATGGGCCGGGAGACAAAGTGGATAGGAAGTCCACGTCCGGAGGGTGCCAGTTTCTTGGTTGCTCTTTGGTAAGTTGGTCTTCCAAGAAGTAAAGTTGTGTGTCTCTCTCGTCCACGGAAGCGGAGTATGTGGCTGCCGGTAGTTGTTGTGCACAACTTTTATGTATGAGGCAAACTTTAAAGGATTACGGTGTCACTTGTGACAAAGTGCCTCTTTGGTGTGACAATGAAAGTGCCATCAAGATTTCCCTCAACCCAGTGCAACACTTCAAGACAAAGCATATTGAGATTAGGTATCACTTCATCCGGGATCACATTAGGCGAGGGGAGATCGAGATCAACTATCTCAACACTCATGATAACCTTGCAGATATCTTCACGAAGCCTTTGGATGAAGCAAGATTTCGCGAGTTAAGGCATGAGCTAAATATCATTGATTCAAGCAATGTGACTTGAACCCTTGCACACCCCACCTCACTCAACATGTTGTCTAGCTTAGGTGTAGGCATGGACATAGGGGGAGTGTTGTTCTCTCAATGAACTTTCCCTCCCCTCATAATGTATAAACTAACCAAACTCTTTCACATTAGCCATTTCTTTATGGCACTTGTGCTTCAAAGATGAGTGTTGGTCATGGGCCCAAGGTTAAAATCATCACGGCGCCATACCTCTAAACTCAAACATAGGTTTCCTCGGCCACCGCCCTCTCTTAGAGAGGTGTGTGTTTCTCATTCTCTTTGTTGTTTTTGTGTGTGTGTTTTGTTCCCATTTTCTTTTTGTTCTTTTTCGAGAGTTAAGCCCCTTTTTGCCTAGTCCTCTTTGCGGCTGAGCGGTACTACCGCTGTGATTGCGGTACTTCTGCTTATGAGGGTTAAGCGGTACTACCGCCGAGGGGCGGGTGCTGGGGGTTATATCGGGGCGGGGGAGTTATTTTCTCCCCATACCCATTCGCCCCCACTCGCTCGTCTTCCTCGTCGCTCCAGCGACGCCTCGTCGCGGGAGGGCACCGGCTGGCCACCGTTTTCTAGCCGCTTCTCTCCATTTCCTCCGGTGGAGTCGTTCTCCATCTTGTCCTCCAGCCATGGATGCCGGTATTGCCTCCGTTCTCGGTTTCGCTTTGCCTAGATCTTGCATCTAGTTCTTAGGGGCAATAGGCATTGTTTTCTAGTTTTTGGCTATGAAGAGGCTTGTGGTGGATGGAGATTGCTTCTAGGCTCTTTGGATTGATGTTTGGTAGGATCAAATTTTGAATTTGGCATCCCGGTAGTGCCGGATCTGACCACGCCAGTAGAAAACCGTTGTTCCCCATTCTGGGCGGTACTACCGCTCACCTTGAGCGGTACTACCGCACGAGCTGTACTACCGCTCACCTTGAGGGGTACTACCGCATGAGCGGTACTACCGCTCACCTTGAGCGGTACTACCGCACGAGCGGTACTACCGTCGGATGCCCAGTTCCAATATTTTCTACCTCACTTTGATCATTGTTTCGTTTGGTGGCTTATGCTCTTTTCTTTTGTGTGTTTCTTCTGGTCGTGTGTTTGGCTCCAGGTGATGATCATCCTGAGCAGCAGGTCCGCCGTGTCAACCCCGGGCGTGCAATGTCAAAGCGCTACCGCACCTCTGAGCCAGCAGGTGGTTCCTCTAGTACTCAACCGCCACCAGCAGGCGCATCCTCAAGTGCTCCACCACCACCTTAGTAGTCGAAGAGATCTGCCAACAAGCCAAAGGGAAAGACTATGACTGAGATGACTGCCAAGGAGTTTTGGGCAAAGCATCGCCGCAACCCCTATGAGGAAGACCAAGATCCCACTTTGGTCAACCACCCGTTCTGGAACCGCTTTCAGTTTGCCATCTATTTTGATGTGATCAAGGCCAAGAAGGATCTCTATGTTGATGTACGCTCCATCGACACGGATGCTATGGAGAAGGACCCTGAGTACTTTGGCGAAGTCCTTCAGATGTGTTCTCAGTTGAACATTCTCAGGATCATGCAGTTCAACAAGGATTTTGATGCAGATTTGGTGGCTCAATTCTTTGCTACCGTTCATCTTGGAACTGATGCCGACAGGACTCTGACTTGGATGACCAATGGCAAATTGCTTTCCGTCAAGTGGCAGGCCTTCATGGAGTTACTTGATGTGGAAGATCACGGGCTTGAGACTCCAGTCAGCTTCCGCCCTCACCGCAATGCTGCATCCACTCACAAGCAAGCCCTTTGGCCCTACTATACTGTGAAGGTTAACCCAGTGACTAAGAAGGAAACCTATGAGCTGTCTGCCTATATGGACATCCTTCATCGTGTCTTCCGTGAGACTCTCTTCCCTCACATCGGGAATCTGGATATGGTCCACTCCTATCTCGTGGACATGCTTCTTTTCTGCCAGCATGAGAAGGAAGCAAACACTGGAGAGAGCCTGGACATTTCTCATGTTATGTGGTCTGAACTTCTCTCTGCCGTTTTTGAGCGCAAGTGCCCGATATATGGTACATTCATCATGAGGCTCATTGAGAAGGCCTGGGCACGTGTCTATCCCAGAGTGATGTTGGAAACTGGAGACTTGGTTTCTCATGAGATCAAGCGTCTGAGGAAGGACAATTGGGGCACCCCAGCGCCTAAACCCGGGGGCCCATCTACTATTGCTGCTGCCATGGAGACCGAGGGTGAGGCTGGGGCTGATGATGACGATGAGGACTATGAGCCGTCTGGGACAGAGCCCTCTTGGGCAAAGAAACTCAAGCACAAGATGAGGAAGCTCTTCTGCATGGAGTCACATGGCCAGTACATGACTCATGTGGCGGACAAGAAGGCTAGGGGCGTGACAAGGAGCTCATGTGTCAGTTGGGTGCAACCGTTGTTAGTGGTTCTGAGGGACAGATCACTGAAGAGGAGGAATGGATTCACCAGCATTGCCCTTGGACCGATTCAGAGCCGAGCAGTTTCCGACCAACGACGAAGGTGCAGACGATCACGCTGAGATGTGATGTTCGAGATCCTCATCTTGCCATCACCTGGAGCCATAGCGTCGCTCTTTGCCCTTTTGGTGTCTCGATGCCAAAGGGGGAGAGAGTTTAGGGATTTGTGTTGCCGTGTTGCGAGTGTGTCTTTGTGTCTTGTGTTTTCGTTTTCTCGTTGCCTTTGTTTGGTTTGGTTTGGTGCCAGTGATACCTAAGTTCTATTCATATGGTGTGAGACATATGCTACCCTATCGCTACCTTATTTCTTATGTCTATTCTGTACTGTAGTATCTTATGAGTTGCATGCTTATCCTGTTTTATACCCTGCTCTCATATATCCTGTGCTTAGAATTGTTGGACTATAAAATATAGGGGGAGTGTTGATCCGAATGTGTGTGTCTTGCATTCCAAAGGCTCCACTAACTAGGTGCACACATTCAGGGGGAGCCCGTCTATATTTTGTAGTTCTAAGTATCCTTACTTTTATATCTTTTCCTTGTGCAAATCCCTAGTTGTCATCAATCCACCAAAAAGGGGGAGATTGTTGAGGCATATCTCTCTCGATGTGGTTTTGGTGATTGATGACAACGTGTTTGCGGACTAATTGTGTGCTTTGAGCATTTCAGAGATTCATCCTTGGCACGAGACGACTTCTTCCCCTCGGAGTGTCATTCAAGACGGTGTAGCTCTTTCGTTTCTTTTTCGGTGGACTAGTTGCATAGAGGGCACCGTACTATCAAGATGGGGTCCGCTTTGGTATTGCTTGGGTGGAATCAACACGTACACATCCGCTTCTCGCCCTCCGAGCCCTTCCGCTTCTATGGAGAGATCTTCTCTCTTCTTGTGGGCTTTGTCTGGTACCCAGCGGCAGTACCGCTGAGGGGTCACAAGCGGCAGTACCACTCCACAGCCCGCCGGTGACTCCGCAGCAGTACTACCGCTGGCTTGCCAGGTCCCTACCACGTTGATTTGAGGGGTCTTTTTCTGTGTCGGATTGTGCGGCACCTCGCTGCGGCAGTAGTGCGACAGTACCGCCCATTTACGGCAGTACCGCCCTTCCTCCGCGGTAGTACTGCCCAGTTCCCTCTTTCCCTTTACCCTCCTTTCTGCGCAGCAGTACCGCCGAAGGGAGCGGTAGTACTGGTTAACCCAGCGGTAGTACCGCTGTCTCCCACGGTAGTACCGCCCTTTGCAGGGCTGTTTAGTGGGACAACAGTTGGATTGTTGCCCCCACTATAAAAGGGGGTCCCCTTCTTCCCCGTTGACTCATCTCTTCCCTTTAAGCTCCATTAATGCTCCAAGCTCCATTTTCGCCCGATCTATCTCTCTAGCCAATCAAACTTGTTGATTTGCTCGGGAGTGGTTGAGAAGGCCCCGATCTACACTTCCACCAAGAGATTTTTGATTCCCCCACCTATCCCTAGCGGATCTTGTTACTCTTGGGTGTTTGAGCACCCTAGATGGTTGAGGTCACCATGGAGCCATAGTCCATTGTGGTGAAGCTTCGTGGTATTCTTGGGAGCCTCCGATTAAGTTGTGGAGATTGCCCCAACCTTGTTTGTAAAGGTCCGGTTGCCGCCTTCAAGGGCACCAATAGTGGAATCATGGCATCTCGCATTGTGTGATGGCGTGAGGAGAATACAGTGGACCTAGTGGCTTCTTGGGGAGCATTGTGCCTCCACACCACTCTAACGGAGACGTACTTCCCCTCAAAAGGAAGGAACTTCGGTAACACATCCTCGTCTTCACCGGATCCACTCTTGGTTATCTCTTACCTTTACTTGTGCAAGCTCATTAGTGTTACTTCTCTTGCTTGCTTGCTTGTTTGTTGTTGTTGCATCATATAGGTTGCTCACCTAGTTGCACATCTAGACAACCTACTTTGATGCAAAGTTTAATTTGGTGAAGAAAAGTTAAAAATTGTTAGTTGCCTATTCACCCCCCTCTATTCAACCATATCGATCCTTTCAGGTGGTGGTGCAGCCCTGTCGACGATGCGAAGGTCTTCAGCGGCTCGATCTTTGATGAGGAAACTTATCTACGATCGAAGCAACACTGCAATGGTGTGGATTGTGTGTTTGTGAAGGCATTGTGGCCCCGCTAGATCTATGCCATCAACTGAGGGAACTCTTGGTTGGCTGTGACAAACCTACTTCACGATATCTCACTGCAACACTCACCAATTTCAGCAATGGGTAGCGAGTTTGCTGCAATAGGTTGTTGTTGGGGCGTTGAGACTACCTAGTTTTGGCGGTACTGAGCCGCGACGTCTGACGACCCACAAGTATAGGGGATCTATTATAGTCCTTTTGATAAGTAAGAGTGTCGAACCCAACAAGGAGCAGAAGGAAATGATAAGCAATTTTCAGTAAGGTATTCTCTGCAAGCACTGAAATTATTGGTAACAGATAGTTTTGTGATAAGGTAATTTGTAACGGGTAACAAGTAATAAAAGTAAATAAGGTGCAGCAAGATGGCCCAATCACTTTTGTAGCAAAGGACAAGCCTGGACAAACTCTTATATAAACGAAAGCGCTCCCGAGGACACATGGGAATTATCGTCAAGCTAGTTTTCATCACGTTCATATGATTCGCGTTCGGTACTTTGATAATTTGATATGTGGGTGGACCGGTGCTTGGGTACTGTCCTTCCTTGGACAAGCATCCCACTTATGATTAACCCCTATTGCAAGCATCCACAACTACAACAGAAGTATTAAGGTAAACCTAACCATAGCATGAAACATATGGATCCAAATCAGCCCCTTACGAAGCAACGCATAAACTAGGGTTTAAGCTTCTGTCAGTCTAGCAACCCATCATCTACTTATTACTTCCCAATACCCTCCTCTAGGCCCAAACAATGGTGAAGTGTCATGTAGTCGACGTTCACATGACACCACTAGAGGAAAGACAACATACATCTCATCAAAGTATCGAACGAATACCAAATTCACATGACTACTTATAGCAAGACTTCTTCCATGTTCTCAGGAACAAACGTAACTACTCACAAATCATATTCATGTTCATAATCAGAGGGGTATTAATATGCATAAAGGATCTGAACATATGATCTTCCACCGAATAAACCAACTAGCATCAAGTACAAGGAGTAATCAACACTACTAGCAACCCATAGGTACCAATCTGAGGTTTTGAGACAAAGATTGGATACAATAGATGAACTAGGATTTGAGATGAGATGGTGTTGGTGAAGATGTTGATGGAGATTGACCCCCTCCCTGTAACACCCTGGTAGCTCATCTACAGTAATCACACACTAGTGGTGCCATGTCATCGCTATTAATTTACTAAACCTCACTTTGGTCCAGACCAAGTTCAAATTCAAAATTTAAGATAAAGTTAAAATGAAACTTCTTCAAATAAATAAACAAAAGTGCTCATGTTATTGCAAATATTCACTAACTGTTTGATATGAAGAAACCAACATTATTTAAGTTTTTAAAATGCCCCTAGAAATTAAACAGTGGATCAGCAACCATTTTAACCGACCATTTCAATTTCTGAAAATGCTTAAACAACTCCAAATGCTCTGAGACTTTTTGTACAACACCAAAATACTGCAATGAAATTATGTGCCAAGTTCCACCCCTGGAAAAATTCATTTAGTACTCCAACTAAATGCAAAACAGAGGCTAGAAAAGAAAATAGAAAAAAAGTGAAAATACTAAATCCTACTGGGCGCGTGGGCTGAGAGTGCTACAGTACATGGGCCAGACCACCTTAAGGCATTCCCCTTCCTGTACAGGACAGAGGAGGAGACAGGGGCGCGCCGTGGCGCACATCCATGCCTCCATGGATGCGGATATCGCTGTGTCGAGCATCCCGACACCCCTGAGTAGGATAAGAGCCCCCCGTCGTTGTAGAAAAACCCTGGCACTCTATATCCCCCTCGCTCGCCCTCCTCTTCTCTGTTTAGATCGCGCCCGAGCCGTTGCTGCCGCGCCATCATCGTCCTCGCGGCCACTGGCCTCCCCGGCGCACGGGAGGATGTCCAGGAGCTTCAGCATGGACGACTCCTTCGTCTGCTTCCTTCGATTCGAGTAGGGGCGCACCGGAAGCTCGCCATCGCCCGTCTTCTTCGCCACGGCCGCCAACGTTCGTCGTCAGATGCGCCACCTCCCGAGCGCCCCGACCTCTTGACCACGTCCACGAGCTCCATGGTGAGCACCTCCATCGATTCCCCCCCTTTCCCGTTGAATCCGTCACCGTAGAACCTATACGCCGCCGCGCCGGAGCTCGCGCTCACCACTGTGTGGTCGCGCTCACGCGCGTCCTGGCCGCCCCAAGGGCGCTCCCTGTCCGCGACCCACGTTCGCTCCCCGCGGCCGTTCACGCCGCTGCTGCCCCGCGGCGCCCGCTCGCTGGCTCCCGTGCGCTGCTGCTGCTGCATCCGCCTATTGCCGTTCCTTACTGCTGCTACTCTTCCGCTCATGCCATTGCTTGCTGCTCTTGCTCTCCTGCTTGTCTAGCCGCTGCTCATGGCCGCTCCTAGTTGCTCTGCTGCGGCCGCTTACTACTGCGGTTGGCCAAGTATATGGCCGTGCGTGGTGTGTGCATGGTCGTGTGTGCCATGGCTGGGCTGTGTGTGTGGGGTGTGTGGTCGGCTGTGCGCCGCAGCCGTGTGTGGCCGGCCCTTCGTTTGTTTAATTAGTATATGTACTCTAGTTAATTAGTCCAATATAGTAGATGACGTGTAGTACCAATTGTTAGGATTAAACAAAAAAGGAAATCAAATTAATTTATCTAAGTCAATGACAAGTGGGCCACCACCTTCACTATTGACCAGTCAATTGACTGGGTTGACCAGCCCCTGGGTCCCACTGTCATACACATAAGCTAGCTCCTAGTGGGTGCAACAGATCTGCCCCTATTTTAATATTCAAATAAAATAATTAGAGTAAATCCATAATATTGATGAAAACTTCGAAAAATAATATAGAATAAACCGTACCTCGGATGAAAATACTTTGTATGTAAAAGTTGCTTAGAATTTTGAGACAAACCCAAACACGCAGTCCGTTCGACCGCCACTCGTTCATAACATAGCGATCATGCAACCGTCCCCATCTAGTCCGTCTGTCCGAAAATGCGAAACACCGGGAAAACTTTCCCGGATGTTTCCCCCCTTCGCCGGTATCGCCTACTACTGTGTTAGGTCACCCCTAACACCACCTATTGCCATGTTTTTCATTGTGTTGCTTTGATTGCTATGTTATTTATTATGTTACCCCTCCGTTACTTCTTTCCGGTAGACCCCGAGACCGCTTCCGGTACCCCCGATTGGCTACGGTGTTGACGACTGTTGGGGAACGTAGCAGAATTTTAAAATTTTCTACGCATCACCAAGATCAATCTATAGAGTCATCTTGCAACGAGGGAGAGAGGAGTGTATCTACATACCCTTGTAGATCACGAGCAGAAGCGTTCAAGAGAACGAGGTTGATGGACTCGTACTCGACGTGATTCAAATCACCGATGACCTAGTGCCGAATGGACGGCACCTCCGCGTTCAACACACGTACGGTTGGGAGACGTCTCCTCCTTCTTGATCCAGCAAGGGGGAAGGAGAGGTTGATGAAGATCCAGCAGCATGACGGCATGGTGGTGGAAGCAACGGTGATCTCGGCAGGGCTTCGCCAAGCGCTGGGAGATGGAGGAGTGTCACGGGAGGGAGAGGAAGAGGCCAGGGGCTTGGGTGCGCAGCCCTTCCTCCCCCCCACTATATATAGGGTGCCTAGGGGGCGCCGGCCCTAGGAGATCCAATCTCCTAGGGGGGGCGGCGGCCAAGGGGGTGCCTTGCCCCTCAAGGCAAGGGTGGCGCCCCCACCCCTAGGGTTTCTAACCCTAGGCGCAGGGGGAGGCCCAAGGGGGGGCGCACCAGCCCACTAGGGGCTGGTTGCCCTCCCACTTCAGCCCATGGGGCCCTCCGGGATAGGTGGCCCCACCCGGTGGACCCCCGGGACCCTTCCGGTGGTCCTGGTACAATACCAGTGACCCCGAAACCTTCTCGAAGGCCGAAACTGGACTTCCTATATATAAATCTTTACCTCCGGACCATTCCGGAACTCCTCATGACGTCTGGGATCTCATCCGGGACTCCGAACAACTTTCGGGTTACCGTGTGCTAATATCTCTACAACCCTAGCGTCATCGAACCTTAAGTGTGTAGACCCTACGGGTTCGGGAGACATGCAGACATGACCGAGAAGCCTCTCCGGTCAATAACCAACAACGGAGTGGGCCCAAAGATACCTCTCCGTCATACGGAGTGACAAATCCCAGTCTCTATTAGTGCCAACCCAACAGACACTTTCGGAGATACCTGTAATGTACCTTTATAGTCACCCAGTTACGTTGTGATGTTTGGCACACCCAAGGTACTCCTACGGTATCCGGGAGTTGCACAATCTCATGGTCTAAGGAAATGATACTTGACATTCAGAAAAGCTACAGCAAACGAACTACACGATCTTTGAGCTAAGCTTAGGATTGGGTCTTGTCCATCATATCATTCTCCTAATGATGTGATCCCGTTATCAATGACATCTAATGTCCATAGTCAGGAAACCATGACTATCCTTTGATCAACGAGCGAGTCAACTAGAGGCTCACTAGGGACGTGTTGTGGTCTATGTATTCACACATGTATTACGATTTCCGGATAACACAATTAGAGCATGAACAATAGACAATTATCATGAACAAAGAAATATAATAATAACCATTTTATTATTGCCTCTAGGGCATATTTCCTACAGTCTCCCACTTGCACTAGAGTCAATATTCTAGTGACATTGTGATGAATCGAACACCCATGCAGTTCTGGTGTTGATCATGTTTTGCTCTAGGGAGAGGTTTAGTCAACGGATCTGCTACATTCAGGTCCGTATGTACTTTACAAATTTCTATGTCTCCATTTTGAACACTTTCACGAATGGAGTTGAAGCGATGCTTGACATGCCTGGTCTTCCCGTGAAACCTGGGCTCCTTGGCAAGGGCAATAGCTCCAGTGTTGTCACAGAAGAGAGTCATCGGGCGCGACGCATTGGGTATGGCTCTTAGGTCGGTAAAGAACTCCTTCACCCAGACTGCTTCTTGTGCTGCCTCCGAGGCTGCCATGTACTCCGCTTCACATGTAGATCCCGCCACAACGCTTTGCTTGCAACTGCACCAGCTTACTGCCCCACCATTCAAAATATACACGTATCTGGTTTGTGACTTAGAGTCATCCAGATCTGTGTCGAAGCTAGCATCGACGTAACCCTTTACGATGAGCTCTTCGTCACCTCCATAAACGAGAAACATTTCCTTAGTCCTTTTCAGGTACTTCAGGATATTCTTGACCGCTGTCCAGTGTTCCATGCCGGGATTACTTTGGTACCTTCCTACCAAACTTACGGCAAGGTTTACATCAGGTCTGGTACACAGCATAGCATACATGATAGACCCTATGGCCGAGGCATAGGGGATGACACTCATCTTTTCTCTATCTTCTGCCGTGGTCGGGCATTGAGCCGTGCTCAATCTCGTACCTTGCAATACAAACAAGAACCCCTTCTTTGACTGATCCATTTTGAACTTCTTCAATATCTTGTCAAGGTACGTACTCTGTGAAAGACCAATGAGGCGTCTCGATCTATCTCTATAGATCTTGATGCCTAATATATAAGCAGCTTCTCCAAGGTCCTTCATTGAAAAACACTTGTTCAAGTAGGCCTTTATGCTTTCCAAGAGTTCTATATCATTTCCCATCAACAGTATGTCATCCACATACAATATGAGAAATGCTATAGAGCTCCCACTCACTTTCTTGTAAATGCAGGCTTCTCCATAAGTCTGCATAAAAGATCATCTCATCAAAGTGAATGTTCCAACTCCGAGATGCTTGCACCAGCCCATAAATCGAGCGTTGGAGCTTGCACACCTTGCCAGCATTATTAGGATCGACAAAACCTTCCGGCTGCATCATATACAATTCTTCCTTAAGGAAACCATTAAGGAATGCCATTTTGACGTCCATTTGCCATATCTCATAATCATAGAATGTGGCAATTGCTAACATGATTCGGACGGACTTCAGCTTCGCTACGGGTGAGAAAGTCTCATCATAGTCAACCCCTTGAACTTGTCGATAACCCTTAGCGACAAGCCGAGCTTTATAGATGTTCACATTACCATCCGCGTCTGTCTTCTTCTTAAAGATCCATTTATTTTCTATGGCTCGCCGATCAACGGGCAAGTCAGTCAAAGTCCATACTTCATTTTCATACATGGATCCTATCTCGGATTTCATGGCTTCCAGCCATTTCTCAGAATCCGGGCCCGCCATCGCTTCTTCATAGTTCGAAGGTTCACCGTTGTCTAACAACATGATTTCCAAGACAGGGTTGCCGTACCACTCTGGTGCGGAACGTGTCCTTGTGGACCTACGAAGTTCAGTAGCAACTTGATCTGAAGTTTCATGATCATCATCATGAACTTCCTCTCTAGTCGGTGCAGGCACCTCAGGAACATTTTCTTGAGCTGCGCCACTTACCGGTTCAAGAGGTAATACTTCATCAAGTTCTATCTTCCTCCCACTTATTTCTTTTGAGAGAAACTCTTTCTCTAGAAAGGACCCATTCTTGGCAACAAAGATCTTGCCTTCGGATCTGAGGTAGAAGGTATACCCAACAGTTTCTTTAGGGTATCCTATGAAGACGCATTTTTCCGACTTGGGTTCGAGCTTTTCAGGTTGAAGTTTCTTGACATAAGCATCGCATCCCCAAACTTTTAGAAATGACAGCTTAGGTTTCTTCCCAAACCATAATTCATATGGTGTCGTCTCAACGGATTTCGACGGAGCCCTATTTAAAGTGAATGCGGCAGTCTCTAATGCATAGCCCCAAAATGATAGCGGTAAATCGGTAAGATGCATCATAGACCGCACCATATCTAATAGAGTGCGGTTACGACGTTCGGACACACCATTACACTGAGGTGTTCCAGGCGGCGTTAGTTGTGAAACTATTCCACATTTTCTTAAGTGTGTGCCAAATTCGTGACTCAAGTATTCTCCCCCACGATCTGATCGCAAGAACTTGATTTTCCTGTCACGTTGATTCTCAACCTCACTCTGAAATTCCTTGAACTTTCCAAAGGTCTCAGACTTGTGTTTCATTAAGTAGACATACCCATATCTAATCAAGTCATCAGTGAGGGTGAGAACATAACGATAGCCACCGCGAGCCTCAACACTCATTGGACCGCACACATCAGTATGTATGATTTCCAATAAGTTGGTTGCTCGCTCCATTGTTCCTGAGAACGGAGTCTTGGTCATTTTACCCATGAGGCATGGTTCGCACGTGTCAAATGATTCATAATCAAGAGACTCTAAAAGTCCACCTGCATTGAGCTTCTTCATGCGTTTGACACCTATGTGACCAAGGCGGCAGTGCCACAAGTATGTGGGACTATCATTATCAACCTTACATCTTTTGGTATTCACACTATGAATATGTGTAGCATTACGCTCGAGATTCATTAAGAATAAACCATTCACCATCGGAGCATGACCATAAAACATATCTCTCATATAAATAGAACAACCATTATTCTCGGATTTAAATGAGTAGCCATCTCGAATTAAACGAGATCCTGATACAATGTTCATGCTCAAAGCTGGCACTAAATAACAATTATTGAGGTTTAAAACTAATCCCGTAGGTAAATGTAGAGGTAGCGTGCCGACGGCGATCACATCGACCTTGGAACCATTCCCGACGTGCATCGTCACCTCGTCCTTCGCCAGTCTCCACTTATTCCGCAGCTCCTGCTTTGAGTTACAAATGTGAGCAACTGCACCGGTATCAAATACCCAGGAGCTACTACGAGTACTGGTAAGGTACACATCAATTACATGTATATCACATATACCTTTCGTGATGCCGGCCTTCTTGTCCGCTAAGTGTTTGGGGCAGTTCCGCTTCCAGTGACCACTTCCCTTGCAATAAAAACACTCAGTCTCGGGCTTGGGTCCATTCTTTGGCTTCTTCCCGGTAGTTTGCTTACCGGGCGCGGCAACTCCCTTGTCGTCCTTCTTGAAGTTCTTCTTACCCTTGCATTTCTTGAACTTAGTGGTTTTATTCACCATCAACACTTGATGTTCCTTTTTGACTTCTACCTCTGCTGATTTCAGCATTGCAAATACTTCAGGAATGGTCTTTTCCATCCCCTGCATATTGAAGTTCATCACAAAGCTCTTGTAGCTCAGTGGAAGCGACTGAAGGATTCTGTCAATGACCGCGTCATCCGGGAGATTAATTCCCAGCTGAGTCAAGCGGTTTTGCAACCCAGACATTTTGAGTATGTGCTCGCTGACAGAACTATTTTCCTCCATCTTACAGCTGAAGAACTTGTCGGAGACTTCATATCTCTCGACCCAGGCATGAGCTTGAAAAACCATTTTCAGCTCTTCGAACATCTCATATGCTCCGTGTCTCTCAAAACGCTTTTGGAGCCCCAGTTCTAAGCTGTAAAGCATGCCGCACTGAACGAGGGAGTAATCATCAGCACGTGTCTGCCAAGCGTTCATAACGTCTTGGTTTTGTGGGACGGGTGCGTCACCTAGCGGTGCTTCTAGGACATAATCTTTCTTGGCAGCTATGAGGATGATCCTCAGGTTCTGGACCCAGTCCGTATAGTTGCTGCCATCGTCTTTCAGCTTGGTTTTCTCTAGGAATGCGTTGAAGTTGAGGACAACGTGGGCCATTTGATCTACAAGACATATTGTAAAGATTTTAGACTAAGTTCATGATAATTAAGTTCATCTAATCAAATTATTAAATGAACTCCCACTCAGATAGACATCCCTCCAGTCATCTAAGTATAACATGATCCGAGTTAACTAGGCCGTGTCCGATCATCACGTGAGACAGACTAGTCAACATCGGTGAACATCTTCATGTTGATCGTATCTTCTATACGACTCATGCTCGACCTTTTGGTCTTCTGTGTTTCGAGGCCATGTCTGTACATGCTAGGCTCGTCAAGTCAACCTAAGTGTATTGCGTGTGTAAATCTGTCTTACACCCGTTGTATTCGAACGTTAGAATCTATCACACCCAATCATCACGTGGTGCTTCGAAACAACGAACCTTCGCAACGGTGCACAATTAGGGGGGACACTTTCTTGAAATTATTACGAGGGATCATCTTATTTAAGCTACCATCGTTCTATGCAAATAAGATGTAAAACATGATAAACATCACATGCAATCAAATAGTGACATGATATGGACAATATCATTTGCTCCTTTGATCTCCATCTTCGGGGCTCCATGATCATCGTTGTCACTGGCATGACACCATGATCTCCATCATCGTGTCTTCTTGAAGTTGTCTCGTCATCTATTACTTCTACTACTATGGCTAACGCTTTAGCAATAAAGTAAAGTAATTACATGACATTCATGTTGACACGCAAGTCATAAATAAATAAAGACAACTCCTATGGCTCCTGCCGGTTATCATACTCATCGACATGCAAGTCGTGATTCCTATTACAAGGACATTATCAATCTCATACATCACATATATCATTCATCATTCATCACAACCTTTGGCCATATCACATCACAAAACACTTGCTGCAAAAACAAGTTAGACGTCCTCTAATTGTTGTTCCAAGTTTTTACGTGGCTGCTATAGGTTTCTAGCAAGAAAGTTTCTTACCTACGCCAAAACCACAACGTGAATTGCCAATTTCTATTTACCTTCATAAGGACCCTGTTCATCGAATCCGATCCAACTAAAGTGGGAGAGACAGACACCCGCCAGCCACCTTATGCAACTAGTGCATGTCAGTCGGTGGAACCGGTCTCATGTAAGCGTACGTGTAAGGTTGGTCCGGGCCGCTTCATCCCACGATGCCGCCGAATCAAGATAAGACTAGTAACGGCAAGCAAATTGATAATATCGACGCCCACAACTAATTTGTGTTCTACTCGTGCATAGTAACTACGCATAGACCTAGCTCATGATGCCAATGTTGGGGAACGTAGCAGAATTTTAAAATTTTCTACGCATCACCAAGATCAATCTATGGAGTCATCTAGCAATGAGGGAGAGAGGAGTGCATCTACATACCCTTGTAGATCACGAGCGGAAGCGTTCAAGAGAACGGGGTTGATGGAGTCATACTCGACGTGATTCAAATCACCGATGACCTAGTGCCGAACGGACGGCACCTCCGCGTTCAACACACATATGGTTGGGAGACATCTCCTCCTTCTTGATCCAGCAAGGGGGAAGGAGAGGTTGATGAAGATCCAGCAGCACGACGGCGTGGTGGTGGAAGCAACGGTGACCTCGGCAGGGCTTCGCCAAGCGCTGGGAGATGGAGGAGTGTCACGGGAGGGAGAGGGAGAGGCCAGGGGCTTGGGTGCGCAGCCCTCCCTCCCCCCCACTATATATAGGGTGCCTAGGGGGGCGCCGGCCCTAGGAGATCCAATCTCCTAGGGGGGGGCGGCCAAGGGGGTGCCTTGCCCCCCAAGGCAAGGGTGGCGCCCCCACCCCTAGGGTTTCTAACCCTAGGCGCAGGGGGAGGCCCAAGGGGGGCGCACCAGCCCACTAGGGGATGGTTCCCCTCCCACTTCAGCCCATGGGGCCCTCCGGGATAGGTGGCCCCACCTGGTGGACCCCCGGGACCCTTCCGGTGGTCCCGGTACAATACTGGTGACCCCGAAACCTTCCCGAAGGCCGAAACTGGACTTCATATATATAAATCTTTACCTCCGGACCATTCCGGAACTCCTCGTGACGTTCGGGATCTCATCCGGGACTCCTAGCAACTTTCAGGTTACCGTGTGCTAATATCTCTACAACCCTAGCGTCATCGAACCTTAAGTGTGTAGACCCTACGGGTTCGGGAGACATGCAGACATGACCGAGAAGCCTCTCCGGTCAATAACCAACAGCGGGATCTGGATACCCATGTTGGCTCCCACAAGCTCCACGATGATCTCATCGGATGAACCACGATGTCGAGGATTCAATCAATCCGTATACAATTCCCTTTGTCAATCGGTACGTTACTAGCCCGAGACTCGATCGTCGGTATCCCAATACCTTGTTTAGTCTCATTACCGGCAAGTCACTTTACTCATACCGTAATGCATGATCCAGTGATCAATCACTTGATCACTTTGAGCTCATTATGATGATGCATTACCGAGTGGGCCCAGAGATACCTCTCCATCATACGGAGTGACAAATCCCAGTCTCGATTAGTGCCAACCCAAAAGACACTTTCGGAGATACCTGTAATGTACCTTTATAGTCACCCAGTTACGTTGTGACGTTTGGCACACCCAAGTCACTCCTACGGTATCCGGGAGTTGCACAATCTCATGGTCTAAGGAAATGATACTTGACATTCAGAAAAGCTACAGCAAAGGAACTACACGATCTTTGAGCTAAGCTTAGGATTGGGCCTTGTCCATCACATCATTCTCCTAATGATGTGATCCCGTTATCAATGACATCTAATGTCCATAGTCAGGAAACCATGACTATCCTTTGATCAACGAGCTAGTCAACTAGAGGCTCACTAGGGACGTGTTGTGGTCTATGTATTCACACATGTATTACGATTTCCAGATAACACAATTATAGCATGAACAATAGACAATTATCATGAACAAAGAAATATAATAATAACCATTTTATTATTTCCTCTAGGGCATATTTCCAACAACGACCCTCCTTGCCAGAGCAACCAGGCAAGCCCCCCTTTGATCAACCCGATATCGCCTATTCTTCTCTCTACTACTTGCATTAGAGTAGTGTAGCATGTTACTGCTTTCCGTTAATCCTATTCTAATGCATAGCCTGTCTTTGCTACTACTGTTGTTATCTTTACCTGCAATCCTAAATGCTTAGTATATGATGCTAGTATTCCATCAGTGGCCCTACATTCTTGTTCGTCTACCATGCTACACTATTGGGCCGTGATCACTCGAGAGGTGATCACGAGTTTATACATACATACATACATACATATTATACAGATTACATGATGTGATTAAAGTCGGCTCGGCTCGTAGAGTACCCGCAAGTGATTCTGTTGTGGGGGCTGAAGGGACAGGTGGTTCCACCCAGGTAGTGGTGGGCTTGGGTTCCCGACGACCCCCGAGTGTTACATTTGTTGTGGAGCGACAGGGCAGGTTGAGACCACCTAGGTGAGAGGTGGGCCTGGCCCTGGTCGGCGTCTACGGTTACTTCAAAATAACACGCTTAACGAGATCTTGGTATTTGATCTGAGTCTGGCCACTGGCCCATACACACTAACCAACTACGTGAGAACAGTTATGGGCACTCGACGTCATGGTATCAGCCGAAGCCTTCGTGACGTCAGCGACTGAGCGATGCACGCCGGATTGGACTGGAACGCCTGCTCTTGTATTAGGGAGGCTAGGTCTGCTTCTGGCCGCCCACGCAACGTGCAGGTGTGCAATGGACGATGGGCCCAGACCCCTACGCCATAGGATTTAGACCGACATGTTGACCTCTCTGTTGTGCCTAGGTGGGGCTGCGACGTGTTGGTCTTCCAAGGCCGGGCATGACCCAGGAAAGTGTGTCCGGCCAAAGGGGACCGAGCGTGTTGGGAAATGTGGTGCACCCCTGCAGGGAAGTTTATCTATTTGAATAGCCATGTCCCTAGGTAAAAGGACGACCCGGAGTTGTACCTTGACCTTATGACAACTAGAATCAGATACTTAATAAAATACACCCTTCTAAGTGCCAGAAACAACCCGGTGATCGCTCTCTCACAGGGCGACAAGGGGAGGATCGCCGGGTAGGATTATGCTATGCGGTGATACTTAGTTAACTTACCATCTACTCTCTTCTTTTGCTTCAAGATGGAGGCTGCCAGAAGCGTAGTCTTCGATAGGACTAGCTATCCCCCTCTTATTCCGGCATTCTGTAGTTCGGTCCACATATACTACCCCTTTCATTGATACCAATGCATATGTAGTGTAGCTCCTTGCTTGCGAGTACTTTGGATGAGTACTCACAGTTGCTTTGCTCCCCCTTTTTCCCCTTTCTATACCCGGTTGTTGTGACCAGAAGTTGGAGCCCAGGAGCCAGACGCCACCATCGATGACGACTCTTACTACACTGGAGGTGCCTACTACTACGTGCAGGCCGCTGACGACGACCGGGAGTAGTTTAGGAGGATCCTAGGCAGGAGGCTTGCGCCTCTTTCGATATGTATCCTAGTTTGTGCTAGCCATCTTATGGCAACTTGTTTAACTTATGTCTGTACTCAGATATTGTTGCTTCTGTTGATTCGTCTATGATCGAGCTATTGTATTCGAGCCCTCGAGGCCCCTGGCTTATAATATGATGCTTGTATGACTTATTTTATTTGTAGAGTTGTGTTGTGATATCTTCCCGTGAGTCCCTGATCTTGATCGTACACGTTTGCGTGTATGATTAGTGTATGATACAATCGGGGGCGTCACACTCCCGATGATAGGATCGTTGGTGATGACGACGGTGATGATTTCCCCCTCCCAGAGGGAAGTTTCCCCGGCATAACAGCTCCACCGGAGCCCTAGATTGGTTCCGCCAAGGTTCCGCCTCGTGGCGGCGGAGTTTCGTCCCGTGAGCTTGCTTATGATTTTTTCCAGGATGAAAGACTCAATATAGCCAAAGATGGGCATCAGAGGTCTGCCAGGGGGCCCATGAGGCAGGGGGCGAGCCCAGGGGGTAGGGCGCGCCCCCCACCCTCATGGATGGTGGGTGGCCCCCCTCTGGTACTTCTTTTTCCCAATATTTTTTATATATTCTGAAACTTGCTCCCATGAAGTTTCAGGACTTTTGGAGTTGTGCAAAATAGGTCTCTAATATTTGCTCCTTTTCCAACCCAGAATTCCAGCTGCCGGCATTCTCCCTCTTCATGTAAACCTTATAAAAATGAGAATAGGCACAAGTATTGTGACATAATGTGTAATAACAGCCCATAATGCGATAAATATCAATATAAAAGCATGATGCAAAATGGATGTATCAACTCCCCCAAGCTTAGACCTCGCTTGTCCTCAAGCGGAAGCCGACATCGAAAAATATGTCCACATGTTTAGATATAGAGGTGTCGATAAAATAAAATACGGACATGAGGGCATCATGATCATTCTTAGGACAACAACATATATAAATATTGTCATATGATTTCTTATGCTAAAGTAACAATTCATTCACAGTTTCAAGTATGAATCATAAACTTCATTGAGAACCAACAAACTATAATCTCAGTCATTGAAGCAATTGCAATTTATCACAACATCAGAAAGAGTCAATATAAGAGCTTTTTAGCAAGTCCACATACTCAACTATCATTTAGTCTTTCACAATTGCTAACACTAACACAATACTTATGGGTATGAAGTTTTAATCAGACACAGAGAAAGATATGGGCTTATAGTTTTGCCTCCCAACCTTTTACCTCAAGGGTAATGTCAAAAATAATAGTTCATGAAAACTTACATCCAATTAGCTATATATATCAAGATCTTTCCAACACATTGGGATTGCCAAAGGATAAAATGTAAAAAGGAAAGGTGAAGATCACCGTGACTCTTGCATGAAGTATAAGGCAAGAATAAAAGATAGGCCCTTCGCAGGGAAGCAGAGGTTGTCACGTGCTTTTATGGTTGGATGCACAAAATCTTAATGCGAAAGAACGTCACTTTATATTGCCACTTGTGATATGGACCTTTATTATGCAGTTCGTCGCTTTTATTTCTTCCACATCACAAGATCATATAAAGCTTATTTTCTCCACACTAATAAATCATACATATTTAGAGAGCAATTTTTATTGCTTGCAACGATGACAACTTACTTGAAGGATCTTACTCAATCCATAGGTAGATATGGTGGACTCTTATGGCAAAACCGGGTTTAAGGATATTTGGAAGTGCAAGTAGTATCTCTACTTGGTACAAAGAATTTGGCTAGCATGAGAGGGAAAGGCAAGCTCAACAGGTTGGATGATCCATGACAATATGATTTATTTCAGATATAAGAAAACATAACCCATTAAGTTGTCTTCCTTGTCCAACATCAACTCTTTAACATGTCATATTTTAATGAGTGCTCACAATCATAAAATATGTCCAAGATAGTGTACTTATATGTGAAAACCTCTCTTTCTTTATTATTTCCTATTAATTGCAATGATGACCAAAACTATGTTTTTCAACTCTCAACAACTTTTATTCATCATACTTTTTATATGTGAAGTCATTACTCTCCATAAGATCCATATGATCTCTTCCTCTTTTATTTTATTCCCTCGAGATCATAGCAAGATAATCAAGCCCTTGACACAACACTAATCTTTATTATATATAGCTCATGGACTCGATTACACAGAAGAATCATAAAGCAAAACTCAAAACTAGATCATACTAAAACTTTATTCTACTAGATCAAGATATTACCAAAAGGATCGAACTAAGAAAAACAGTAAAGATAAAAGTGTGATGGTGATACGATACCGGGGCACTCCCCCAAGCTTGGCAGTTGCCAAGGGGAGTACCCATACCCATGCGTTCATTTCTCCTTCTTAGGAGGTGGTGATGATGGAGTTGTTGATGGCGTGTGCTTCTTCCTTAATTTGTGCTTGAGGATAGAATTTTTCTCCCTTAGGTCACCGATCTCCTGCTCAAGGCTTAATACCTTTTTGCATAGTTCCTGTTTGTTCTCCTGCAAGAGGCGAAAAGGGATAAACTCGATCTTAGGTTTCTTTGCTCTATCGGGGAGTGTCGTGGTTTTGTCACGGCAGATCTCCTCGTGAAAGGACTTAGTTGTGGAGCCATCGCTACGGGTTAGCTTAAAGGGGTTAAACCAGACAAGGGACATGAGAGTTTTTATACTAGTTCGGCCCCTTGGATGAAGGTAAAAGCCTACATCTAGTTGTGTTGGTATTGCTAGGGTTTCGATGACCAGGGAGCGAATCCGCTTTGCCTGGCTCTCGAGTTGTTGTCTGTTGTCCCTAAACCGCTGACGGGTCGTCCCTTTATATACATAGGTGGATGCCCGCCGGTTTACAGAGTCCCGAGGCTGGGTCATAAACGTGTCCGGCTCGGCCTCTATCCTTCCTATCTTACAATGCAAGTTACATAATAAGGTCGGTTTACATCTACAAGCCTTAACTCGCCTTTGGGCCTTGGGCCTTCGTAAAGCGCCATCATTTTTACGTCTTCATGGGCTTTTAATCTTCATAAAGTTAATCCGGCTACTCCTAGCCGGTTTACGTACAGTAGTAATATCCCCAACATTAGGCCCCAGATTGGTTTGAACTTGTTCATGTCAATCTTCAACACTTAGAAAAATTCCTCCTTTGCATCTTCCCTTTGATCTTGCAAACCGCCATGACGTCATACTCCAGGATCATGATAAACCACGATGACATCACTTTGTTACTTAAATGATATATCTCACCTTCAGTTAATGAGCCTCCGACAATCAAGGCGACCGCTCCTGTTAGGTACCAATATTCTGGCTCCTCGATTCTCGTGCCTGTCACCTCCCCCTTTTACCTTATAAATAGGGCCAAGGGTCATTTCCTTTTTCCCTCCATCTCTTTGCTTCTTCTTCCTCCTCGCGACACCCCTGCACCCGAGTGCCGCCGCCATCGCCGAGCTTCGCCTCTGCATCTCCTTTGGCCGCTGCATCGACCCGATCGCACCAGAGAGTTGCGGCATATCTCCGCTGCTTCAACAACCGTTGTAAGTCTTCCCCTTTCCTCCTCTGTAGATCTATCTAGGGTTTCAGTGTTCATCAAAGTTCATTGAAGCTCCGACACTGTTCGTCCCTGTTCCTCTTCAGTCCATAGATGAAAAACCTTAAGCTTGATGTATTCCGTGTGGTAGCTATAACATTCCTTGTCTTTGCTATCAAAACAAACCCTAATGCGCATAAAAACCGACCTGGACCTTTTGCAAATCACTTCGGGACCAACCTTTTTAGGTCTAAATCTTTTTGCTTTTCTGACCCGTGGTAGATCCAAAACGCTAATGTGATCTTTATGAAATCTGTTTTTCCTTACTTAGTCATTCTTGCCTTAGATCTGTTCCTTCTATATCACATAGACGGCCATTCTTGCCTTAGATCTGTACCTTCTATATCACATAGACGGTTTACCCTTGTAGAGAGTAATCTATTATATACCATTAGTCCCCTTGTAAACCGGCAATCCCTTGATCTCCGTTGTTATACTCCGGTTTAATAGTATGTGTATACCTCTGTTTCTGCTTATTGCTTTGTCATTCATAATTGTATCAGCCTCCGGTTTACCAATTTCACATACTTGGATTCCTTTGTCCCGTTGTACCTTATGCATCACTATGAATGATTTGTAAACCGACATTTCTTTCCAGCTTTTCACTTGCAAAGGCCAAGCAGTTTTATTCCTGCAACTGGGCTTCCTCCCGGGTTACCGAGGAGCAACTGAACGGAATGGTCAAGATCGTAACCTTACCAAAGAAGAATGAGATCCGGTGGCGAGTTCCTGGACCGGAAAATCCTCCCACCCCTAAGCAAGGTGAGGTAGTGGTGTTTGTTGATCACATAGGCCGTGGTTTCAAACCGCCCGGATCAAGGTTTTTCTGGGATGTACTTGCCAGCTTTCAACTCCACCCTCGAGATATTGGACCCAACTCGGTATCCAATATATGCAACTTTCAAGTTTTCTGTGAAGTGTACCTACAAGAAGAGCCAACTATGGAGCTGTTCCGGGATTTCTTCCATCTGAACCGGCGCACTGAATTAATGAATTTGTAGACGGACCCAATACTGAACTTGGTGGCGTATCTATTCAGAAAAGAAAAGAGGTTGAATTTCCTCATGCCAAGCTGCATAGTCACCCCAAAGAGTGGAATCAAACTTGGTTCTACTATAAAGACACCTCCCCTAAAGATGAAAATCCGCTGCCGGGTTATCGGGCCCACCGGCTGGCCAATACTCATCCTCTTCCACAACGATTAAGTGCCCAGGAACGGGCCCCGTATGCACCTCAACTCGCCAAGATGAGGGCCTTCTTGGCCAATGGTTTAACAAGTGTAGACTTTGTCCGTTGCTGGATATCCTGGAGTATCTTGCCGCTAAGTCGCCGCTCCCGCTTAATGTGCGAGTACACTGGTGAAGTAGAAGACTCCCAACATCATATCAATATTCAGCTAACAGATGAAGAAGTCACCGAGGCTGTCAAGAAGATATTGAATGAATCAGAAGCTGTTTGTTGGCAAACCGGACTAGACCCTTTTTACACGCAAAACAAACCGCCTGCCGTAAGTATTGTTCTTCCGCTTTACCCTTGATATCTTTAGAGTATACAATCTTTGAATACCCTTCTTTTTTACTTTTAAACAGGGTGATGGTCCGTTTTGGAAGAAGAAACCTCAAGAGAAAGCGGCAAAAACTTCCCGCCCTAAAACCAAAGCCGTCAAGAAAACCACAAAGCGGAAGGCACCTGAACGCATCAGTATGGAACTGGACAACGACCCGGATGAACCGGAAGTTGAGGTAGAACTTGATTCACTTGGTTACCTTTTCATGCATCTCATTGACAATGATACTTATCAGGAGGACATGGAGAGCAGCCAAGCTGACGATGAAGAGGTAATTATCCTTTCCTCCGGTTCAGACTCTCTGCCAACACAAAAAATCCGTCAAGCGGTCCGGAAAGTAAGCATTTCACATCCTCTTGCTCACTTGGATCCAACATTTATTTTGAAGAAGCAGCAGCATGAGGCTCGCCGCACAATCCGGCACAACGGCCAAAAGGTTACATCGCCCGGTTTACCGGACACTCCGGTTCGAAAACGCCAATCTGAGGTCTCACCCGCTTCTGACACTTCTTATCCCAAGGCAGGCTATTTCCGACAACCTCTTAATCCGTCTGATTCGAATTATCAGGTGACACCTCCTTCATCCTCTGGCGAGTCAACAGTGACCCAACTCCCTCCTCTCAAAACCGTAGCTGGGTAAGTACTTCAACCCTTTCTGTTGATGTTTCATACTTTATATGCTGAGCTAACCTTTGCATTTTGTTCTGTTTAGAGCCAAAGCTAGACCCAGTAAAAAGGCCCGGGTGAATAATCCGCCCAAAGACCAGGTGGTTACTGAACCGGAGCAGACTGCTGAACTGGAGGGTCGAAATCCTGAAGCTACCTTTGATGAACCACCCCCTCAAGATCACAATACTGATGAACAAGCAGAAGTTGATACTGTTGTGCTTGATGATGAACTGGCCAATCCAATCCGGACTGGTAACAGATCTTCTAGTCCGGTGAGAGCTACTGACACTCCATCAACTCCAGAAAAGGCTGGTGGAGACAAAGAAGGCGAGGTTATCATTATTGGTATTGGTCACACCTCTCCTGGCCATCCTGTAATCTTGGCCAAGCATAGTGCCAAGGAAGAGCATGCTACCATGGAAAAAGGCAAATGGAGCACCGACTTGTCAAGCTACGCCCATCTCAGCGCTCAAGAACTCCACTCTGGTTTTCTAAACCGTCTGCACATAAACCGTGATTATGAAGCCGGTTTGGTGAACTTGATGAAGGAGCGCTATGAGGTATTTTCATCACTTTTCCTTTCGTAAATCCAAAGTACAAGTATCAACCCAAGTAGCCCCCAAGGGCCAGTTTATGATGGCAATCATAAACTGGGACTTGATAATACCTTAACTCTTGCAAACCTTTCCTACATATACCAACTGATCTTTTGAAGTAAACCAGACGTGATTATTGTATTCCTGTAGTTTTCGCCTGTGTAGTCCCCAAGGGCCGGTTTATCTTTCCAAGGTGAACCGGGTCTTTAATCCGTGCATCCATTTGAACAGATGTACATTAGCCCCCAAGTGTCAAGGATAATGCTTGCATTGTACTTGAGACTTGCAAAGAAAATTTTGATGATAGAACAAATAGGCATTAGCCCCCAAGTACAAAGTGCATAACTTGTTATACGCTTGGTACTTCAAAAATAGACATATCTCATTGTTGATATATCTTCCCTTTGCAGGCCGAGCTGAGTAAAAGGGATGCTCAAACCGCTGACCTTCAGGAGAACGTCAAATCTCAGCAAGCAGAGGCTTCCAAGGCCAAGGAGGAGTTAACAAATGCCTTTGCTGCCATGGAAAGGTTGAAAGAGACCTTTAACAAAGAGCGTGCAGACTGGGAGACGGAAAAGGCCGGTTTAACAAAGAAGCCCGAGGATGTAGAGGCAGCCCTGAAGCCGGTGGTTGAAGAACTGACCGGCTTAAAGCGGCAGATTAATGCCATGACTTCTGTTGTGTTTGGTAAGTACTCTCTCATGAAGTTTTTGTAATTCGTAATATCTTATGAATGACTTATTTACTGATGTTTAACCATGACAGGGACCCACATTACTCATCTAGACTCCGATATGCGAATGAAGCTTAAAGCGGCCTACACTTTGATAGAACAGCTGTTTTCTGGATTGCAGCGAGCCATTTGCACTGCAACTTATAACAAGCCCCCGCCATCGCTGATAAAAGAGACTATCGAAAAGCTGCCCATGCTGCCTGCCCGGATCGATGAACTGAAGAAATCAACCACAAGGTCAGGTGCATTAACCACACTAATCCGAGCCAAGGCATGGATTCCGAATCTTGAACCGGCAGATATCATCAAAGGCTATCCTGGTGTGAAAGAAGAAGGTTCAGACTTGAATAATGACGATCTCCGAAGGCTGACAAAGGAGATGCGGCCTATAGCAAGCAAACTGGCGGAGGGCACAGATCTGTCACATTTTCAACCGGTTTACGATGCTGAAGGGAAAAGATAGCCCACACTGATTCATAATGTAGAAGAGCTTGTTCCGCCAATCCGTAAGCACACTTACGCTCTTGATATTGACCCTTCCAACCTTATTCATGAAGAAGCCGTTTTTCAAGCCTTATTGGAATCGACTGGTCAACGCCTGATTTCCAGCGACTGGGGAGGGATGAAGAGAATACGCCCACTCAAGATGTCCCTCAATCGTCAAGTCGTCCAGATGAGGAATCATAAACCGGTGGCCGGTTTACCAGTTGCAGTCTTCCGCTCTTGAAAACAATTATTCAATTTGGGCTGTTTAAAGCACCTTGTAATAGGATAGCGTGAACACCTTTATCTGCCATGCCATCGAGCATGTTTTGTGGTGCTTGTTACTTAAAACTTGCCATGCCTTTGGGAGTTATGATATGCATAGTCCATTATGGCTTTTGTTCCTCCATATAAAAACTTGAAAATGTCCTAGTGGTTTACCACTGGACGGGTCACAATGCCCAAAAAATATATACATAACTTGGATGGATAACCAAGATTGTAATAACCAGATATAAAATAGATGATATGTGTGACATACCTCGTTGGCTGACCAACTGTTTGTATAGTAAGGGTGAAAAGCACCAATCTAGAGTGTTGATGACTCCTTGCCCTCTTGTCGGTTCATATAAAACCCATACCGGGTTATAATAGCCACTGTATAATGCTGGTGACATCTAGTCAAAACCAGACCGGAGCAACGTATTGCCGGTTTAGAACTGATCATGTACTGACAATTGAGCGTTGAAAGCCATGCCGGGTTGTAAGAAACATCGGTTTATCAGAAAATATTCATAAATCCCTTATCAAAAGATTGTAAAACAGTAAAGACAAAAGAAATATGCAAGGCTTTTCATGGGCTGCCAGGCCCTAAGTCGAGGCTTTTCATGGGCTGCTAGGCCGCTGAGTTAAACCATTTTGCAAAGCCTTTAAGATGGACCTCAATCTTTAACCAATCACCGTTTTAACTTTGACAAGTTCAGGGTCTATGAGATTGACTTGTCAAACGTTCGATGGGTCATACCAGGTTTACCTGGACGGAGTGGCTTACTTAAAGAGGTAGGATAACCCGGGGTTTTAGGTGAATACACCTGGCTTCCAAGCCTGGCTTGATAGCCTATTACAAAGGTGCAAGCTTGTTGTTCTTTGAGAAGCAAGGAGCCCCCAAGTAATATTTGAGCTATGCTCAATGGTTACCTATGTTTGAGTTGCGCTTTATGCAACAGACTCTCTTTGGTTCCACATAATTTCCTTTTGGCTTTAAGCCTATCAAAAGGTGTAGCTATGGTGTAAATACAACCAAGCCCCCTAGTGATTTCCCTTTTTGGTCTTAAGCCGATCAAGAGGTGTAGCTATGGTTCGGATACGACCAAGCCCCCTAGTGATTCCTTTTATATCTGTGTGGCTTCATAAGCCGGGTTAATAGAACTCCGCTTTGTAAGTAGAAGCCCCCATGGAACCACACATGATGTAAAAAAGAACAGAGACCCGTTTTAGCTGAGGCTCCGGTTTATTATATAATATACATTGTCACAAGTATGTACATAAGAAGAGCCTGTGGCTCAAGTATAGTAAGGATGAAGAAGAGCTATATTCCACGGCCGCTGAGTCTCCTCCTCCGATTTGCGTGAGTCTTTGTGCTCTCGAACATCGATGAGGTAGTATGACCCGTTCTGCAGATTTTTGCTGACCACAAAAGGTCCTTCCCAAGGTGGGGATAACTTGTGCATATCAGTCTGATCCTGGAAGAGCCGGAGCACCAGATCGCCTTCTTGAAAAGTTCTGGTCTTAACCCGGCGGCTGTGATAATGTCGGAGATCTTGTTGATAAATCGCCGAACGTGCTGCTGCTAAATCACGCTCCTCATCTAACAGGTCCAGTGAGTCCTGGCGTGCTTTCTCATTCTCAGCTTCAACATAAGCCGTCACATGGGGTGAGTCATGACGGATATCACTAGGGAGAACCACCTCTGCTCCGTAAACCATGAAGAAAGGCGTGTAACCCGTAGATCTGTTTGGCGTGGTGTTGATACTCCATAGTACGGAAGGTAAATCCTCCACCCAACAACCCGGCGTCCGCTTTAAAGGAACCATAAGCCGGGGTTTGATACCTCTCAAAATTTCTTGATTTGCCCTTTCTGCTTGACCATTAGACTAGGGGTGAGCCATTTACGCTACATCAAGCCGAATGTGCTCACGTTGACAAAATTCCTCCATATCACACTTGGATAGATTAGTACCATTATCAGTTATAATACTGTGTGGAAAACCAAACCGGAACATCACCTTTTTGATGAATTAAACCCCCGTGGCTGCATCACACTTACTGACTGGCTCTACTTCTACCCACTTGGTGAACTTGTCAACTGCCACTAACAGGTGGGTCTTTTTGTCCTTGGATTTGTTAAAGGGTCCAACCATATCGAGCCCCCAAGTTGCAAATGGCCAAGTAATTGGAATCATTCTCAACTCATGAGCCGACACATGAGCGTGGCGTGCAAATTTCTGACAGCCGTCACACCTTTTGACTAAATCCTTAGCATCAGCATGAGCCGTCAACCAATAGAAGCCGTGACGAAAAGCCTTAGCCACCAAGGATTTTGAACCGGCGTGGTGACCACAATCTCCTTCGTGGATTTCTTGCAAAATCTCACAACCCTCTTGAGGAGACACGCAGCGCTGAATTGCTCCTATGACGCTGTAACAATGTAACTCCCAATTGATAATGGTCATTGACTTGGATCGCCTGATTATCTGCCGGGCCAAGGTTTCATCCTCTGGTAACTCGCCCCGGTTCATGTATGCCAAGTACGGGACTGTCCATTCCGGTATAACATGCAAAGCCGCCATCAACTGGGACTCCGGGTCAGGAATAGCCAACTCCTCCTCTGTGGGTATCTTGACTGACGAATTATGCAGTACGTCGAGGAAGACATTAGATGGCACCAGTTTACGCTAAGAGCCTAGACGACTTAAAGCGTCCGATGCTTCATTCTTTCGCCGGTCTATATGGTCAACTTGATAACCCTTGAAATGACCAGCCACTATGTCCACCTCTCGTCGATATGCAGCCATGAGTGGGTCCTTAGAATCCCAAGTGCCAGATACCTGTTGAGCCACCAGGTCCGAGTCACCGAAGCACTTAACCCGGCTTAAGTTCATCTCCTTATCCATCCGAAGACCGTGGAGTAAGGCCTCATACTCAGATGCATTGTTAGTGCAAGGGAACATTAAGCAAAGAACATAACAAAACTTGTCACCTCGTGGGGAAGTTAATATGACACCAGCCCCCGAGCCCTCCAATTGCCTGGACCCATCAAAGTGAATAGTCCAATAAGTGTTGTCTCGCTTTTCCTCTGGTGCCTGCAACTCTGTCCAATATTTGATGAAGTCCACGAGTGCTTGAGATTTTATCGTTGTGTGAGGTGTGTACTTGATCCCGTGAGGTCCAAGCTCAATAGCCCACTTGGCAATCCGGCCAGTCCCCTCTCTGTTTTGGATGATATCTCCCAAAGGGGATGAACTAACCACTATGATAAGATGACCCTGAAAATAGTGCTTGAGCTTCCTGATTGCCATAAAAACTCCATACACCAGCTTTTGCCTATGCGGATACCTCTGCTTTGATTCGATAAGCACGTCACTCATATAATAAACCGGTCGTTGAACCGGATACTCTTTTCCAGCCTCCTTGCACTCCACAACAATAGCCACACTGACAGCCCGGGCATTAGCAGCCACATATAGCAGTAAAGGCTCTTTATCGATCGGAGCCGCAAGGACAGGCGGTTCAGCTAACTGCCTCTTCAGATCCTCAAACGCTTTATCAGCCGCATCGCTCCAGACAAAGTCATCCATTTTCTTTAGCATCTGATATAAAGGGATAGCATTTTCCCCAAGACGACTAATAAACCGGCTCAAAGCTGCAATCCGGCCCGCCAGACACTGAACGTCATTGATACATGCCAGTTTAGCTAGAGAGGTGATAGCTGTGATCTTCTCCGGATTAGTCTCAATGCCCCTGTTAGACACCAGAAAACCCAAGAGCTTGACTGCTGGAACACCAAAGACACATTTGTCCGAATTAAGCATCATCTTATAAACCCGGAGGTTGTCAAAGGTTTCTCTCAAGTCATCTATCAATGTTTCCTCCTTCCTGGACTTTACCACAATACCATCCACATATATGTGAACATTGCGCCCAATCTTCTTATGAAGACAGTTCTGAACACATCATTGATAAGTCTCCTGGGCACTCTTGAGCCCAAAGCGCATGGAGACATAGCAGAAGGCTCCAAAGGGAGTTATAAAATATGTCTTCTCCTGGTCCTTAACTGCCATTTTGATCTGATGATAACCAGAGTAAGCATCCAAGAAACACAAACGGTCACAACCCGCTGCAGCGTCAATAATCTGATCAATACAAGGGAGGGAAAAGGGATCTGCTGGGCAAGCCTTGTTCAAATCTGTGTAGTCCATACACATATGCCAAGTGCTGTTTTTCTTAAGAACCAGCACCGGATTAGCCAACCACTCCGGGTGAAAGACCTCCATAATAAACCCTGTGGCCAACAGCCGAGCTACCTCCTCACCGATAGCCTTACGCCTTTCTTCGTTGAAGCGGCGGAGAAACTGCCTGACCGGTTTAAACTTAGGATCTATATTAAGTGATTGCTCAGCGAGTTCCCTCGGTACACCTGGCATGTCATAAGGCTCCCATGCAAAGATGTCCCGGTTCTCACGGATGAACTCGATGAGCGCGCTTTCCTATTTGGGATCCAGGTTAGCGCTGATGCTGAACTGCTTGGATGAATCGCGAGGAACAAAGTCAACCATCTTAGTGTCTGTAGCTGATTTAAACTTTAACGCTGGATCGTGCTCCGTAGTTGGTTTTTTCAAAGAAGTCATGTCTGCCGGATCAACCGTGTCCTTATAAAACTTCAGCTCCTCTATGGCACAAACCGACTCAGCATAAGCCGCATCACCCTCTTCACATTCCAAAGCAATCTTCCTGCTTCCATGTACTGTGATGGTCCCTTTATGACCCGGCATCTTAAGCTGTAGATATACATAGCATGGCCTCGCCATGAACTTGGCATAAGCCAGCCATCCAAACAGGGCGTGATACGGACTCTTGATTTTCACCACCTCAAAAGTCAACGTCTCTGACCTTGAGTCATGATCATCTCCAAAAGCCACCTCTAGGGCTATCTTGCCCACCGGATACGTAGACTTGCTAGGCACCACACCGTGAAAAACGATGTTCGATGGTTTAAGATTCTTATATGTCAATCCCATACGATGGAAGGTATCATACTAAAGGATATTGATACTACTTCCACCATCCATAAGCACCTTGGTGAAATTATACCCCCAACTTGAGGTGCCACCACTAAGGCCAGATGACCCGGATTATCAACCAGGGGTGGGTGATCCTCTCGACTCCATAAAATTGGTTGCTCAGACCAGCGCAAATACTGAGGCAGTGCCGGTTCAACAGAGTTCACGGCCCTCTTGTGAAGCTTCTGATCACGCTTGCACAAGCTAGTGGTGAAAACATGATACTGCCAACTATTCAACTGCTTTGGATTGCTCTAATAACCCGACTGCTGCTGTTGTTGATTCCCCTAATGGTTATAACCTCCCTGATTGCCCTGGTTCCCTTGATTACCATGTCCGGTTTGATTGCCTTGGAATCCTGAACCGGAGCTGCTGCCTCCATAACCCGGCCCATGAAAACCACCTCCTGAACCGCCGGGCGGGCCATTATCATATTGAAACATATTGGACTTCTTGAACTCTTGCATGATGAAACAATCCTTCCAAAGATGTGAAGCTGGCCTCTCCTTCGATCCATGCTTTGGACAAGGTTGATTTAACAGGCGTTCCAAATTGGGGCCTGAACCTCCACCCCTCTGGGGCGGTTTGCCCTTACGGCGCTGACCGTTGTCCTGAGCATTGGTGTTAGCCACAAAGTCCAAACTATTGTCTGCCTTGCGCTTACCATTATTCCCATGACCTGCCGGATTGTGCTGCTACCCCTTGGTATTGCCGTTCTTTTCCCCTTCCCCGGTTTGTCATCCTCAGACTCAGGGTCTTTGGTACTATCTGAATCGGCATATTTCACCAAAGCAGCCATAAGGGTTGACATGTCATTGCAATGATGTTTGAGCCTCCCTAGCTTCAATTTCAATGGCATAAACCGGCAATTACCCTCCAACGTTAAAACCCTTGTGTCCGCGTTGATACGGTCCGATGAATCCAGAATAGCCGAGACTCGCTTCACCCAATGAGTTGTAGACTCCCCATCCTCTTGAACACAAGCGGCCAGGTCCACAATCGACATAGGCTGCTTACAAGTATCTTTAAAATTCTGGATGAATCGGTGTTTTAACTCCGCCCATGACCCGACAAAATTAGCCGGTAAGCTCTTTAACCAAGTACGAGCTGTCCCCTCCAACATCATGGTGAAGTATTTAGCGCACACCGCTTCATCCACATCCAACATCTCCATTTCCATCTCATAACTCTCAACCCATGACTCTGGTTGCAAATCGGCGGTGTAATTGGGCACCTTATGAGGGCCTTTAAAATCCTTGGGCAGTCGCACATTACACAATGCGGGAGTAAGACACGGCACCCCTAAAGAACTGACGACCACGCCTAGCTCCACTGAAGTGGTAGGATGAAGCGGAGTAGGTTGACGAGCTGCGTGCTGAGCTGCTAACTCGGCTTCTCGACGTGCACGACCATGATCCACCACATCCTGCGCATTGGCACCACCACCTACCGGGTTGTGCCCTTGCGGCGAGTTATGGTGACGTGCACTGCTTGATACGGCCAGCTCATCCTCAACGTGCCTGCTGTAGCTCCGACTCGGGCGGGGGGTGGAATGAATCCTCTCGCGACTATGCGAATAAGCCTGCTGCTGGTTTAAAGCTGTTTGAAGGAGCTCTCTGGCCCGTCGTGTCTCAATCGCCACTGGTGACTCGCCGTCCATTGGGAGGGCCGCCAATTGTGAAGCGGCGACCACAATGTTATCCAACGGGTTGGAGTAATGCCCCGAAGGCGTCGGAACATACTGTGGCACAATGTTGTTCTGATGAGGGGGGTTCCTCATGTACGGCTGAACCGGCGCTCCTGTTCCTGGTGCCTCAGTCCGGTTTCCCACCGGCTGGTTACTGGTTCCTGCTCCAGCCTAAGCCGATAGGCCCGAGCTTCTAACTTGGCTCATAACCCGGCGGGAGGTGCGACCGGTATATCCTCCTCATGACATCATCTGAGGCACTCTGATCCAGCCTAAGCCGGTAGGCCCGAGCTTCTAACTTGGCCCGTTCTGTAGCCATCCTGGCGTTCTCTGCTGCCAGGTCCGATTTAGCCTGAGTTATCTGATCCTTCACCTTTGCGATCTCCGCATTATGCTGATCTTGGGTTGCGGCGTCCACTTCTGCTGCCATCAATGTTGCCAAAGCATCGAACAAATCAGACAGAACCTGAGCCGGAGGCGGCACAGAGCCCCCTGCTCCCGCTGGCATTGCTGTTGGTGAACCGGAGAGCATTGCCACGGTGGTAGAAGAGTGATGCGCTGGTTGTGTACCGGCCATGAAGACCGCGACCCGATTTGGCAGATCGAGGGGGCCCGGAATACTGTTGCCATTGGAACCTCCACTAATCCGGCCGTCCTGCAGCTGATACAGCAACTCGGTCTCTCTGGTTGAAGACTCGTCATCAGAACAGACGATGGTTTCGCCATCAGATGCCGGTCCATCCTCATATTCCGCTCCATGGATGACACCTACGAAAACATGCCTTGCTACGGGATGAACCGGGGCAGGGCTTGCATGCTGAGCCGTCTCGATGATGTCGGTGTAGGTGTCCGGCTCATGGCCCGGTTCGCCGATCTTGACGATGAAGACGTGAATTCCGCCAAAGGGGACCGGTACCCGTATTCAATTGAACCGGCCTCGGGCCCCATCCTGCGCCATCGATGTAGAGCTTGCCACGACGAATCTTCGTCATCCGGCCCACATCGTATCCCTTGAGTCCTTCGAAGCTACCCTTCAAGAACTCGAAACCATCGTGCGATAGCCCCACGTTGGGTGCCAACTGTCGTAGTTTTGTCATGACAGATGTCCTCGTGAAAGGACTTAGTCGTGGATCCATCGCTACGGGTTAGCTTAAAGGGGTTAAACCCGACAAGGGACATGAGGGTTTTTATACTAGTTCGGCCCCTTCGATGAAGGTAAAAGCCTACGTCTAGTTGTGTTGGTATTGCTAGGGTTTTGATGACCAGGGAGCGGATCTGCTTTGCCTGGCTCTTAAGTTGTTGTCTGTTGTCCCTAAACCGCTGTCGGGTCGTCCCTTTATATACATAGGTTGATGCCCGCCGGTTTACAGAGTCCCGAGGCCGGATCATAAACGTGTCTGGCTCGGTCTCTATCCTTCCTATCTTACAATGCAAGTTACATAATAAGGTCGATTTACATCTACATGCCTTAACTCGCCTTTGGGCCTTGGGCCTTCGTAAAGCGCCATCATTCTTACGTCTTTATGGGCTTATAATCTTCATAAAGTTAATCCGGCTACTCCTGGCCGGTTTACGTCCAGTAGTAATATCCCCAACAGGGAGGCTTGACTTTTTGAACTCCACATGCATGTCCCCATATTGAGGTAATGGGACTTCATCTTCATCGGAGCTTGCCTCCTCCTTTCCCCTAGGCTCATAGTCTTCTTCTTCCTCCGAATCTTGGGATGACATATTGCTCTAATCTGCAACAGAAACAGCTCAAAACAAAAACAGAGGATATTTGCGTGATATGGTGGTAAAAACCTCTAGGGAATTATATAATGATTTTTTACCGACCAAAAGAAGTATCATGCAAGAAAACGGAGTCCGGAGGGCACACGAGGTGCCCACGAGGCAGGGGCGCGCCCAGGGGATAGGGCACGCCCTCCACCATCGTGGAAGCCTCGTGTCCTTCCCGGACTGCTTCTTATTTTCCTATTTTCTTAAATATTCCAAAACGGAGAAAAATTGCCATTAGAACTGTTTTGGAGTCGGTTTACTTACCGTACCACATACCTCTTTGTTTTTAGGAGTCTAAAACGTTCTGGAAAGTATCCCTTATGTATTCCTCCGGGATTATGGTTTCAATAACATTAGTTTCAATGTTTATGGGATTACATGAAATATAATGTTTGATTCTTTGACCGTTCACCACCCTCGGATTTGTGCCTTCGAAGTTGTTGATTTTTGTGGCACCGGAATGATAGACCTCCTCAATGACGTAAGGACCTTCCCATTTAGAGAGAAGTTTTCCTGCAAAAAATCTTAAATGAGAGTTGTATAACAATACATAATCACCTACATTAAACTCATGTTTTTGTATCCTTTTGTCATGCCATCTTTTAACTTTTTCTTCAAACAGTTTGGCATTCTCATAAGCCTGGGTTCTCCATTCATCAAGTGAGCTAATGTCAAAAAGCCTCTTCTCACCGGCAAGTTTGAACTCATAATTGATCTCTTTAATGGCCCAATATGCCTTATGTTCTAGTTTGAGAGGTAAGTGACATGCTTTTTCCATAAACCTTTTTATACGGGGACATACCCATAGGATTTTTGTATGCAGTTCTATAAGCCCATAATGCATCGTCAAGTTTATTGGACCAATTCTTTCTAGATCTATTAACAGTCTTTTGCAAAATTAATTTAAGCTCTCTATTGCTCAATTCTACTTGACCACTAGACTGTGGGTGATAAGGAGATGCAATTCTATGATTAACATCATACTTAGTAAGCATTTTACTAAAGGCACTATGAATAAAATGTGAACCACCATCAGTCATTAAGTATCTAGGGACTCCAAACCTCGGAAAAATAACTTCTTTAAGCATCTTAATAGAGGTGTTATGATCAACACTACTAGTTGGAATAGCTTCTACCCACTTAGTAACCTAATCAACAGCAACTAAAATATGTGTATACCCATTAGAGGAAGGAAACGGTCCCATATAATTAGAGCCCCAAACATCAAATGGTTCAATAACAAGTGAATAATTCATAGGCATTTCTTGACGTCTACTAATATTACCAATTCTTAGACATTCATCACAAGACAAAACAAACTTATGGGCATCTTTGAAGAGAGTAGGCCAATAAAAACCGGATTACAATACCTTATGTGCAGTCCTATCTCCAGCATGGTGTCCTCCATAAGCCTTAGAGTGACACTTGCGTAGGATTTGTTCCTATTCATGCTCAGGTAGACAACGTCTAATAACACCATCTACTCCTTCTTTATAAAGGTGTGGGTCATCCTAAAAGTAATGTCTTAAATCATAGAAGAACTTTTTCTTTTGTTGGTATGTGAAACTAGGTGGTATAAATTTAGCAACAATATAATTAGCATAATCAACATACCATGGAGCAGTATGAGAGACATTTATGACAGCTAATTTTTCATCAGGAAAGCTATCATCAATAGGTAGTGGGTCATCAAGAACATTCTCTAACCTAGACAAGTTGTCTACAATGGGGTTCTCAACTCCCTTTCTATCAATAATATGCAAATCAAATTCTTGTAGCAAGAGAACCCATCTAATAAGTCTAGGTTTAGCGTATTTCTTTTCCATAAGATATTTAATAACAACATGATAATTGTGAACAGTTACTTTAGAATCTACTATATACGGTCTGAACTTATCATAAGAAAATACAACTGCTAAAAACTCTTTTTCAGTAGTAGCATAATTTCTTTGAGCATTGTCTAGATTTTTACTAGCATATTGCATAACATTTAATTTCTTATCAACTCTTTTTCCTAGAACAGCCCCTACAGCATAATCACTAGCATCACACATAATTTCAAATGATAATTCCAATCAGGAGGCTGAACAATAGGTGCAAAAATCAAGGCTTTCTTAAGTATTTCAAATCCTTCTACAAAATCATCATCAAAGACAAAAGGAACATCTTTTTGTAAGAGATTAGTGAGAGGCCTAGAAATTTTAGAGAAGTCCTTAACGAACCTCCTATAAAAACTGGCATGACCAAGGAAACTTTTTATACCTTTAATGTCCTTAGGACACGACATCTTTTCAATAGCATCAACTTTAGCTTTATCAACTTCAATACCTCTTTCAGGAATTTTGTGCCCCAAGACAATACCTTCATTAACCATAAAGTGGCACTTCTCCCAATTCAAGACAAGATTAGTTTCTTCACATCTCTGCAAAACTCGATCAAGGTTGCTTAAGCAATCATCAAAAGAAGTTCCGTATATGGAGAAATCATCCATGAAAACCTCAATAATCTTTTCACAAAAGTCAGAGAATATAGCAGTGATACATCTTTGAAAAGTAGCAGGTGCATTGCATAAACCAAAAGGCATACATCTATAAGAAAAGGTACCGAAAGGGCAAGTAAAAGTTGTCTTTTCTTGATCCTCTTTTGACACAGGTATTTGAGAGAAACCAGAATAACCATATAGAAAGCAAAAATGTGTATGTTTGGATAGTCTTTCTAGCATTTGATCAATAAAAGGTAAAGGGTAATGATCCTTTTTTGGTAGCTTTATTTAATTTGTGGAAATCAATTACCATTCTATAACCTGTAACAATTCTTTGTGGGATCAGTTCATCTTTATCATTAGGAACAACAGTAATACCTCCCTTCTTAGGGACACAATGGACAGGACTTACCCACTGACTATCAGCAACGAGATAAACTATACCTGCCTCCAGAAGCTTTAGTATTTCTTTTCTTACCACTTCTTTCATCTTAGGATTTAACCGTTGTTGGTGATCAACAATCGTTTCACGTCTTTCTCCAAATTTATTTTGTGCTGGCATAAAGTGAGACTAATGCCCTTAAGATCATCAAGAGTATAGCCAATAGCAGCATGGTGCTTCTTCAGAGTTTTCAATAATTTCTTTTCTTCATGCTCTGAAAGGTTAGCACTAATAATAACAGGATATATCTCTTTCTCATCAAGATATGCATATTTGAGAGTATCGGTTAAAGGTTTAAGCTCAAACACGGGATCACCCTTGGGTGGAGGGGGATGCCCTAAAATCTCAACAGGCAAGTTGTGTTTCAAAATAGGTCCCTGTTTAAAGAATACTTAATCTATTTCCCTTCTTTCATTCATAAACATATCATTTTCATGGTCTAGCAAATATTGTTCTAAAGGATCATTAGGAGGCATGGCAATAGAAGCAAGACCAATAATTTCATCTTTACTAGGCAATTCTTTATCATGGGGTTGTCTACGAAATTTAGCAAAATTAAACTCATGAGACATATCCCCCAAACCAATAGTAACTACATCATTTTTGCAATCTATCTTAGCATTAGCAGTATTCAAGAAGGGTCTACCAAATATAATGGGACAAACGTTATCTTGTGGGGAACCAAGAACAAGAAAATCAGCAGGATATTTAACTTACCCACACAAGACTTCAACATCTCTAACAATCCCAACTGGTGAAATAGTGTCTCTATTGGCAAGCTTAATAGTAACATCAATTTCCTCTATCTCAGCAGGTGCAATATCATGCATAATTTCTTTATATAAGGAATGAGGTATTGCACTTGCACTAGCACCCATATCACATAAGCCATGATAGCAATGATCTCCTATTTTAACAAAAATAACAGGCATGCCTACAACAGGTCTATGTTTATCTTTATTATCGGGTCTAGCAATTCTAGCAGCTTCACCACAGAAGTAAATAACATGCCCATCAATATTATCGGCCAAGAGATCTTTAACCATAGCAATATTAGGTTCAACTTTAATTTGCTCAGAGGGAGTAGGTGTTCTAGTATTACTCTTTGCTACCTCTTGAGCACTGCATTGGTTTTCCCTTGAAGAGGAAAGGGTGATGCAGTAAAGCAGCGTAAGTATTTCCCTCAGTTTTTGAGAACCAAGGTATCAATCAAGTAGGAGACCACGCGCGAGTCACCTCCTACCTACACAAACAAATAACAACCTCGCAACCAACGCGATAAAGGGGTTGTCAGTCCCTTCACGGCCACTTGGAAGAGTGAGATCTGATAGAGATGATAATAATAAGATAAATATTTTTGGTATTTTTATGATATAGATTGAAAGTAAAGGTTTTAAAATAAAATAGATTGGAAACTTGTATGATGCAAAATAGACCCGGGGGCCATAGGTTTCACTAGTGGCTTCTCTCAAGATAGCATAAGTATTATGGTGGGTGAACAAATTATTGTCGAGCAATTGATAGAAAAGTGAATAATTATGAGAATATCTAAGTATGATCATGTATATAGGCATCACGTCCATGACAAGTAGTCCGACTCCTACCTGCATCTACTACTATTACTCCACACATCGACCGCTATCCAGCATGCATTTAGAGTATTAAGTTCGTAAGAATAGAGTAACGCCTTAAGCAATATGACATGATCTAGAGGAATAAACTCATGCAATATGATATAAACCCCATCTTTTTATCCTCGATGGCAACAATACAATACGTGTCGTTTCCCTTTCTATCACTGGGATCGAGCACCGCAAGATTGAACCCAAAGCTAAGCACTTCTCCCATTGCAAGAAAGATCAATCTAGTAGGCCAAACCAAACTGATAATTCAAAGAGACTTGCAAAGATAAACCAATCATACATAAAAGAATTCGGAGAAGATTCAAATATTGTTCATAGGTAGACTTGATCATAAACCCACAATTCATCGGATCTCGACAAACACACTGCAAAAGAAGGTTACATCGAATAGATCTCCAAGAGAATCGAGGAGAACTTTGTATTGAGATCCAAAGAGATATAAGAAGCCATCTACCTACTAGCTATGGACCCGAAGGTCTGAGGTAAACTACTCACGCATCATCGGAGGGGCCATGGAGTTGATGTAGAGGCCCTCTGTGATCAATGCCCCCTTCGGCGGAGCTCCGGAAAAGGCCCCAAGATGGGATCTCTTGGGTACAGAAGGTTGCGGCGGTGGAAATAGGGTTTCGTGGTGCTCCTGGATGTTTTCGGGTATGTGAACATATATAGGAGAAAGAAGTATGTCGGTTGAGCCACGAGGGGGATGGCGCACCCAGGGGGTAGGCGCCCCCTGCCTTGTGTCCGCCTCGTTTGTTTCTTGACATCCACTCCAAGTCCTCTGGATCACGTTTGTTCCAAAAATCACGTTCCCAAAGGTTTCATTCCGTTTGGACTCCGTTTGATATTCCTTTTCTACGAAACACTGAAATAGGCAAAAAACATCAATTTGGGATGGACCTCCGGTTAATAGGTTAGTCCCAAAAATAATATAAATGTGTAAAATAAAGCCCATTAACATCCAAAACAGATAATATAATAGCATGGAACAATAAAAAATTATAGATACGTTGGAGAAGTATCAAGCATCCCCAAGCTTAATTCCTGCTCGTCCTCGAGTAGGTAAATGATAAAAACAGAATTTTTGATGTGGAATGCTTTCTAGAATATTCTTCAATGTATTTTTCTCTATTGTGGAATGAATGTTCAGATCCCAAAGATTCAAGATAAAAGTTTATTGTTGACATAAAAATAGTAATACTCCAAGTATGTTAATCAAGCAATTATGTCTTATCAAAATACCGTAGCCAAAGAAAACTTATCCCTACAAAGTCATATAGTTTGGCCATGCGTCATTTTCGTCACACAAAATTCTCTCATCATGCACAACCCCGATGACAAGCCAAGCAATTGTTTCATACTTAGCCTTTTCAAACTCTTTCAACTTTCACGCGATATATGAGCGCGAGCCATGGACATAGCACTATGGGTGGAATAGAATATGATGATTGAGGTTGCGTGAGAAGACAAAAGGGAGAAATTCTCACATTGACGCGGCTAATCAATGGGCTATGGAGATGCCCACCGATTGATGTCAATGCAAGGAGTAGGGATTGCCATGCAACGAATGCACTAGAGATATAAATATATGAAAGCTCATCAAAGAAACTAAGTGGGTGTGCATCCAACTTGCTTGCTCACGAAGACCTAGGGCATTTGAGGAAGCCCATCATTGGAATATACAAGCCAAGTTCTATAATGAAAAATTCCCACTAGTATATGAAAGTGACAAAATAAGAGACTCTCTATCATGAAGATCATGGTGCTACTTTGAAGCACAAGTGTGGAAAAAGGATAGCAACATTGTCCCTTCTCTCTTTTTCTCTCATTTATTTTTTCTCTTTCTTTCTCTTTTTTTATTTGGGCCTTATTTTTTTTTCTTTTGGCCTCTTTTTTTTTGTCCGAAGTCTCATCCCGACTTGTGGGGGAATCATAGTCTCCATCATCCTTTCCTCACATGGGACAATGCTCTAATGATGATCATCACACTTTTATTTTCTTACAACTCAAGAATTACAACTCGATACTTAGAACAAAATATGACTCTATGTGAATGCCTCCGGCGGTGTGCCGGGATTGCGATGAATCAAGAGTGACATGTATGAAAAAATTATGAATGTTAGCTTTGCCACAAATACGATGTCAACTACATGATCATGCAAAGCAATATGACAATGATGATGCGTGTCATAATAAATGTAACGGTGGAAAGTTGCATGGCAATATATCTCGGAATGGCTATGGAAATGCCATAATAGGTAGGTATGGTGGCTGTTTTGAGGAAGATATAAGGAGGCTCATGTGTGATAGAGTGTATCATATCACGGGGTTTGGATGCACCAGCGAAGTTTGCACTAACTCTCAAGGTGAGAAAGGGCAATGCACGGTACCAAAGAGGCTAGCAATGATGGAAGGGTGAGAGTGCGTATAATCCATGGACTCAACATTAGTCATAAAGAACTCACATACTTATTTCAAAAATCTACAAGTCATCAAAACCAAGCACTACGCGCATGCTCCTAGGGGGATAGATTGGTAGGAAAAGACCATCGCTCGTCCCAGACCGCCACTCATAAGGAAAGCAATCAAAGAACACCCCATGCTTCAAATTTGTCACATAACGTTTACCATACGTGCATGCTACAAGACTTGTCAACTTCAACACAAGTATTCATCAATTTCACAATTACTCAACTAGCACACCTCTAATATTACCACCTTTATATCTCAAAACCATCTATCATGCATCCAATTTCTCTTAGCATTTGAAATTTATAACCAAAGTGAATTACCATGCTGTTCTAAAGGACTGTTAAAATGATATAAGTGAAGCATGAGATATCAATTATTTCTATAAAATATAACTACCGCTGTGCTGTAAAACATATAAGCGAAGCACTAGAGCAAAAATGTATAGCTCAAAAGATATAAGTGAAGCACATAGAGTATTCTAATAAATTCCAATTCATGTGTGTCTCTCCCAAAAGGTGTGTACAGAAAGTATGATTGTGGTAAACTAAAAAGCAAAGACTCAAATCATACAAGACGCTCCAAGCAAAACACATATCATGTGGCGAATAAAAATATAGCTCCAAGTAAAGTTACCGATGGACGAAGACGAAAGAGGGGATGCCTTCCGTGGCATCCCCAAGCTTAGGCTTTTTGGTGTCCTTGGATTCTACCTTGGGGTGCCTTGGGCATCCCCAAGCTTAGTCTCTTGCCACTCCTTATTCCATAATCCATCAAATCTTTACCCAAAACTTGAAAACTTCACAACACAAAACTTAAAAGAAAATCTTCGTGAGGTCCATTAGTAAAGGAAAACAAACCACCACTTCAAGGTACTGTAATGAACTCATTCTTTATTTATATTGGTGTTAAACTACTGTATTCCAACTTTTCTATGGTTCATAAACTCTATTACTAGCCATAGATTCATCAAAATAAGCAAACAACACACGAAAAACAGAATCTGTAAAAAACAGAACAGTCTGTAGTAATCTGTAGGTTTCGAATACTTATGGAATCCCAAAAATTCTAAAATAAATTGCTGGACTTGAGGAATTTATCTATTAATCATCTTCAAAAAGAATTAACTAAATAGCACTCTCCATTAAAAAATGGCAGCAATTCTCGTGAGCGCTAAAGTTTCTGTTTTTTACAGCAAGATCAAAAAGACTTTCCCCAAGTCTTCCCAACGGTTCTACTTGGAAAAAACACTAATTAAACACACACAGCCAAAACATAGTCTAGATAATTTTTTTATTACTAAACAGGAACAAAAATCAAGGAATAAAAATAAAATTGGGTTGCCTCCCAACAAGCGCTATCGTTTAACGCCCCTAGCTAGGCATAAAAGCAAGGATAGATCTAGGTATTGCCATCTCTGGTAGGCAATCCATAAGTGGATCTCATAATAGATTCATAAGGTAATTTAATATTATTTCTAGGAAAATGTTCCATGCCTTTCCTTAACGGAAATTGGAATCTAATATTTCCTTCCTTCATATCAATAATTGCACCAATCGTTCTAAGGAAAGGTCTACCAAGAATAATAGGACATGAAGGATTGCAATCAATGTCAAGAGCAATAAAATCTATGGGCACATAATTCCTATTTTCAAAAATAATAACATCATTAATTTTTCCCATAGGTTTCTTAATGGTGGAATCCGCAATGTGCAAGTTTAAAGAACAATCATCAAATTCACGAAAACCTAGCAAATCACACAAAGTTTTTGGGATCGTGGAAACACTAGCACCCAAATCACACAAAGCATAGCATTCATGATCTTTAATTTTAATTTTAATTGTAGGTTCCCACTCATCATAAAGTTTTCTAGGGACAGAAACTTCCAACTCAAGTTTTTCTTCATAAGACTGCATCAAAGCATCAATGATATGTTTAGTAAAAGCTTTATTTTGACTATAAGCACGAGAAGAATTTAGCACGGATTGCAACAAGGAAATACAATCTATCAAAGAGCAATTATCATAATTAAATTCCTTGAAATCCAAGATAGTGGGTTCGTTGCTATGTAAAGTTTTGACCTCTCCAATCCCACATTTACCAATTTTTGCATCAAGATCTAAAAACTCCGAATCATTGGGACGCCTTCTAACAAAAGTTGACTCATCTCCAGTCCCATCATTATCAAGATTCATATTGCAAAACAAGGATTTAATAGGGGACACATCAATTACTTTTAGATCTTCATCTTTATTATCATGAAAACTAGAAGAACACGCTTTCACAAAGCAATCTTTCTTAGCACGCATCCTAGCGGTCCTTTCTTTGCACTCATCAATGGAAATTCTCATGGCTTTGAGAGGCTCATTGATAACCCACAAGTATAGGGGATCGCAACAATTTTTGACGGTAGAGTATTCAACCCAAATTTATTGATTCGACACAAGGGGAGCCAAAGAATATTCTCAAGTATTAGCAGCTGAGTTGTCAACAACCACACCTGGAAACTTAATATCTACAGCAAAGTGTTTAGTAGCAAGGTAATATGATAGTAGTGGTAACGGTAGCAAAAGGTAACAGTAGTAAAAGTAATGTTTTTGGTATTTTGTAGTGATGATAGCAATAGCAACGGAAAAGTAAATAAGCGAAGAACAATATATGGAAAGCTCGTAGGCAATGGATCGGTGATGGAGAATTATGCCGGATGCGGTTCATCATGTAACAATCATAACCTAGGGTGACACGGAACTAGCTCCAGTTCATCAATGTAATGTAGGCATGTATTCCGAGCATAGTCATACGTGATTATGGAAAAGAACTTGCATGACATCTTTTGTCCTACCCTCTCGTGGCAGCGGGGTCCTTACGGAGACTAAGGGATATTAAGGCCTCCTTTTAATAGAGTACTGGAACAAAGCATTAACACATAGTGAATACATGAACTCCTCAAACTACGGTCATCACCGGTAAGTATCCCAATTATTGTCACTTCGGGGTTAACGGATCATAACACATAATAGGTGACTATAGACTTGCAAGATAGGATCAAGAACTCCCATATATTGATGAAAACATAATAGGTTCAGATCTGAAATCATGGCACTCGGGCCCTAGTGACAAGTATTAAGCATAGCAAAGTCATAGCAACATCAATCTCAGAACATAGTGGATACCAGGGATCAAACCCTAACAAAACTAGCTTGATTACATGATAAATCTCATCCAACCCATCACCGTCCATCAAGCCTATGATGGAATTACTCACGCACGGCGGTGAGCATCATGAAATTGGTGATGGAGGATGGTTGATGATGACGATGGTGACGGATTCCCCTCTCCGGAGCCCCGAATGGACTCCAGATCAGCCCTCCCGAGAGGTTTTAGGGCTTGGCGGTGGCTCCGTATCGTAAAACGCGATGAATTCTTCTCTCTGATTTTTTCTCCCTGAAACACAATATATAGAGTTGGAGTTGGAGTCGGAGAGGCACCAGGGGGCCCACGAGGTAGGGGCGCGCCCTAGGGGGCCAGGCATGCCCCCCACCCTCGTGGACAGGTGGTGGGCCTCCTGACCTTCATCTTTTGCAGGTATTTTTTATATTTTCCAAAAAGTTGCTTCGTGAAGTTTCAGGTCATTTCGAGAATGTTTGTTTCTACACATAAATAACACCACGGTAATTCTGCTGAAAACAGCGTCAGTCCGGGTTAGTTCCATTCAAATCATGCAAGTTAGAGTCCAAAACAAGGGCAAAAGTGTTTGGAAAAGTAGATACGACAGAGACGTATCAACTCCCCCAAGCTTAAACCTTTGCTTGTCCTCAAGCAATTCAGTTGATAAACTGAAAGTGATAAAGAAAAACTTTTACAAACTCTATTTGCTCTTGTTGTTGTAAATATGTAAAGCCAGCATTCAAGTTTTCAGCAAAGATTATAACTAACCACATTATAAAATAACGCTTAGGTCTCAAGTTTACTCATATCAATGGCATAATCAACTAGCGAGTCATAATAATAAATCTCGGATGACAACACTTTCTCAAAACAATCATAATATGATATAACAAGATGGTATCTCGCTAGCCCTTTCTGAGACCGCAAAACATAAATGCAGAGCACCTTTAAAGACCAAGGACTGACTAGACATTGTAATTCATGGTAAAAGAGATCCAGTCAAGTTATACTCAATGTAAACTAACAGTAATGAATGCAAATGGCAACGGTGCTCTCCAACCGGTGCTTTTTAAAGGATGATGACTCAGCATAAAAGTAAATAGATAGGCCCTTCGCAGAGGGAAGCAGGGATTTGTAGAGGAGACAGAGCTCGATTTTGAAACAGAGGTGAATAATATTTTGAGCGGTATACTTTCATTGTCAACATAACAACCAAGAGATGGCAATATCTTCCATGCTACACATATAGGCAGTTCCCAAACAGAATGGTAAAGTCTATACTCCCCCTTCCACCAACAAGCATCAATCCATGGCTTGCTCGAAACAACGAGTGCCTCCAACTAACAAGAGTCCCAGGGGGAGTTTTGTTTGCAATTATTTTGATTTAGTTTGCATAAAGCATGGGACCGGGCATCTCGGTGACCAGCCATTTACCTCGTGAGTGAGGAGCGGAGTCCACTCCTCTTGAGAATAACCCACCTAACATGGAAGATGCGGACAACCCTAGTTGATACATGACCTATTCGAGCATACAAAACAGGATATTTATTTGAAGGTTTAGAGTTTGGCACATACAAATTTACTTGGAACAACAGGTAGATACCGTATATAGGTAGGTATAGTGGACTCATTTGGAATAACTTTGGGGTTTATGGAGTTGGATGCACAAGTGGTATTCCTGCTTAGTACAGGTGAAGGCTAGCAAAAGACTGGGAAGCGACCAGCTAGAGAGCGACAACAGTCATTAACATGCATTAATTAATCAACACCGAATGCAAGCATGAGTAGGATATAATCCACCATGGACATAAATATCGTGAAGGCTATGTTGATTTTGTTTCAACTACATGCGTAAACATGTGCCAAGTCAAGTCACTTAAATCATTCAGAGGAGGATACCACCCTATCATACCACATCATAACCATTTTAATAGCATGTTGGCACGCAAGGTAAACCATTATAACTCATAGCTAATCAAGCATGGCATAAGCACTATGATCTCTAGTTGTCATTGCAAACATGTTTATCCATACTAGGCTAAATCAAGAACGATGAACTAATCATATTTGCAAAAACAAAAGAGGCCGAGTTCATACCAGCCTTTCTCATCTCAGTCAGTCCATCATATATCATCATAATTTCCTTTCACTTGCACGACCGAATGATGTGAATAATAATAATAGTGCACGTGCATTGGACTAAGCTGGAATCCATAAGCATTCAATAAACAGGAGAAGACAAGGAAATATGGGCTCTTTTGTCGGATCAACAATAATGCATACAAGAGCCACTTCAACAATTTAATTATGGTCTTCTCCTATCGACCCCCAAAGAAAAGAAAAGAAATAAAACTATTTACACGGGAAAGCTCCCAACAACCAAAAGAAGAACAGGAAATCTTTTTGGGTTTTATTTTTAGTTACTACTACAAGCATGGAAAGTAAACTAATTAAAAGCTACAACTAATTTTTTTGGTTTTTCTTAAGGTTTATCAAACACATAACAAGAAAGCATAAAAAAGGAAAATAAACTAGCATGGATGATACAATGAAAAAGTATGAGCATCGACATCTAGCAATGAGTGTGTGAACATGAATGTAATGTCGGTGAGAAATACGTACTCCCCCAAGCTTAGGCTTTTGGCCTAAGTTGGTCTATGGCCGCGGCTGGCCTGGCGGATATCCATAATAATAGTTGGGGTCATACTGCGAAGAAGAAGACTCCGATTGCCACTGGTTGGCAATCATCTCCGGATCCCACTGGTAATTAGACTGTCGTGAAGGATCAACTTGTGGTTCCGGCTCTGGCTCCATGGCTGGTGCAGGGTTCCGGTAGGCGTGAATAGCCTCTAACGGAACAAGGTACTGGCCTGCAGATAAATCAAACAAAGAAGGAGCATGCAGGGTAATAGTCTCAGGATGATGTTTATCAAAGAAAAATTTGTATTTAAGCTCTCCTTCCCTATTCTTAACAATAAAATCATGTGCCACCATACTTTTATAGTCTAAATAAACACGAGGCAGCACTTTTTCTTCCTTCTCATAATGCCTAATAGGTATGTTAAAATGTGCAGCTAGGCGTGAAGCATAGATGCCTCCAAAGATGGGGCCCTTTGTACGGTTCAGACTTAACCGTTTAGCAATAATGCCGCCCATACTAACAGAGTTATCACCGTATAAACCGTGGAGCAAAATAATAGTATCAGGGACACTAAGGTTTCCACAGTTTCCGTGACCAATTAAACAACGACTAGCAAATAATGCAAAATAGCGTAAAACAGAAAAATGTATGCTAGTGATTCGTGCATCAGAAACCTTCCTTGTTTCCCCTACAGTGATAGTATCAATAAACCCATCCACATCCTCGCGACGTGGGTCCTCTGTCTTGCCCTCGAAAGGGACTAAACAAACCCGAAAAAAATCATAAAGTGACATTTCCTTATGCTCATCATATAAATAAAACTCCACCATAGGTGGTGAGTTCCTAGAATGGAAATGAAAGTTTTGCACAAAGATATTTGTGAGTAAGAGATACTGATCGTGTTGGTCATGGAGGAAAGCGGTGAGGCCTGCATTCTTAGCCATTTCATAAAAATCTTCATACACTACAAAAAAGACACATCCGTGACATTTTGGGCCGAACGAATTTTTTTTCCGTCATACATATGACACTTCTATGACGATAATTGTGACAAAACACGGTATCATCATAGACGTGGTGGGCTCCTACTTATATGACAAAAAATCATGACAGAAAATGGGCTTTTCGTCATGGGCGGGCCGGAGACGCAGCTGCATGACATTCTTTGGGCCGTCCATGACGGAAAAAACCACGGTGGGAGGTCGGGGGCCGAGCGATGCGCGTTTCTCTCGTACACGTACGTGCGTGTGTGCGAGGCATTGGCTCGAACTGAACCCGAGCGAGGATTTGGGCTCTAACTGAACCCGAGCGATTGCACTGCAAGCTACGCGTTACTGAACCCGAGCGATCGATCGATGGCTGTTAACTGAATCCGATCGAGCGATTCCTTCGCTATTGCTACTAACTGAAGCCGATCGATTGGATGAACAGTGAGCA